>NC_048588.1:43838664-43853664 GCF_013265735.2 Oncorhynchus mykiss
AGTGGTGGACTATACAGGGAATAGACTACCATTTGTCATAATGTTGTATTATGTATGTTGTATTATTGTATTATGGAGGTAGTTAGGTAGACTAGGGGAAAGTACCAACCAGCCGTGGAGGTAACTAGGGGAAAGTACCAACCAGCCGTGGAGGTAGCTAGCGGAAAGTACCAACCAGCCGTGGAGGAAACTAGGGGAAAGTACCAACCAGCCGTGGAGGTAACTAGGGGAAAGTGCCAACCAGCCATGGAGGAAACTAGGGGAAAGTGCCAACCAGCCGTGGAGGAAACTAGGGGAAAGTGCCAACAAGTCGTGGAGGTAACTAGGGGAAAGTACCAACCAGCCGTGGAGGAAACTAGGGGAAAGTACCAACCAGCTGTGGAGGAAACTAGGGGAAAGTACCAACCAGCCGTGGAGGAAACTAGGGGAAAGTACCAACCAGCCGTGGAGGAAACTAGGGGAAAGTACCAACCAGCAGTGGAGGTAACTAGCGGAAAGTACCAACCAGCCGTGGAGGAAACTAGGGGAAAGTACCAACCAGCCGTGGAGGTAACTAGGGGAAAGTGCCAACCAGCCATGGAGGAAACTAGGGGAAAGTGCCAACCAGCCGTGGAGGAAACTAGGGGAAAGTGCCAAACAGCCGTGGAGGACACATAAAAGGAACACTGTGGCAAACTGTGGGAGAGAACCGGGAGAGACCGACACAGAGCCAACGCTGAGAAGAAGGACCAAGCCAAACCTTTTTATTTATTATTTTATTTTTTATTTTTTATTTCACCTTTATTTAAGCAGGTAGGCGATTTGAGAACAAGTTCTCATTTGCAACTGCGACCTGGCCAAGATAAAGCAAAGCAGTTCGACACATACAACAACACAGAGTTACACATGGAATAAACAAAACATACAGTCAATAATACAGTAGAACAAAAGAAAACAAAGTCTATATACAGTGAGTGCAAATGAGGTAAGTTAACTTCTTATGGCTGGGGGGCAGTATTGAGTAGCTTGGATGAATAAGTTGCCCAAACTAAACGGCCTGCTCCTCAGTCTCAGTTGCTAATATATGCATATTATTATTAGTATTGGATAGAACACACTCTAAAGTTTCCAAAACTGTCAAAATATTGTCTGTGAGTATAACAGAACTGATATTGCAGGCGAAACACAAAACCAGGAAGTGGCTTCTATTTTGAAAACTCCATGTTCCATAGCCTGCATTTGCTTCATTTAAATGGATATAAACCAGCTTCCTTTTCCTATCACTTCCTCAAGGTGTCAACAGTCTTTTGACATAGTTTTAGGCTTTTTTTTAAAAAAATGAGCGAGAAAGATAACATTGCGTCATTGTATGGCCAGGTGCCAGCAGCGTTTTGTATCCGTAACAGAGTTTGGGCAGCCATTGCCTTTCCCTCTCCGACTGAAAAACACAGTTACGGTTGATATATTATCAATTATATATTTTTAAAACAACCTGAGGATTGATTATAAAAAAATTTGACACGTTTCTGTGGACATTACGGATACTATTTGGAATTTGACTGCGTTGTCGTGACCCCGCTTTCCTGTGGATTTCTGAACATAACGCGCCAAACAAACGGAGGTATTTTGGATATAAAAAAAAATGTTATGGTACAAAAGGAACATTTATTGTGTAACTGGGAGTCTCGTGAGGGAAACCATCCGAAAAGGTAAACGATTAATTTGATTGCTTTTCTGATTTTCGTGACCAAGCTACTTGATGCTAGGTGTACATAATGTTTTGTCTAGTGATCGATAGACTTAGACAAACCCTTGGATTGCTTTCGCTGTAAAGCATATTTTCAAAATCTGACATGACAGGTGGATTAACAAAAGGCTAAACTGTGTTTTGCTATATTGCACTTGTGATTTCATGAATATAAATATTATTTGAATGTGGCGCTATGTAATTCAGCGTTTGTTGATGACAATTATCCCATTAAGAAGTTAAGAAGTTAAAGAAATAAATAGGCCATTGTGGCGAAGTAATTACAATATAGCAATTAAACACTGGAATGGTAGATACTGGGGTGCAAAGGAGAAAGATAAATAAATAAATACAGTATGGGGATGAGGTAGGTAGATAGATGGGCTATGTACAGGTGCAGTGATCTGTGAGGTGCTTAAATAAATTTTTTAAATGCTACATATGAATATATTTGTTTCCTTTACTTAACTAGGCAAGCCAGTTAAGAACAGATTCTTCGTTACATTGATGGCCAAACCCTAACCAGGACGACGCTGGGCCAATTGTGCACCGCCCTATGGGACTCCCAAACTCGACCGGTTGTGATACAGCCTGGAATCGAACCAGGTGACGACTCTTGCACTGAGATGCAGAGCCTAACATCGCTGTACCACCTCGATTCAGTCTTTTTATGTAGCAAAATCATTCGAAATGTCATTTTTGCATTGGATAAAAGTACAGACTCAGAGATAGAAAATTGTATATCCTACTCTAGAGTTGAGGAGCAATGACAAAGTCATTCTGCTTCGAAAGTTGAACATTTTGTGACCCCACTTTTGAGAAAATGGCCGTGAATATTTGGGTACACCTACTGGAGAGATCCTCTTTGTCTACGCCCATTCGGCATCGTTCACACCCTCTTAAGCTTTAGCCCCACCCATCTCTTTGAGGATTCACATGTGATGCTATACAGAGTGAATACAGTAGTGTATTAAACAACCAAGGATTTCAAGACTACGAGTGGTGAAAGTAGGAGCAAAAAGTGTCAGTAAAAATACACTTTATCTGGTCCTATATCCTAATCTGACTTTGGTGCAGATCATGTTGTTCTTCACATTACCGTTTCTGGTAAACACACTATATCAAATAAATATATGTTTACTTGTCACATGCGCAGGATACAGAAGGTGTAAACGGTACAGTGAAATGGTTTCTTGGAGTCTTTTGTTTAGACATGTGCCAGACTGGGTTCAAATGCCCTCTGTTTAAATGTCTCTGTATATATTTATCTGTATAGTCAATAGTTTGGACACACCTACTCATTACAGGGCTTTCTTTATTTTACTTTTTTACATATTGTAGAATTAAAGAGATGACATATTTAGTCAGCCAGCAATTGTGCAAGTTCTCCCACATAAAAAGATGAGAGAGGCCTGTAATTTTCATCATAGGTACACTTCAACTATGACAGACTTCAACTCAACCAGCTGCATGAGGAATCCTTTTCAAACAGTCTTGAAGGAGTTCCCACATATGCTGAGCACTTCTTGGCTGCTTTTCCTTCACTCTGCAGTCCAACTCATCCCAAACCATCTAAAAAAATAATCACATTCTCTCATCCAGTTTCATGAGGTTGTCAACTGTTCAGAGGAGACTGTGTGAATCAGGCCTTCATGGTTGAATTGCTGCAAAATAACCACTACTAAAGGACACCAATACGAAGAAGAGGCTTGGGTAAAAAAAACACGAGCAATGGACATTAGACCAGTGGAAATGTATCCTTTGGTTGAGGAATCCACATTTTAGATGTTTGGTTCCAACCTCTGTGTCTTTGAGAGACGCAGAGTAGGTGAGCGGATGCTCTCCGCATGTGTGGTTCTCTCCGTGAAGCATGGAGGAGGAGATGTGATGGTGTGGGGGGGATTTGATGGTGACACTGTCTGTGATTTATTTAGAATTCAATGTAAACTTAACCAGCGTGGCCAGCATTCTGCAGCAACACGCCTTCCCATCTGGTTTGCACTTAGTCAGACCATCATTAGTTTTTCAACAGGACAATGACCTAACACACCCCCAGGCTCTGTAAGGGCAATTTGACCAAGGAGAGTGATGGAGTGCTGCATCAGATGACCTGGCCTCCACAATCACCTGACCTCAACCCAACTGAGATGGTTTGGGACGAGTTGGACCACAGAGTGAAAGAAAGCTGATAGTACCAAGCAGTGATGCCTTACTGTAAACCACTCTGGATAGTACCAAGCAGTGATGTCTTACTGTAAACCACTCTGGATAGTACCAAGCAGTGATGTGGTACTGTAAACCACTCTGGATAGTACCAAGCAGTGATGTCTTACTGTAAACCACTCTGGATAGTACCAAGCAGTGATGCCTTACTGTAAACCACTCTGGATAGTACCAAGCAGTGATGTCTTACTGTAAACCACTCTGGATAGTACCAAGCAGTGATGTCTTACTGTAAACCACTCTGGATAGTACCAAGCAGTGATGTGGTACTGTAAACCACTCTGGATAGTACCAAGCAGTGATACCTTACTGTAAACCACTCTGGATAGTACCAAGCAGTGATGTCTTACTGTAAACCACTCTGGATAGTACCAAGCAGTGATGCCTTACTGTAAACCACTCTGGATAGTACCAAGCAGTGATGTCTTACTGTAAACCACTCTGGATAGTACCAAGCAGTGATGTCTTACTGTAAACCACTCTGGATAGTACCAAGCAGTGATGTGGTACTGTAAACCACTCTGGATAGTACCAAGCAGTGATGTCTTACTGTAAACCACTCTGGATAGTACCAAGCAGTGATGCCTTACTGTAAACCACTCTGGATAGTACCAAGCAGTGATGTCTTACTGTAAACCACTCTGGATAGTACCAAGCAGTGATGTCTTACTGTAAACCACTCTGGATAGTACCAAGCAGTGATGTGGTACTGTAAACCACTCTGGATAGTACCAAGCAGTGATGTCTTACTGTAAACCACTCTGGATAGTACCAAGCAGTGATGCCTTACTGTAAACCACTCTGGATAGAACCAAGCAGTGATGTCTTACTGTAAACCACTCTGGATAGTACCAAGCAGTGATGCCTTACTGTAAACCACTCTGGATAGTACCAAGCAGTGATACCTTACTGTAAACCACTCTGGATAGTACCAAGCAGTGATACCTTACTGTAAACCACTCTGGATAGTACCAAGCAGTGATGTCTTACTGTAAACCACTATGGATAGTACCAAGCAGTGATGTCTTACTGTAAACCACTCTGGATAGTACCAAGCAGTGATGCAGTACTGTAAACCACTATGGATAGTACCAAGCACTGATGTCTTACTGTAAACCACTCTGGATAGTACCAAGCAGTGATGCAGTACTGTAAACCACTCTGGATAGTACCAAGCAGTGATGCAGTACTGTAAACCACTATGGATAGTACCAAGCAGTGATGTCTTACTGTAAACCACTCTGGATAGTACCAAGCAGTGATGCAGTACTGTAAACCACTATGGATAGTGGATCAGAAGAACAAGTTCAGTATTTTTAATAACAGGAGAGTTTGCCCTCCTCTTTGCCATTATCAGCTAGTTTACATGTTTCACATGTAAGAGAAAAGTACAAGCTGAACACTCTAGGAGTTGGATGGTACCAAGTTGTCTTCATCAGGGTATTATGACAAACACTGCAGCTCACCAGTTTATATTGGGTTTATATAGGGTTTATATAGGGTTTATATAGGGTTTATATAGGGTTTATACAGGGTTTATATAGGGTTTATATAGGGTTTATACAGGGTTTATATAGGGTTTATATAGGGTTTATATAGGGTTTATACAGGGTTTATACAGGGTTTATATAGGGTTTATACAGGGTTTATATAGGGTTTATATAGGGTTTATATAGGGTTTATACAGGGTTTATACAGGGTTTATATAGGGTTTATATAGGGTTTATATAGGGTTTATACATGGTTTATATAGGGTTTATATAGGGTTTATATAGGGTTTATACAGGGTTTATACAGGGTTTATATAGGGTTTATATAGGGTTTATATAGGGTTTATACAGGGTTTATATAGTGTTTATTTTGTGTTTATATAGGGTTTATACAGGGTTTATATAGGGTTTATATAGGGTTTATATAGGGTTTATATATGGTTTATACAGGGTTTATATAGTGTTTATTTTGTGTTTATATACAGTTTATATTTTTGCGAGACTGTCCATTAAAAAACATCTCGGATCGATTTGTTTTGGATTTTCTCAACAGCTTTATTGATCTGACAATGTTTGTACCCTCTTTCATTGAATTTCTGATTGTTTTTTTGATAATTATTTTGATTCGACGTATTTCAAGTCAAGTGGTGTTTCAGCCATCAGCCCTCGATAATCTGTTACAATCAGTGAGTGGGTGTATTGTAAAGACCTTTGTATAGAACATTATCCTCAAAAATGATCAAAAGATCAATGTTTCAGATTGTATAGTTAAGAAAATAATGGAATACCTGGAGCTGTTTTGCATCGCCATAGAACTAAAATATCATCAATGATCAATTGAATCGATTTTAGAATAAGGCTGTAACGCAACAACATTTTTAAAAAAGGGGTCTGAATACTTTCCGAATAAATAAATGAGTTTAATAACAGTCATTTGCTGCTGTAATTTCTCAGCCTTCAGATATATGCACTTGTGTGTGTGCGTGCGTGTGTGTGTGTGTTTCAGGCTCTGTATAGCAGTGGGTGGTTGTGAATCAGTTTTTGCCTCCAAGGCGGGGATCCAGTGTGTTCTTGCCAAAAGGAATTAAGAGGAAATAGACGTTTGGAAATGTTTGAAGAGGGTCCAAAACCCAAAACACCTGCAAAGAAACTGCAGCCTTCAACAGTGTCAAGACAATTAAGGATCGGACACTTTTTATTCCATTTTCGCCTAAAATGACATGCCCAAATCTAACTTCCTGTAGCTCAGGCCCAGAAGCAAGGATATGCAATTTCTTAGTACCATTTGAAAGTTTGTGGAAATGTGAAAGGAATGTAGGAGAATATAACAGAATAAATCTGGTAAAAGATAATACAAAGGCTAAAATGTATCATTCCAGCCCAGGTGCAATTTAGATATGTTATGATATATGATGTGGTATATATATACATATTTATATAATTTAGATGGCATCAGTCTATGTGCAAAGTTATATCTAATCCAATGAACCATTGTATTTCTGTTCAAAATGTTGTATCAAGACTGCCCAAATGTGCCTAATTTGTATATTAGTAACTTTTCATGTTGAAAACTGTGCACTCTCCTCAAACAATAGCATGGTGTTCTTTCACTGTAATAGCTCAATTGGACAGTGCAGTTAGATTAACAAGAAGTTAAGCTTTCTGCCAATATCAGATAGGCCTATGTCCTGGGAAGTGTTCTTGTTACTTACAACCTAATGCTAATTGCATTAGCCTAGGCTAGCTCAACCATCCCGCAGGGGACCCACCAATCCTGAAAAAGTTCAACTGCAGCCTAAGACTATTAAACTGCCGCCTTCACCAGTGTAAATGTTGTGTCCGTCGTCGGCATGAGACCAAAGCGCAGCGTGGAAAGTGTTCATACCCAAAAACAACAAAAGATAAACGAATGTAAAGTTCTGCAGGGCTATACAACAACTATGCAAAAACAAGATCCCACAAACTCAGGTGGAAAACAGGCTGCCTAAGTATGATTCCCAATCAGAGAGAACGATAGACATCTGCCTCTGATTGGGAAACATACCCATACCCAAAGAAATAGAATATTAGAATGCCCACCCACATCACACCATGACCTAACCAAAGAGAGAAATAAAAAGGCTCTCCAAGGCCAGGGCGTGACAGTACCCCCCCCCCCCCCCCCCCCCCTCCAAAGATGCGGACTCCGGCCGCAAAACTTGACTCCATGACTGAGTTGTCCGGGTGGGCATCTAGCCTCGGTGGCGTAGACCCCACTCCGCTTGTTGATCCCTCCGCTTCCATGGAACCGAGCAGTGAATCGTCGCTGGAGGATCTGGACCATAGATCATTGCCGGAGGATTCAGACCATAGATCGTCGCCGAAGGAACCGGACTGTGGATCGTCGCCGGAGGCTCTGGACTGGGGACTGTCGCTGGAGACTCCAGACTGGGGACCGTCGCTGGATACTCCAGACTTGGGACCATCACTGGAGGTTCCGGACTGGGGACCGTCGCTGGAGACTCTGGACTGGGGACCGTCGCTGGAGACTCCGGACTGGGGACCGTCGCTGGAGACCTTGGACTGGGGACCGTCGCTGGAGGCTCCGGACTGGGGACCGTCGGTGGAGATTCCAGACTGTGGACCGTCGGTGGAGATTTCTGGACTGTGGACCGTCGTTGGAGGTTCCGGACTGTGGCTGTCGTTGGAGGTTCCGGACTATGGACCGTCGTTGGAGGTTCCGGACTATGGACCGTCGTTGGAGGTTCCGGACTATGGACCGTCGTTGGAGGTTCCGGACTGTGGACCGTTGCTAGAGGCTCCAGACTGGTGACCGTCGCTGGAGGCTCCAGACTGGGGACCGTCGTTGAAGGTTCCGGACTGTGGACCATTGCTGGAGGCTCCGGATGGTGACCGTCGCTGGAGGCTCCAGACTGGGGACCGTCGCTGGAGACTCCGGACTGGGGACCCTCGCTGGAGACTCTGGACTGGGGACCGTCGCTGGAGACTCCGGACTGGGGACCGTCGCTGGAGACTCCGGACTGGGGACCGTCGCTGTAGACTACGGACTGGGGACCGTCGCTGGAGGCTCTGGACTGGGGACCTTCGCTGCAAACTCCGGACAGAGGAACGTCGCTGCAGGCTCCGTGCCATGGATCGTCTCTACAGGCTCTGGCCCATGGATCATCACTGGAGGCTTCGTGCCATGGATTATATAGAGTACATGGAGCCGGAACAGGTCTCACCGGACTGGGGAGAAGCACTGGAAGCCTGGTACATGGAGCAGGCACTTGATACACTGGGCCGTGGAGGCGCACTGGAGGTCTCGAACATTGAGCTGGCACAACCCGTCCTGGCTGGATGCTTACTTTCTCCCGGCAAGTGCGGGGCGCTGGCACAGGACGCACTGGGCTGTGAAGGCGCACTGGAGACACGGTGCGTAGAACCGCATAACATGGTGCCTGAACGGTGACACACTCTCCAGGGCGAGTGTGTGGAGGAGACATGGACACACCGGACTGGGGAGGCGCACCAAAGGCCAGATGCGTGAAACCGGTGCACATGACACCGGACTGGTGTCACGTTCCTCAGCACGCCCGCTCTACAGCGCTCTCAAAGCCAGCACCTCTGTCCGTAGGAGGTAGTACTCGCCTCTGTGTCCTCCGTCCATCGCACCGTCTGGGGTAGTCGGGCCTTCATTAGGTCTGTGAGGGGAGAAGCTATTGCGGAAAAGTTAGGTACAAATTGACTGTAGTAGCCTGCTAACCCCAGGAATGACTTCATCTGCCACTTGGTTCGGGGGACCCGAATGGCAGCGATTTTTCTCTCTTGGGGCTTCAGATTTACCCACTACTGGTCAAATCGCCATCATCCTCTCCCTCATCTCCTCCACATGTTCTACTAAGCTGTGAAGGGGGGTTGGCTGCTCATCCCAGACCTCGTTGGCTAGGTCCAGCAGTCCGCGGGGCCGACGGCCATACAGGTTGCAAGACAGTCCTGACATACTGGCTGGGTATAAGTAACAAGTCTTTCATCTCCTCATTGTGCTTTCCATGATACAATAAATTATGCTTGATGGTCGAAATGGGGACAGGGCCACTTACTTACCCCAGGCTCGCGTTCTGGGGATTGGGGTCTTTTAACTGGGCGTTCCGAACTGACCCGTGAGGATTCCCGTGTCAGGAGGTCAATCTAGGGCATCCACCTCCATAAAGCGGAGCCTGAGGTCTTCCTCGCAAAGTGACTCACTTGCCGGAGCGGGGTCGACTCGGGCCCAGTGGACACCTCTCGCGGCGGGGGGTGTGTTGCTCCGTCCTTTTTCCACCATCCTTTTTCCTCTCCTTCCTACCTCGCGGGCACTCCTCCCCAGGTCCCTCCTCCACAGTGCCTGGATGAGAGGGCAATCTCGACCGAGGAGAATGGACATGGGCAGGTTAGGAACAGCCCCAACGCACATCTGGCACTTCCCCCTTGGGGTGGTTATCCTCACCAGCACAGTTGGGTACCTCTTCGTGTCCCCATGTACACAGGACACTGTCACCTCCTCGTCCCCCGGTTCCTCCTTCTTCTCTCATGTGAGTCACTGTGGGTGGGACAGGGTCACCATGCTGCTGGAGTCCAGCAGAGCGCTGCGTCGATGCCATCGATTCGTACAGGATCCATTGGAAGGGCCGTCTCGGTGTGCGCCCAACAGGAGATGATCTACCTCGCCATCCGGGTTATCCCAGAGCTGGGGGATGTGGATGGCATGGCCTCCTCCCTGCCGGGACAGCTCCACGCGAGGTGCACTCATAGGAGCATCTCTGATCTAGGTCCAACAGCTGCCAACGTTGTTGGTTTGGGTCACCCTCCCGCTTCACGGCCTCGGTTGGTTCCGTCCGAGCCCCCTTCAGCCCCTCGCCTCTATCTGTGCTGTTCTCCCCCTTGCCAGGTCCACTCTCTCCGCCCGGGGCCCTCTCAGCAGGACCTGGGTGTTCTGGTGAGTTTCCACAGTGTTCAGAAATCCCTGCAGGCTCTGGAGGTTCTGTATGCTCACCGTCTTCTTTATCTCGTTTGACTTTGTCGATCATCGGGAGGGATGGGAGCCAGCTCCTGGTCAGGCTCACCAGGTTGCTCATCTGAGCACGGGGGGAAAGGGTGCAGTGAAAGGCCCAGTGGTGGACCAGAGGCTGAACCCATAACGGCTCAGGATCTCACGTCCTTCATAATTTGCAGCCTGGTCGGCGTTCAATTCAAATAGGCCTTCTGGGCCTTCCCGGAGAGGTAGGGTGCCAACAGGCTGGCCCACTTGGGCCATCCTTCCCTCTGCGCCGTCCTCTTGAAGGTGCACAAAAGGTGCACAAAATCCACGTCATCTTTCTCCCTTAACTTAACCAGAACTGATTCAGACTCCTGAGCCATCCCAACCTTCAACTGGGCTACCTCTGCTACCAGTCTGAGGTTGTGTTGGTGCTGCTCCTCCAGTCTGAGGCTGTGTTGGTGCTGCTCCTCCAGTCTGAGGTTGTGTTGGTGCTGCTCCTCCAGTCTGCGGTTTTGTTGGTGCTGCTCCTCCAGTCTGAGGTTTTGTTGGTACTGCTCCTCCAGTGCTTGCTCCTGGAGAGCCTGTTGCTTCTGCTGGGTGAGGATGAACTGAGCCACCAGCTCCTCCATGGTAATCTCTGTACGCTCGACCGCACAGCACCCAAAGCTACTGAGATGCCCGCATTCTCCACCATATGTGGAAAACCGTGGGGTGATGGGTTGAGAGTACAGAGATTAACACAGAGACCGGGAGGTTTTAGGCAGCGAACATTACTTTACCAGGCATAAAATAAATGTTTCAAAGAAAATCACATAGGTTTGGACGGTAAGATTGACTTAATTTACAGTAGATTGAGTTACAGTTGGACACTTGGACACTGTGTTAAAAAATCTAACAGATCTGAAATCAATTAATAAAAAATCTGAGAACAGTACTATTATCAAGGCTGTGGGTAACTGGTGAAAGGGTTAGCTGAGATGCATGGACAAGGTATTTAATACAAGAAAACACCAGTATAAACACAATACTATGGTGCTGGAAAAATACTGGTACCACGACATAAACGGGAGTAAATAACAAAACCTGGCAACAATATACCAGCCGTCAGATACAGCCTTACAATAAAACAAACATGGGGGAAACCAGAGGGTTAAATAATCAACATGTAATGGGGGAAATGAAACCAGGTGTGCAGAAAGCAAAGACAAAACAAATGGAAAATGAAAAGTGGATCGGTGATGGCTAGAAGGCCGACGATGTCGACCGTTTAGTCACGGTAATTAGGCTTCTCCAACCTCTGATGCTGATGATGGTCATTAGTAACCTACTAAACTTGCCTGGTACTCAGCACTGTATTGTCCTGCTATTCACTCTGACATCAAGGCAAATGTAATGGAAAATCTAATCAAACACTTCATGAGATCCCATGAGTTCATGTTGCGCAACATTTCAGTATTAAAGTAAAGTTTGTGTCTTTACGGTGCGTCTATTTTTTATTAATTATTATTTATTGAACCTTTATTTAACCAGGAAGGGCTCATTGAGTTTTGAAATATGTTTTTCAAGAGCGTCCTGGCCAAGACAGGTCGCACCAAGTCATTACACAGTTACAGACAGATTGTCACGCCCTGGCCTTAGTTATCTTTGTTTTCTTTATTATTTTGGTTAGGTCAGGGTGTGACATGGGGGATTTATGTGTTTTTTCCCTGGTCTAGGGGTTTTGTATGTTTATGGGGTGTGTCCTTTCTAGGTGTTTATGTAAGTCTATGGTTGCCTAGATTGGTTCTCAATTAGAGGCAGGTGTTTATCGTTGTCTCTGATTGGGCACCATATCTGAAAACAAGACTCCCCAAATTTTATCAGCATATCGATTGCGCAACCAGGGGAGGAAAGACCTTGGACCATTGTTACTCTAACTTCCGCGACGCATATAAGGCCCTGCCCCGCCCCCCTTTCGGAAAAGCTGACCACGACTCCATTTTGTTGATCCCTGCCTACAGACAGAAACTAAAACAAGAGGCTCCCACGCTGAGGTCTGTCCAACGCTGGTCCGACCAAGCTGACTCCACACTCCAAGACTGCTTCCATCACGTGGACTGGGAGATGTTTCGTATTGCGTCAGATAACAACATTGACGAATACGCTGATTCGGTGTGCGAGTTCATTAGAACGTGCGTTGAAGATGTCGTTCCCATAGCAACGATTAAAACATTCCCTAACCAGAAACCGTGGATTGATGGCAGCATTCGTGTGAAACTGAAAGCGCGAACCACTGCTTTTAATCAGGGCAAGGTGTCTGGTAACATGACCGAATACAAACAGTGCAGCTATTCCCTCCGCAAGGCTATCAAACAAGCTAAGCACCAGTACAGAGACAAAGTAGAATCTAAATTCAACGGCTCAGACACAAGAGGCATGTGGCAGGGTCTACAGTCAATCACGGACTACAGGAAGAAACCCAGCCCAGTCACGGACCAGGATGTCTTGCTCCCAGGCAGACTAAATAACTTTTTTGCCCGCTTTGAGGACAATACAGTGCCACTGACACGGCCTGCAACGAAAACATGCGGTCTCTCCTTCACTGCAGCCGAGGTGAGTAAGACATTTAAACGTGTTAACCCTCGCAAGGCTGCAGGCCCAGATGGCATCCCCAGCCGCGCCCTCAGAGCATGCGCAGACCAGCTGGCCGGTGTGTTTACGGACATATTCAATCAATCCCTATACCAGTCTGCTGTTCCCACATGCTTCAAGAGGGCCACCATTGTTCCTGTTCCCAAGAAAGCTAAGGTAACTGAGCTAAATGACTACCGCCCCGTAGCACTCACATCCGTCATCATGAAGTGCTTTGAGAGACTAGTCAAGGACCATATCACCTCCACCCTACCTGACACCCTAGACCCACTCCAATTTGCTTACCGCCCAAATAGGTCCACAGACGATGCAATCTCAACCACACTGCACACTGCCCTAACCCATCTGGACAAGAGGAATACCTATGTGAGAATGCTGTTCATCGACTACAGCTCGGCATTCAACACCATAGTACCCTCCAAGCTCGTCATCAAGCTCGAGACCCTGGGTCTCGACCCCGCCCTGTGCAACTGGGTACTGGACTTCCTGACGGGCCGCCCCCAGGTGGTGAGGGTAGGCAACAACATCTCCTCCCCGCTGATCCTCAACACTGGGGCCCCACAAGGTTGCGTTCTGAGCCCTCTCCTGTACTCCCTGTTCACCCACGACTGCGTGGCCACGCACGCCTCCAACTCAATCATCAAGTTTGCGGACGACACAACAGTGGTAGGCTTGATTACCAACAACGATGAGACGGCCTACAGGGAGGAGGTGAGGGCCCTCGGAGTGTGGTGTCAGGAAAACAACCTCACACTCAACGTCAACAAAACTAAGGAGATGATTGTGGACTTCAGGAAACAGCAGAGGGAACACCCCCCTATCCACATCGATGGCACAGTAGTGGAGAGGGTAGCAAGTTTTAAGTTCCTCGGCATACACATCACAGACAAACTGAATTGGTCCACTCACACAGACAGCATCGTGAAGAAGGCGCAGCAGCGCCTCTTCAACCTCAGGAGGCTGAAGAAATTCGGCTTGTCACCAAAAGCACTCACAAACTTCTACAGATGCACAATCGAGAGCATCCTGGCGGGCTGTATCACCGCCTGGTATGGCAACTGCACCGCCCTCAACCGTAAGGCTCTCCAGAGGGTAGTGAGGTCTGCACAACGCATCACCGGGGGCAAACTACCTGCCCTCCAGGACACCTACACCACCCGATGTCACAGGAAGGCCATAAAGATCATCAAGGACATCAACCACCCGAGCCACTGCCTGTTCACCCCGCTATCATCCAGAAGGCGAGGTCAGTACAGGTGCATCAAAGCTGGGACCGAGAGACTGAAAAACAGCTTCTATCTCAAGGCCATCAGACTGTTAAACAGCCACCACTAACACTGAGTGGCTGCTGCCAACACACTGACACTGACTCAACTCCAGCCACTTTAATAATGGGAATTGATGGGAAATGATGTAAATATATCACTAGCCACTTTAAACAATGCTACCTTATATAAATGTTACTTACCCTACATTATTCATCTCATACGCATACGTATATACTGTACTCTATATCATCGACGGTATCCTTATGTAATACATGTATCACTAGCCACTTTATACTATACTATGCCACTTTGTTTACATACTCATCTCATTGTACATACTGTACCCGATACCATCTACTGTATCTTGCCTATGCTGCTCTGTACCATCACTCATTCATATATCCTTATGTACATATTCTTTATCCCCTTACACTGTGTACAAGACAGTAGTTTTGGAATTGTTAGTTAGATTACTTGTTATTACTGCATTGTCGGAACTAGAAGCACAAGCATTTCGCTACACTCGCATTAACATCTGCTAACCATGTGTATGTGACAAATAAAATTTGATTTGATTTGATTTGATTTTGATATTTAGGCAGCCATGTTCTGTGGGTATTTTGTGGGTGATTGTCTTCTGTATTAGTGTCATTGCACCAGATA
>NC_048588.1:43858664-43934515 GCF_013265735.2 Oncorhynchus mykiss
TCTATTCACTCTGTTCCTACAGCCTCATCCAGTCTATTCACTCTGTTCCTACAGCCTCATCCAGTCTATTCACTCTGTTCCTACAGCCTCATCCAGTCTATTCACTCTGTTCCTACAGCCTCATCCAGTCTATTCACTCTGTTCCTACAGCCTCATCCAGTCTATTCACTCTGTTCCTACAGCCTCATCCAGTCTATTTACTCTGCTCCTACAGCCTCATCCAGTATATTCACTCTGTTCCTACAGCCTCATCCAGTCTATTCACTCTGTTCCTACAGCCTCATCCAGTCTATTCACTCTGTTACTACAGCCTCATCCAGTCTATTCACTCTGTTCCTACAGCCTCATCCAGTCTATTCACTCTGTTCCTACAGCCTCATCCAGTCTATTCACTCTGTTCCTACAGCCTCATCCAGTCTATTCACTCTGTTCATACAGCCTCATCCAGTCTATTCACTCTGTTCCTACAGCCTCATCCAGTCTATTCACTCTGCTCCTACAGCCTCATCCAGTCTATTCACTCTGTTCCTACAGCCTCATCCAGTCTATTCACTCTGCTCCTACAGCCTCATCCAGTCTATTCACTCTGTTCCTACAGCCTCATCCAGTCTATTCACTCTGTTCATACAGCCTCATCCAGTCTATTCACTCTGTTCCTACAGCCTCATCCAGTCTATTCACTCTGCTCCTACAGCCTCATCCAGTCTATTCACTCTGCTCCTACAGCCTCATCCAGTCTATTCACTCTGTTCCTACAGCCTCATCCAGTCTATTCACTCTGTTCCTACAGCCTCATCCAGTCTATTCACTCTGTTCCTACAGCCTCATCCAGTCTATTCACTCTGTTCCTACAGCCACATCCAGTATATTCACTCTGCTCCTACAGCCTCATCCAGTCTGTTCACTCTGTTCCTACAGCCTCATCCAGTCTATTCACTCTGCTCCTACAGCCTCATCCAGTCTATTCACTCTGCTCCTACAGCCTCATCCAGTCTATTCACTCTGTTCCTACAGCCTCATCCAGTCTGTTCACTCTGTTCCTACAGCGTCATCCAGTCTATTCACTCTGTTCCTACAGCCTCATCCAGTCTATTCACTCTGTTCCTACAGCCTCATCCAGTCTATTCACTCTGTTCCTACAGCCTCATCCAGTCTATTCACTCTGTTCCTACAGCCTCATCCAGTCTATTCACTCTGTTCCTACAGCCTCATCCAGTCTATTCACTCTGTTCCTACAGCCTCATCCAGTCTATTCACTCTGTTCATACAGCCTCATCCAGTCTATTCACTCTGTTCCTACAGCCTCATCCAGTCTATTCACTCTTTTCCTACAGCCTCATCCAGTCTATTCACTCTGTTCCTACAGCCTCATCCAGTCTATTCACTCTGCTCCTACAGCCTCATCCAGTCTATTCACTCTGTTCCTACAGCCTCATCCAGTCTATTCACTCTGCTCCTACAGCCTCATCCAGTCTATTCACTCTGCTCCTACAGCCTCATCCAGTCTATTCACTCTGTTCCTACAGCCTCATCCAGTCTATTCACTCTGTTCCTACAGCCTCATCCAGTCTATTCACTCTGTTCCTACAGCCTCATCCAGTCTATTCACTCTGTTCCTACAGCCTCATCCAGTATATTCACTCTGCTCCTACAGCCTCATCCAGTCTGTTCACTCTGTTCCTACAGCCTCATCCAGTCTATTCACTCTGCTCCTACAGCCTCATCCAGTCTATTCACTCTGCTCCTACAGCCTCATCCAGTCTATTCACTCTGTTCCTACAGCCTCATCCAGTCTGTTCACTCTGTTCCTACAGCGTCATCCAGTCTATTCACTCTGTTCCTACACCCTCATCCAGTCTATTCACTCTGTTCCTACAGCCTCATCCAGTCTATTCACTCTGCTCCTACAGCCTCATCCAGTCTATTCACTCTGTTCCTACAGCCTCATCCAGTCTATTCACTCTGTTCCTACAGCCTCATCCAGTCTATTCACTCTGTTCCTACAGCCTCATCCAGTCTATTCACTCTGTTCCTACAGCCTCATCCAGTATATTCACTCTGCTCCTACAGCCTCATCCAGTCTGTTCACTCTGTTCCTACAGCCTCATCCAGTCTATTCACTCTGCTCCTACAGCCTCATCCAGTCTATTCACTCTGCTCCTACAGCCTCATTCAGTCTATTCACTCTGTTCCTACAGCCTCATCCAGTCTGTTCACTCTGTTCCTACAGCGTCATCCAGTCTATTCACTCTGTTCCTACAGCCTCATCCAGTCTATTCACTCTGTTCCTACAGCCTCATCCAGTCTATTCACTCTGTTCCTACAGCCTCATCCAGTCTATTCACTCTGTTCCTACAGCCTCATCCAGTCTATTCACTCTGTTCCTACAGCCTCATCCAGTCTATTCACTCTGTTCCTACAGCCTCATCCAGTCTATTCACTCTGTTCATACAGCCTCATCCAGTCTATTCACTCTGTTCCTACAGCCTCATCCAGTCTATTCACTCTGCTCCTACAGCCTCATCCAGTCTATTCACTCTGTTCCTACAGCCTCATCCAGTCTATTCACTCTGCTCCTACAGCCTCATCCAGTCTATTCACTCTGTTCCTACAGCCTCATCCAGTCTATTCACTCTGCTCCTACAGCCTCATCCAGTCTATTCACTCTGCTCCTACAGCCTCATCCAGTCTATTCACTCTGTTCCTACAGCCTCATCCAGTCTATTCACTCTGTTCCTACAGCCTCATCCAGTCTATTCACTCTGTTCCTACAGCCTCATCCAGTCTATTCACTCTGTTCCTACAGCCTCATCCAGTATATTCACTCTGCTCCTACAGCCTCATCCAGTCTGTTCACTCTGTTCCTACAGCCTCATCCAGTCTATTCACTCTGCTCCTACAGCCTCATCCAGTCTATTCACTCTGCTCCTACAGCCTCATCCAGTCTATTCACTCTGTTCCTACAGCCTCATCCAGTCTGTTCACTCTGTTCCTACAGCGTCATCCAGTCTATTCACTCTGTTCCTACAGCCTCATCCAGTCTGTTCACTCTGTTCCTACAGCCTCATCCAGTCTGTTCACTCTGTTCCTACAGCCTCATCCAGTCTATTCACTCTGCTCCTACAGCCTCATCCAGTCTATTCACTCTGTTCCTACAGCCTCATCCAGTCTATTCACTCTAATCCTACAGCCTCATCCAGTCTATTCACTCTGTTCCTACAGCCTCATCCAGTCTATTCACTCTGTTCCTACAGCCTCATCCAGTCTGTTCACTCTGTTCCTACAGCCTCATCCAGTCTATTCACTCTGTTCCTACAGCCTCATCCAGTCTATTCACTCTGTTCCTACAGCCTTATCCAGTCTATTCACTCTGTTCCTACAGCCTCATCCAGTCTATTCACTCTGTTCCTACAGCCTCATCCAGTCTATTCACTCTGTTCCTACAGCCTCATCCAGTCTATTCACTCTGTTCCTACAGCCTCATCCAGTCTGTTCACTCTGTTCCTACAGCCTCATCCAGTCTATTCACTCTGTTCCTACAGCCTCATCCAGTCTATTCACTCTGCTCCTACAGCCTCATCCAGTCTATTCACTCTGTTCCTACAGCCTCATCCAGTCTATTCACTCTGCTCCTACAGCCTCATCTAGTCTATTCACTCTGTTCCTACAGCCTCATCCAGTCTGTTCACTCTGTTCCTACAGCCTCATCCAGTCTGTTCACTCTGTTCCTACACCCTCATCCAGTCTATTCACTCTGTTCCTATAGCCTCATCCAGTCTATTCACTCTGTTCCTACAGCCTCATCCAGTCTATTCATACAGCCTCATCCAGTCTGTTCACTCTGTTCCTACAGCCTCATCCAGTCTATTCACTCTTTTCCTACAGCCTCATCCAGTCTATTCACTCTGTTCCTACAGCCTCATCCAGTCTATTCATACAGACTCATCCAGTCTATTCACTCTGTTCCTACAGCCTCATCCAGTCTATTCACTCTGTTCCTACAGCCTCATCCAGTCTATTCACTCTTTTCCTACAGCCTCATCCAGTCTATTCATACAGACTCATCCAGTCTATTCACTCTGTTCCTACAGCCTCATCCAGTCTATTCACTCTGTTCCTACAGCCTCATCCAGTCTATTCACTCTGTTCCTACAGCCTCATCCAGTCTGTTCACTCTGTTCCTACAGCCTCATCCAGTCTATTCACTCTGTTCCTACAGCCTCATCCAGTCTATTCATACAGACTCATCCAGTCTATTCACTCTGTTCCTAAAGCCTCATCCAGTCTATTCACTCTGTTCCTACAGCCTCATCCAGTCTGTTCACTCTGCTCCTACAGCCTCATCCAGTCTGTTCACTCTGTTCCTACAGCCTCATCCAGTCTGTTCACTCTGTTCCTACAGCCTCATCCAGTCTGTTCACTCTGTTCCTACAGCCTCATCCAGTCTATTCACTCTGTTCCTACAGCCTCATCCAGTCTGTTCACTCTGTTCCTACAGCCTCATCCAGTCTATTCACTCTGTTCCTACAGCCTCATCCAATCTGTTCACTCTGTTCCTACAGCCTCATCCAGTCTATTCACTCTGTTCCTACAGCCTCATCCAGTCTGTTCACTCTGTTCCTACAGCCTCATCCAGTCTATTCACTCTGTTCCTACAGCCTCATCCAGTCTGTTCACTCTGTTCCTACAGCCTCATCCAGTCTATTCACTCTGTTCCTACATCCTCATCCAGTCTATTCACTCTGTTCCTACAGCCTCATCCAGTCTATTCACTCTGTTCCTACAGCCTCATCCAGTCTATTCACTCTGTTCCTACAGCCTCATCCAGTCTATTCACTCTGCTCCTACAGCCTCATCCAGTCTGTTCACTCTGTTCCTACAGCCTCATCCAGTCTATTCACTCTGTTCCTACAGCCTCATCCAGTCTATTCACTCTGTTCCTACAGCCTCATCCAGTCTATTCACTCTGTTCCTACAGCCTCATCCAGTCTATTCACTCTGCTCCTACAGCCTCATCCAGTCTGTTCACTCTGTTCCTACAGCCTCATCCAGTCTGTTCACTCTGTTCCTATAGCCTCATCCAGTCTGTTCCTACAGCAGTATCCAGTATATTCACTCTGCTCCTACAGCCTCATCCAGTCTATTCACTCTGTTCCTACAGCCTCATCCAGTCTGTTCACTCTGTTCCTACAGCCTCATCCAGTCTATTCACTCTGTTCCTATAGCCTCATCCAGTCTATTCACTCTGTTCCTACAGCCTCATCCAGTCTATTCATACAGCCTCATCCAGTCTGTTCACTCTGTTCCTACAGCCTCATCCAGTCTATTCACTCTTTTCCTACAGCCTCATCCAGTCTATTCACTCTGTTCCTACAGCCTCATCCAGTCTATTCATACAGACTCATCCAGTCTATTCACTCTGTTCCTACAGCCTCATCCAGTCTATTCACTCTGTTCCTACAGCCTCATCCAGTCTATTCACTCTTTTCCTACAGCCTCATCCAGTCTATTCATACAGACTCATCCAGTCTATTCACTCTGTTCCTACAGCCTCATCCAGTCTATTCACTCTGTTCCTACAGCCTCATCCAGTCTATTCACTCTGTTCCTACAGCCTCATCCAGTCTGTTCACTCTGTTCCTACAGCCTCATCCAGTCTATTCACTCTGTTCCTACAGCCTCATCCAGTCTATTCATACAGACTCATCCAGTCTATTCACTCTGTTCCTAAAGCCTCATCCAGTCTATTCACTCTGTTCCTACAGCCTCATCCAGTCTGTTCACTCTGCTCCTACAGCCTCATCCAGTCTGTTCACTCTGTTCCTACAGCCTCATCCAGTCTGTTCACTCTGTTCCTACAGCCTCATCCAGTCTGTTCACTCTGTTCCTACAGCCTCATCCAGTCTGTTCACTCTGTTCCTACAGCCTCATCCAGTCTATTCACTCTGTTCCTACAGCCTCATCCAGTCTGTTCACTCTGTTCCTACAGCCTCATCCAGTCTATTCACTCTGTTCCTACAGCCTCATCCAATCTGTTCACTCTGTTCCTACAGCCTCATCCAGTCTATTCACTCTGTTCCTACAGCCTCATCCAGTCTGTTCACTCTGTTCCTACAGCCTCATCCAGTCTATTCACTCTGTTCCTACAGCCTCATCCAGTCTGTTCACTCTGTTCCTACAGCCTCATCCAGTCTATTCACTCTGTTCCTACATCCTCATCCAGTCTATTCACTCTGTTCCTACAGCCTCATCCAGTCTATTCACTCTGTTCCTACAGCCTCATCCAGTCTATTCACTCTGTTCCTACAGCCTCATCCAGTCTATTCACTCTGCTCCTACAGCCTCATCCAGTCTGTTCACTCTGTTCCTACAGCCTCATCCAGTCTATTCACTCTGTTCCTACAGCCTCATCCAGTCTATTCACTCTGTTCCTACAGCCTCATCCAGTCTATTCACTCTGTTCCTACAGCCTCATCCAGTCTATTCACTCTGCTCCTACAGCCTCATCCAGTCTGTTCACTCTGTTCCTACAGCCTCATCCAGTCTGTTCACTCTGTTCCTATAGCCTCATCCAGTCTGTTCCTACAGCAGTATCCAGTATATTCACTCTGCTCCTACAGCCTCATCCAGTCTATTCACTCTGTTCCTACAGCATCATCCAGTCTGTTCATACAGCCTCATCCAGTATATTCACTCTGCTCCTACAGCCTCATCCAGTCTGTTCACTCTGTTCCTACAGCCTCATCCAGTCTATTCACTCTGTTCCTACAGCCTCATCCAGTCTGTTCATACAGCCTCATCCAGTCTATTCACTCTGATCCTACAGCCTCATCCACTCTATTCACTCTGTTCCTACAGCCTCATCCAGTCTATTCATACAGCCTCATCCAGTCTGTTCACTCTGTTCCTACAGCCTCATCCAGTCTATTCACTATGTTCCTACAGCCTCATCCAGTCTATTCACTCTGTTCCTACAGTCTCATCCAGTCTATTCACTCTGTTCCTACAGCCTCATCCAGTCTATTCACTCTGTTCCTACAGCCTCATCCAGTCTATTCACTCTGTTCCTACAGCCTCATCCAGTCTATTTACTCTGCTCCTACAGCCTCATCCAGTCTTTTCACTCTGTTCCTACAGTCTCATCCAATCTGTTCCTACGCCTCATCCAGTCTATTCACTCTGCTCCTACAGCCTCATCCAGTCTATTCACTCTGTTCCTACAGCCTCATCCAGTCTGTTCCTACAGCCTCATCCAGTATATTCACTCTGCTCCTACAGCCTCATCCAGTCTATTCACTCTGCTCCTACAGCCTCATCCAGTCTATTCACTCTGTTCCTACAGCCTCATCCAGTCTGTTCACTCTGTTCCTACAGCCTCATCCAGTATATTCACTCTGCTCCTACAGCCTCATCCAGTCTATTCACTCTGCTCCTACAGCCTCATCCAGTCTATTCACTCTGTTCCTACAGCCTCATCCAGTCTGTTCACTCTGTTCCTACAGCCTCATCCAGTCTGTTCACTCTGTTCCTATAGCCTCATCCAGTCTATTCCTACAGCCTCATCCAGTCTATTCACGCTGTTCCTACAGCCTCATCCAGTCTATTCACTCTGTTCCTACAGTCTCATCCAGTCTATTCACTCTGTTCCTACAGCCTCATCCAGTCTATTCAGTCTGTTCCTACAGCCTCATCCAGTCTATTCACTCTGCTCCTACATCCTCATCCAGTCTATTCACTCTGTTCCTACAGCCTCATCCAGTCTGTTCCTACAGCAGTATCCAGTATATTCACTCTGCTCCTACAGCCTCATCCAGTCTATTCACTCTGCTCCTACAGCCTCATCCAGTCTATTCACTCTGTTCCTACAACATCATCCAGTCTGTTCATACAGCCTCATCCAGTATATTCACTCTGCTCCTACAGCCTCATCCAGTCTGTTCACTCTGTTCCTACAGCCTCATCCAGTCTATTCACTCTGTTCCTACAGCCTCATCCAGTCTGTTCATACAGCCTCATCCAGTCTATTCACTCTGATCCTACAGCCTCATCCACTCTATTCACTCTGTTCCTACAGCCTCATCCAGTCTATTCATATAGCCTCATCCAGTCTGTTCACTCTGTTCCTACAGCCTCATCCAGTCTATTCACTATGTTCCTACAGCCTCATCCAGTCTATTCACTCTGTTCCTACAGCCTCATCCAGTCTATTCACTCTGTTCCTACAGCCTCATCCAGTCTATTCACTCTGTTCCTACAGCCTCATCCAGTCTATTCACTCTGTTCCTACAGCCTCATCCAGTCTATTTACTCTGCTCCTACAGCCTCATCCAGTCTTTTCACTCTGTTCCTACAGTCTCATCCAATCTGTTCCTACGCCTCATCCAGTCTATTCACTCTGCTCCTACAGCCTCATCCAGTCTATTCACTCTGTTCCTACAGCCTCATCCAGTCTGTTCCTACAGCCTCATCCAGTATATTCACTCTGCTCCTACAGCCTCATCCAGTCTATTCACTCTGCTCCTACAGCCTCATCCAGTCTATTCACTCTGTTCCTACAGCCTCATCCAGTCTGTTCACTCTTTTCCTACAGCCTCATCCAGTATATTCACTCTGCTCCTACAGCCTCATCCAGTCTATTCACTCTGCTCCTACAGCCTCATCCAGTCTATTCACTCTGTTCCTACAGCCTCATCCAGTCTGTTCCTACAGCCTCATCCAGTATATTCACTCTGCTCCTACAGCCTCATCCAGTCTATTCACTCTGCTCCTACAGCCTCATCCAGTCTATTCACTCTGTTCCTACAGCCTCATCCAGTCTATTCACTCTGTTCCTACAGCCTCATCCAGTCTATTCACTCTGCTCCTACATCCTCATCCAGTCTATTCACTCTGTTCCTACAGCCTCATCCAGTCTGTTCCTACAGCCTCATCCAGTCTATTCACTCTGCTCCTACATCCTCATCCAGTCTATTCACTCTGCTCCTACAGCCTCATCCAGTCTATTCACTCTGTTCCTACAGCATTATCCAATCTGTTCATACAGCCTCATCCAGTCTATTCACTCTGTTCCTACAGCCTCATCCATTCTGTTCCTACAGCCTCATCCAGTATATTCACTCTGCTCCTACAGCCTCATCCAGTCTATTCACTCTGCTCCTACAGCCTCATCCAGTCTATTCACTCTGCTCCTACAGCCTCATCCAGTCTATTCACTCTGTTCCTACAGCATCATCCAGTCTGTTCATACAGCCTCATCCAGTATATTCACTCTGCTCCTACAGCCTCATCCAGTCTATTCACTCTGCTCCTACAGCCTCATCCAGTCTATTCACTCTGTTCCTACAGCCTCATCCAGTCTGTTCACTCTGTTCCTACAGCCTCATCCAGTCTATTCATACAGCCTCATCCAGTCTGTTCACTCTGTTCCTACAGCCTCATCCAGTCTGTTCATTCTGTTCCTACAGCCTCATCCAGTCTGTTCACTCTGTTCCTACAGCCTCATCCACTCTATTCACTCTGTTCCTACAGCCTCATCCAGTCTATTCATACAGCCTCATCCAGTCTGTTCACTCTGTTTCTACAGCCTCATCCAGTCTATTCACTATGTTCCTACAGCCTCATCCAGTCTATTCACTCTGTTCCTACAGCCTCATCCAGTCTGTTCCTACGGCCTCATCCAGTCTATTCACTCTGTTCCTACAGCCTCATCCAGTCTATTCACTCTGTTCCTACAGCCTCATCCAGTCTATTCACTCTGTTCCTACAGCCTCATCCAGTCTGTTCACTCTGTTCCTACAGCCTCATCCAGTCTGTTCACTCTGTTCCTACAGCCTCATCCAGTCTGTTAACTCTGTTCCTAAAGCCTCATCCAGTATATTCACTCTGTTCCTACAGCCTCATCCAGTCTATTCACTCTGTTCCTACAGCCTCATCCAGTCTATTCACTCTGTTCCTACAGCCTCATCCAGTCTATTCACTCTGTTCCTACAGCCTCATCCAGTCTGTTCACTCTGTTCCTACAGCCTCATCCAGTCTGTTCACTCTGTTCCTACAGCCTCATCCAGTCTATTCACTCTGTTCCTATAGCCTCATCCAGTCTATTCCTACAGCCTCATCCAGTCTATTCACTCTGTTCCTACATCCTCATCCAGTCTATTCACTCTGTTCCTACAGCCTCATCCAGTCTATTCACTCTATTCCTACAGCCTCATCCAGTCTATTCACTCTGTTCCTACAGCCTCATCCAGTCTATTCACTCTGCTCCTACAGCCTCATCCAGTCTATTCACTCTGGTCCTACAGCCTCATCCAGTCTGTTCCTACAGCCTCATCCAGTATATTCACTCTGCTCCTACAGCCTCATCCAGTCTATTCACTCTGCTCCTACAGCCTCATCCAGTCTATTCACTCTGTTCCTACAGCATCATCCAGTCTGTTCATACAGCCTCATTCAGTATATTCACTCTGCTCCTACAGCCTCATCCAGTCTGTTCACTCTGTTCCTACAGCCTCATCCAGTCTATTCACTCTGTTCCTACAGCCTCATCCAGTCTATTCACTCTGATCATACAGCCTCATCCAGTCTGTTCACTTTGTTCCTACAGCCTCATCCAGTCTATTCATACAGCCTCATCCAGTCTATTCACTCTGCTCCTACAGCCTCATCCAGTCTATTCACTCTGTTCCTACAGCCTCATCCAGTCTATTCACTCTGCTCCTACAGCCTCATCCAGTCTATTCACTCTGTTCCTACAGCCTCATCCAGTCTATTCACTCTGTTCCTACAGCCTCATCCAGTCTGTTCACTCTGTTCCTACAGCCTCATCCAGTCTATTCACTCTGTTCCTACAGCCTCATCCAGTCTATTCACTCTGTTCCTACAGCCTTATCCAGTCTATTCACTCTGTTCCTACAGCCTCATCCAGTCTATTCACTCTGTTCCTACAGCCTCATCCAGTCTATTCACTCTGTTCCTACAGCCTCATCCAGTCTATTCACTCTGTTCCTACAGCCTCATCCAGTCTGTTCACTCTGTTCCTACAGCCTCATCCAGTCTATTCACTCTGTTCCTACAGCCTCATCCAGTCTATTCACTCTGCTCCTACAGCCTCATCCAGTCTATTCACTCTGTTCCTACAGCCTCATCCAGTCTATTCACTCTGCTCCTACAGCCTCATCTAGTCTATTCACTCTGTTCCTACAGCCTCATCCAGTCTGTTCACTCTGTTCCTACAGCCTCATCCAGTCTGTTCACTCTGTTCCTACAGCCTCATCCAGTCTATTCACTCTGTTCCTATAGCCTCATCCAGTCTATTCACTCTGTTCCTACAGCCTCATCCAGTCTATTCATACAGCCTCATCCAGTCTGTTCACTCTGTTCCTACAGCCTCATCCAGTCTATTCACTCTTTTCCTACAGCCTCATCCAGTCTATTCACTCTGTTCCTACAGCCTCATCCAGTCTATTCATACAGACTCATCCAGTCTATTCACTCTGTTCCTACAGCCTCATCCAGTCTATTCACTCTGTTCCTACAGCCTCATCCAGTCTATTCACTCTTTTCCTACAGCCTCATCCAGTCTATTCATACAGACTCATCCAGTCTATTCACTCTGTTCCTACAGCCTCATCCAGTCTATTCACTCTGTTCCTACAGCCTCATCCAGTCTATTCACTCTGTTCCTACAGCCTCATCCAGTCTGTTCACTCTGTTCCTACAGCCTCATCCAGTCTATTCACTCTGTTCCTACAGCCTCATCCAGTCTATTCATACAGACTCATCCAGTCTATTCACTCTGTTCCTAAAGCCTCATCCAGTCTATTCACTCTGTTCCTACAGCCTCATCCAGTCTGTTCACTCTGCTCCTACAGCCTCATCCAGTCTGTTCACTCTGTTCCTACAGCCTCATCCAGTCTGTTCACTCTGTTCCTACAGCCTCATCCAGTCTGTTCACTCTGTTCCTACAGCCTCATCCAGTCTATTCACTCTGTTCCTACAGCCTCATCCAGTCTGTTCACTCTGTTCCTACAGCCTCATCCAGTCTATTCACTCTGTTCCTACAGCCTCATCCAATCTGTTCACTCTGTTCCTACAGCCTCATCCAGTCTATTCACTCTGTTCCTACAGCCTCATCCAGTCTGTTCACTCTGTTCCTACAGCCTCATCCAGTCTATTCACTCTGTTCCTACAGCCTCATCCAGTCTGTTCACTCTGTTCCTACAGCCTCATCCAGTCTATTCACTCTGTTCCTACATCCTCATCCAGTCTATTCACTCTGTTCCTACAGCCTCATCCAGTCTATTCACTCTGTTCCTACAGCCTCATCCAGTCTATTCACTCTGTTCCTACAGCCTCATCCAGTCTATTCACTCTGCTCCTACAGCCTCATCCAGTCTGTTCACTCTGTTCCTACAGCCTCATCCAGTCTATTCACTCTGTTCCTACAGCCTCATCCAGTCTATTCACTCTGTTCCTACAGCCTCATCCAGTCTATTCACTCTGTTCCTACAGCCTCATCCAGTCTATTCACTCTGCTCCTACAGCCTCATCCAGTCTGTTCACTCTGTTCCTACAGCCTCATCCAGTCTGTTCACTCTGTTCCTATAGCCTCATCCAGTCTGTTCCTACAGCAGTATCCAGTATATTCACTCTGCTCCTACAGCCTCATCCAGTCTATTCACTCTGCTCCTACAGCCTCATCCAGTCTATTCACTCTGTTCCTACAGCATCATCCAGTCTGTTCATACAGCCTCATCCAGTATATTCACTCTGCTCCTACAGCCTCATCCAGTCTGTTCACTCTGTTCCTACAGCCTCATCCAGTCTATTCACTCTGTTCCTACAGCCTCATCCAGTCTGTTCATACAGCCTCATCCAGTCTATTCACTCTGATCCTACAGCCTCATCCACTCTATTCACTCTGTTCCTACAGCCTCATCCAGTCTATTCATACAGCCTCATCCAGTCTGTTCACTCTGTTCCTACAGCCTCATCCAGTCTATTCACTATGTTCCTACAGCCTCATCCAGTCTATTCAATCTGTTCCTACAGTCTCATCCAGTCTATTCACTCTGTTCCTACAGCCTCATCCAGTCTATTCACTCTGTTCCTACAGCCTCATCCAGTCTATTCACTCTGTTCCTACAGCCTCATCCAGTCTATTTACTCTGCTCCTACAGCCTCATCCAGTCTTTTCACTCTGTTCCTACAGTCTCATCCAATCTGTTCCTACGCCTCATCCAGTCTATTCACTCTGCTCCTACAGCCTCATCCAGTCTATTCACTCTGTTCCTACAGCCTCATCCAGTCTGTTCCTACAGCCTCATCCAGTATATTCACTCTGCTCCTACAGCCTCATCCAGTCTATTCACTCTGCTCCTACAGCCTCATCCAGTCTATTCACTCTGTTCCTACAGCCTCATCCAGTCTGTTCACTCTGTTCCTACAGCCTCATCCAGTATATTCACTCTGCTCCTACAGCCTCATCCAGTCTATTCACTCTGCTCCTACAGCCTCATCCAGTCTATTCACTCTGTTCCTACAGCCTCATCCAGTCTGTTCACTCTGTTCCTACAGCCTCATCCAGTCTGTTCACTCTGTTCCTATAGCCTCATCCAGTCTATTCCTACAGCCTCATCCAGTCTATTCACTCTGTTCCTACAGCCTCATCCAGTCTATTCACTCTGTTCCTACAGCCTCATCCAGTCTATTCACTCTGTTCCTACAGCCTCATCCAGTCTATTCAGTCTGTTCCTACAGCCTCATCCAGTCTATTCACTCTGCTCCTACATCCTCATCCAGTCTATTCACTCTGTTCCTACAGCCTCATCCAGTCTGTTCCTACAGCAGTATCCAGTATATTCACTCTGCTCCTACAGCCTCATCCAGTCTATTCACTCTGCTCCTTCAGCCTCATCCAGTCTATTCACTCTGTTCCTACAACATCATCCAGTCTGTTCATACAGCCTCATCCAGTATATTCACTCTGCTCCTACAGCCTCACCCAGTCTGTTCACTCTGTTCCTACAGCCTCATCCAGTCTATTCACTCTGTTCCTACAGCCTCATCCAGTCTGTTCATACAGCCTCATCCAGTCTATTCACTCTGATCCTACAGCCTCATCCACTCTATTCACTCTGTTCCTACAGCCTCATCCAGTCTATTCATATAGCCTCATCCAGTCTGTTCACTCTGTTCCTACAGCCTCATCCAGTCTATTCACTATGTTCCTACAGCCTCATCCAGTCTATTCACTCTGTTCCTACAGCCTCATCCAGTCTATTCACTCTGTTCCTACAGCCTCATCCAGTCTATTCACTCTGTTCCTACAGCCTCATCCAGTCTATTCACTCTGTTCCTACAGCCTCATCCAGTCTATTTACTCTGCTCCTACAGCCTCATCCAGTCTTTTCACTCTGTTCCTACAGTCTCATCCAATCTGTTCCTACGCCTCATCCAGTCTATTCACTCTGCTCCTACAGCCTCATCCAGTCTATTCACTCTGTTCCTACAGCCTCATCCAGTCTGTTCCTACAGCCTCATCCAGTATATTCACTCTGCTCCTACAGCCTCATCCAGTCTATTCACTCTGCTCCTACAGCCTCATCCAGTCTATTCACTCTGTTCCTACAGCCTCATCCAGTCTGTTCACTCTTTTCCTACAGCCTCATCCAGTATATTCACTCTGCTCCTACAGCCTCATCCAGTCTATTCACTCTGCTCCTACAGCCTCATCCAGTCTATTCACTCTGTTCCTACAGCCTCATCCAGTCTGTTCCTACAGCCTCATCCAGTATATTCACTCTGCTCCTACAGCCTCATCCAGTCTATTCACTCTGCTCCTACAGCCTCATCCAGTCTATTCACTCTGTTCCTACAGCCTCATCCAGTCTATTCACTCTGTTCCTACAGCCTCATCCAGTCTATTCACTCTGCTCCTACATCCTCATCCAGTCTATTCACTCTGTTCCTACAGCCTCATCCAGTCTGTTCCTACAGTCTCATCCAGTCTATTCACTCTGCTCCTACATCCTCATCCAGTCTATTCACTCTGCTCCTACAGCCTCATCCAGTCTATTCACTCTGTTCCTACAGCATTATCCAATCTGTTCATACAGCCTCATCCAGTCTATTCACTCTGTTCCTACAGCCTCATCCATTCTGTTCCTACAGCCTCATCCAGTATATTCACTCTGCTCCTACAGCCTCATCCAGTCTATTCACTCTGCTCCTACAGCCTCATCCAGTCTATTCACTCTGCTCCTACAGCCTCATCCAGTCTATTCACTCTGTTCCTACAGCCTCATCCAGTCTGTTCACTCTGTTCCTACAGCCTCATCCAGTCTATTCATACAGCCTCATCCAGTCTGTTCACTCTGTTCCTACAGCCTCATCCAGTCTGTTCATTCTGTTCCTACAGCCTCATCCAGTCTGTTCACTCTGTTCCTACAGCCTCATCCACTCTATTCACTCTGTTCCTACAGCCTCATCCAGTCTATTCATACAGCCTCATCCAGTCTGTTCACTCTGTTTCTACAGCCTCATCCAGTCTATTCACTATGTTCCTACAGCCTCATCCAGTCTATTCACTCTGTTCCTACAGCCTCATCCAGTCTGTTCCTACGGCCTCATCCAGTCTATTCACTCTGTTCCTACAGCCTCATCCAGTCTATTCACTCTGTTCCTACAGCCTCATCCAGTCTATTCACTCTGTTCCTACAGCCTCATCCAGTCTGTTCACTCTGTTCCTACAGCCTCATCCAGTCTGTTCACTCTGTTCCTACAGCCTCATCCAGTCTGTTAACTCTGTTCCTAAAGCCTCATCCAGTATATTCACTCTGTTCCTACAGCCTCATCCAGTCTATTCACTCTGTTCCTACAGCCTCATCCAGTCTATTCACTCTGTTCCTACAGCCTCATCCAGTCTATTCACTCTGTTCCTACAGCCTCATCCAGTCTGTTCACTCTGTTCCTACAGCCTCATCCAGTCTGTTCACTCTGTTCCTACAGCCTCATCCAGTCTATTCACTCTGTTCCTATAGCCTCATCCAGTCTATTCCTACAGCCTCATCCAGTCTATTCACTCTGTTCCTACATCCTCATCCAGTCTATTCACTCTGTTCCTACAGCCTCATCCAGTCTATTCACTCTATTCCTACAGCCTCATCCAGTCTATTCACTCTGTTCCTACAGCCTCATCCAGTCTATTCACTCTGCTCCTACAGCCTCATCCAGTCTATTCACTCTGGTCCTACAGCCTCATCCAGTCTGTTCCTACAGCCTCATCCAGTATATTCACTCTGCTCCTACAGCCTCATCCAGTCTATTCACTCTGCTCCTACAGCCTCATCCAGTCTATTCACTCTGTTCCTACAGCATCATCCAGTCTGTTCATACAGCCTCATTCAGTATATTCACTCTGCTCCTACAGCCTCATCCAGTCTGTTCACTCTGTTCCTACAGCCTCATCCAGTCTATTCACTCTGTTCCTACAGCCTCATCCAGTCTATTCACTCTGATCATACAGCCTCATCCAGTCTGTTCACTTTGTTCCTACAGCCTCATCCAGTCTATTCATACAGCCTCATCCAGTCTATTCACTCTGTTCCTACAGCCTCATCCAGTCTATTCACTCTGTTCCTACAGCCTCATCCAGTCTGTTCACTCTGTTCCTACAGCCTCATCCAGTCTGTTCACTCTGTTCCTACAGCCTCATCCAGTCTGTTAACTCTGTTCCTAAAGCCTCATCCAGTATATTCACTCTGTTCCTACAGCCTCATCCAGTCTATTCACTCTGTTCCTACAGCCTCATCCAGTCTGTTCACTCTGTTCCTACAGCCTCATCCAGTCTGTTCACTCTGTTCCTACAGCCTCATCCAGTCTATTCACTCTGTTCCTACAGCCTCATCCAGTCTGTTCACTCTGTTCCTACAGCCTCATCCAGTCTATTCACTCTGTTCCTACAGCCTCATCCAATCTGTTCACTCTGTTCCTACAGCCTCATCCAGTCTATTCACTCTGTTCCTACAGCCTCATCCAGTCTGTTCACTCTGTTCCTACAGCCTCATCCAGTCTATTCACTCTGTTCCTACAGCCTCATCCAGTCTGTTCACTCTGTTCCTACAGCCTCATCCAGTCTATTCACTCTGTTCCTACATCCTCATCCAGTCTATTCACTCTGTTCCTACAGCCTCATCCAGTCTATTCACTCTGTTCCTACAGCCTCATCCAGTCTATTCACTCTGTTCCTACAGCCTCATCCAGTCTATTCACTCTGCTCCTACAGCCTCATCCAGTCTGTTCACTCTGTTCCTACAGCCTCATCCAGTCTATTCACTCTGTTCCTACAGCCTCATCCAGTCTATTCACTCTGTTCCTACAGCCTCATCCAGTCTATTCACTATGTTCCTACAGCCTCATCCAGTCTATTCACTCTGTTCCTACAGCCTCATCCAGTCTATTCACTCTGTTCCTACAGCCTCATCCAGTCTATTCACTCTGTTCCTACAGCCTCATCCAGTCTATTCACTCTGTTCCTACAGCCTCATCCAGTCTATTTACTCTGCTCCTACAGCCTCATCCAGTCTTTTCACTCTGTTCCTACAGTCTCATCCAATCTGTTCCTACGCCTCATCCAGTCTATTCACTCTGCTCCTACAGCCTCATCCAGTCTATTCACTCTGTTCCTACAGCCTCATCCAGTCTGTTCCTACAGCCTCATCCAGTATATTCACTCTGCTCCTACAGCCTCATCCAGTCTATTCACTCTGCTCCTACAGCCTCATCCAGTCTATTCACTCTGTTCCTACAGCCTCATCCAGTCTGTTCACTCTTTTCCTACAGCCTCATCCAGTATATTCACTCTGCTCCTACAGCCTCATCCAGTCTATTCACTCTGCTCCTACAGCCTCATCCAGTCTATTCACTCTGTTCCTACAGCCTCATCCAGTCTGTTCCTACAGCCTCATCCAGTATATTCACTCTGCTCCTACAGCCTCATCCAGTCTATTCACTCTGCTCCTACAGCCTCATCCAGTCTATTCACTCTGTTCCTACAGCCTCATCCAGTCTATTCACTCTGTTCCTACAGCCTCATCCAGTCTATTCACTCTGCTCCTACATCCTCATCCAGTCTATTCACTCTGTTCCTACAGCCTCATCCAGTCTGTTCCTACAGTCTCATCCAGTCTATTCACTCTGCTCCTACATCCTCATCCAGTCTATTCACTCTGCTCCTACAGCCTCATCCAGTCTATTCACTCTGTTCCTACAGCATTATCCAATCTGTTCATACAGCCTCATCCAGTCTATTCACTCTGTTCCTACAGCCTCATCCATTCTGTTCCTACAGCCTCATCCAGTATATTCACTCTGCTCCTACAGCCTCATCCAGTCTATTCACTCTGCTCCTACAGCCTCATCCAGTCTATTCACTCTGCTCCTACAGCCTCATCCAGTCTATTCACTCTGTTCCTACAGCATCATCCAGTCTGTTCATACAGCCTCATCCAGTATATTCACTCTGCTCCTACAGCCTCATCCAGTCTATTCACTCTGCTCCTACAGCCTCATCCAGTCTATTCACTCTGTTCCTACAGCCTCATCCAGTCTGTTCACTCTGTTCCTACAGCCTCATCCAGTCTATTCATACAGCCTCATCCAGTCTGTTCACTCTGTTCCTACAGCCTCATCCAGTCTGTTCATTCTGTTCCTACAGCCTCATCCAGTCTGTTCACTCTGTTCCTACAGCCTCATCCACTCTATTCACTCTGTTCCTACAGCCTCATCCAGTCTATTCATACAGCCTCATCCAGTCTGTTCACTCTGTTTCTACAGCCTCATCCAGTCTATTCACTATGTTCCTACAGCCTCATCCAGTCTATTCACTCTGTTCCTACAGCCTCATCCAGTCTGTTCCTACGGCCTCATCCAGTCTATTCACTCTGTTCCTACAGCCTCATCCAGTCTATTCACTCTGTTCCTACAGCCTCATCCAGTCTATTCACTCTGTTCCTACAGCCTCATCCAGTCTGTTCACTCTGTTCCTACAGCCTCATCCAGTCTGTTCACTCTGTTCCTACAGCCTCATCCAGTCTGTTAACTCTGTTCCTAAAGCCTCATCCAGTATATTCACTCTGTTCCTACAGCCTCATCCAGTCTATTCACTCTGTTCCTACAGCCTCATCCAGTCTATTCACTCTGTTCCTACAGCCTCATCCAGTCTATTCACTCTGTTCCTACAGCCTCATCCAGTCTGTTCACTCTGTTCCTACAGCCTCATCCAGTCTGTTCACTCTGTTCCTACAGCCTCATCCAGTCTATTCACTCTGTTCCTATAGCCTCATCCAGTCTATTCCTACAGCCTCATCCAGTCTATTCACTCTGTTCCTACATCCTCATCCAGTCTATTCACTCTGTTCCTACAGCCTCATCCAGTCTATTCACTCTATTCCTACAGCCTCATCCAGTCTATTCACTCTGTTCCTACAGCCTCATCCAGTCTATTCACTCTGCTCCTACAGCCTCATCCAGTCTATTCACTCTGGTCCTACAGCCTCATCCAGTCTGTTCCTACAGCCTCATCCAGTATATTCACTCTGCTCCTACAGCCTCATCCAGTCTATTCACTCTGCTCCTACAGCCTCATCCAGTCTATTCACTCTGTTCCTACAGCATCATCCAGTCTGTTCATACAGCCTCATTCAGTATATTCACTCTGCTCCTACAGCCTCATCCAGTCTGTTCACTCTGTTCCTACAGCCTCATCCAGTCTATTCACTCTGTTCCTACAGCCTCATCCAGTCTATTCACTCTGATCATACAGCCTCATCCAGTCTGTTCACTTTGTTCCTACAGCCTCATCCAGTCTATTCATACAGCCTCATCCAGTCTATTCACTCTGTTCCTACAGCCTCATCCAGTCTATTCACTCTGTTCCTACAGCCTCATCCAGTCTGTTAACTCTGTTCCTAAAGCCTCATCCAGTATATTCACTCTGTTCCTACAGCCTCATCCAGTCTGTTCACTCTGTTCCTACAGCCTCATCCAGTCTGTTAACTCTGTTCCTAAAGCCTCATCCAGTATATTCACTCTGTTCCTACAGCCTCATCCAGTCTATTCACTCTGTTCCTACAGCCTCATCCAGTCTATTCACTCTGTTCCTACAGCCTCATCCAGTCTATTCACTCTGTTCCTACAGCCTCATCCAGTCTGTATACTCTGTTCCTACAGCCTCATCCAGTCTGTTCACTCTGTTCCTACAGCCTCATCCAGTCTATTCACTCTGCTCCTACAGCCTCATCCAGTCTATTCACTCTGGTCCTACAGCCTCATCCAGTCTGTTCCTACAGCCTCATCCAGTATATTCACTCTGCTCCTACAGCCTCATCCAGTCTATTCACTCTGCTCCTACAGCCTCATCCAGTCTATTCACTCTGTTCCTACAGCATCATCCAGTCTGTTCATACAGCCTCATTCAGTATATTCACTCTGCTCCTACAGCCTCATCCAGTCTGTTCACTCTGTTCCTACAGCCTCATCCAGTCTATTCACTCTGTTCCTACAGCCTCATCCAGTCTATTCACTCTGATCATACAGCCTCATCCAGTCTGTTCACTTTGTTCCTACAGCCTCATCCAGTCTATTCATACAGCCTCATCCAGTCTGTTCACTCTGTTCCTACAGCCTCATCCAGTCTGTTCATTCTGCTCCTACAGCCTCATCCAGTCTGTTCACTCTGTTCCTACAGCCTCATTCAGTCTATTCACTCTGTTCCTACAGCCTCATCCAGTCTATTCACTCTGTTCCTACAGCCTCATCCAGTCTATTCACTCTGTTCCTACAGCCTCATATAGTCTATTCACTCTGTTCCTACAGCCTCATCCAGTCTATTCACTCTGTTCCTACAGCCTCATCCAGTCTATTCACTCTTTTCCTACAGCCTCATCCAGTCTATTCACTCTGTTCCTACAGCCTCATCCAGTCTGTTCACTCTGTTCCTACAGCCTCATCCAGTCTGTTCCTACGGCCTCATCCAGTCTATTCACTATGTTCCTACAGCCTCATCCAGTCTATTCACTCTGTTCCTACAGCCTCATCCAGTCTATTCACTCTGTTCCTACAGCCTCATCCAGTCTATTCACTCTGTTCCTACAGCCTCATCCAGTCTGTTCCTACGGCCTCATCCAGTCTATTCACTCTGTTCCTACAGCCTCATCCAGTCTGTTCACTATGTTCCTACAGCCTCATCCAGTCTATTCACTCTGTTCCTACAGCCTCATCCAGTCTGTTCCTACGGCCTCATCCAGTCTATTCACTCTGTTCCTACATCCTAATACAGTCTGTTCACTCTGCTCCTACAGCCTCATCCAGTCTATTCACTCTGTTCCTACAGCCTCATCCAGTCTGTTCACTCTGTTCCTACAGCCTCATCCAGTCCATTCACTCTGTTCCTACAGCCTCATCCAGTCTATTCACTCTGTTCCTACAGCCTCATCCAGTCTATTCACTCTGCTCCTACAGCCTCATCCAGTCTATTCACTCTGTTCCTACAGCCTCATCCAGTCTATTCATACAGCCTCATCCAGTCTATTCACTCTGTTCCTACAGCCTCATCCAGTCTATTCACTCTGTTCCTACAGCCTCATCCAGTCTGTTCACACAGCCTCATCCAGTCTATTCACTCTGTTCCTACAGCCTCATCCAGTCTATTCACTCTGTTCCTACAGCCTCATCCAGTCTATTCACTCTGTTCCTAAAGCCTCATCCAGTCTATTCACTCGGTTACTAAAGCCTCATCCAGTCTATTCCTACAGCCTCATCCAGTCTAATCACTATGTTCCTACAGCCTCATCCAGTCTATACACTCTATTCATACAGCCTCATCCAGTCTATTCACTCTGTTCCTACAGCCTCATCCAGTCTATTCACTCTGTTCCTACAGCCTCATCCAGTCAATTCATACAGCCTCATCCAGTCTATTCACTCTGTTCCTAAAGCCTCATCCAGTCTATTCACTCTGTTCCTACAGCCTCATCCAGTCTATTCACTCTGCTCCTACAGCCTCATCCAGTCTATTCACTCTGTTCCTAGAGCCTCATCCAGTCTGTTCCTACAGCCTCATCCAGTCTATTCACTCTGCTCCTACAGCCTCATCCAGTATATTCACTCCGTTCCTACAGCATCATCCAGTCTGTTCATACAGCCTCATCCAGTATATTCACACTGCTCCTACAGCCTCATCCAGTCTGTTCACTCTGTTCCTACAGCCTCATCCAGTCTATTCACTCTGTTCCTACAGCCTCATCCAGTCTATTCATACAGCCTCATCCAGTATATTCACTCTGCTCCTACAGCCTCATCCAGTCTGTTCACTCTGTTCCTACAGCCTCATCCAGTCTGTTCACTCTCTTCCTACAGCCTCATCCAGTCTGTTCACTCTGTTCCTACAGCCTCATCCAGTCTATTCACTCTGTTCCTACAGCCTCATCCAGTCTATTCCCTTTGTTCCTACAGCCTCATCCAGTCTATTCACTCTGTTCCTACAGCCTCATCCAGTCTATTCACTCTGCTCCTACAGCCTCATCCAGTCTATTCACTCTGTTCCTACAGCCTCATCCAGTCTATTCATACAGCCTCATCCAGTCTGTTCACTCTGTTCCTACAGCCTCATCCAGTCTGTTCCTACGGCCTCATCCAGTCTATTCACTCTGTTCCTACAGCCTAATACAGTGTGTTCACTCTGTTCCTATAGCCTCATCCAGTCTATTCATACAGCCTCATCCAATCTATTCACTCTGTTCCTACATCCTCATCCAGTCTATTCACTCTGTTCCTACAGCCTCATCCAGTCTATTCACTCTGCTCCTACGGCCTCATCCAGTCTGTTCACTCTGTTCCTATAGCCTCATCCAGTCTATTCATACAGCCTCATCCAATCTATTCACTCTGTTCCTACAGCCTCATCCAGTCTATTCACTCTGTTCCTACAGCCTCATCCAGTCTATTCACTCTGTTCCTACAGCCTCATCCAGTCTATTCACTCTGTTCCTACAGCCTCATCCAGTCTATTCCTACAGGCTCATCCATTCTATTCACTCTGTTCCTACAGCCTCATCCAGTCTATTCACTCTGTTCCTACAGCCTCATCCAGTCTATTCACTCTGTTCCTACAGCCTCATCCAGTCTATTCACTCTGTTCCTACAGCCTCATCCAGTCTATTCACTCTGCTCCTACGGCCTCATCCAGTCTATTCATACAGCCTCATCCAGTCTATTCACTCTGTTCCTACAGCCTCATCCAGTCTATTCGCTCTGTTCCTACAGCCTCATCCAGTCTATTCACTCTGTTCCTACAGCCTCATCCAGTCTATTCACTCTGTTCCTACAGCCTCATCCAGTCTATTCACTCTGTTCCTACAGCCTCATCCAGTCTATTCACTCTGTTCCTACAGCCTCGTCCAGTCTATTCACTCTGTTCCTACAGCCTCATCCAGTCTATTCAATCTCTTCCCTACAGCCTCATCCAGTCTATTCACTATTTTCCTATAGCTTCATCCAGTATATTCACTCTGTTCCTACAGCCTCATCCAGTCTATTCACTCTGTTCCTACAGCCTCATCCAGTCTATTCACTCTGTTCCTACAGCCTCATCCAGTCTGTTCACTCTGTTCCTACAGCCTCATCCAGGCTATTCACTCTGTTCCTACAGCCTCATCCAGTCTATTCACTCTGTTCCTGCAGCTTCATCCAGTCTATTCACTCTGTTCCTACAGCCTCATCCAGTCTATTCACTGTTCCTACAGCCTCATCCAGTCTATTCACTATGTTCCTACACCCTCATCCAGTCTATTCACTCTGTTCCTACAGCCTCATCCAGTCTATTCACTCTGTTCCTGCAGCCTCATCCAGTCTATTCACTATTTTCCTACAGCCTCATCCAGTCTATTCACTCTGTTCCTACAGCCTCATCCAGTCTATTCACTCTGTTCCTACAGCCTCATCCAGTCTATTCACTCTGTTCCTACAGCCTCATCCATTCTATTCACTCTGTTCCTACAGCCTCATCCAGTCTGTTCCTACGGCCTCATCCAGTCTATTCACTCTGTTCCTACAGCCTCATCCAGTCTATTCACTCTGTTCCTACAGCCTCATCCAGTCTATTCACTCTGTTCCTACAGCCTAATACAGTCTGTTCACTCTGTTCCTATAGCCTCATCCAGTCTATTCATACAGCCTCATCCAATCTATTCACTCTGTTCCTACAGCCTCATCCAGTCTATTCACTCTGTTCCTACAGCCTCATCCAGTCTATTCACTCTGTTCCTACAGCCTCATCCAGTCTGTTCCTACAGCCTCATCCAGTCTATTCACTCTGTTCCTACAGCCTCATCCAGTCTGTTCCTACGGCCTCATCCAGTCTATTCACTCTGTTCCTACAGCCTAATACAGTCTGTTCACTCTGTTCCTATAGCCTCATCCAGTCTATTCATACAGCCTCATCCAATCTATTCACTCTGTTCCTACATCCTCATCCAGTCTATTCACTCTGTTCCTACAGCCTCATCCAGTCTATTCACTCTGCTCCTACGCTCTCATCCAGTCTGTTCACTCTGTTCCTATAGCCTCATCCAGTCTATTCATACAGCCTCATCCAATCTATTCACTCTGTTCCTACAGCCTCATCCAGTCTATTCACTCTGTTCCTACAGCCTCATCCAGTCTATTCACTCTGTTCCTACAGCCTCATCCAGTCTATTCACTCTGTTCCTACAGCCTCATCCAGTCTATTCCTACAGCCTCATCCATTCTATTCACTCTGTTCCTACAGCCTCATCCAGTCTATTCACTCTGTTCCTACAGCCTCATCCAGTCTATTCACTCTGTTCCTACAGCCTCATCCAGTCTATTCACTCTGTTCCTACAGCCTCATCCAGTCTATTCACTCTGCTCCTACGGCCTCATCCAGTCTATTCATACAGCCTCATCCAGTCTATTCACTCTGTTCCTACAGCCTCATCCAGTCTATTCGCTCTGTTCCTACAGCCTCATCCAGTCTATTCACTCTGTTCCTACAGCCTCATCCAGTCTATTCACTCTGTTCCTACAGCCTCATCCAGTCTATTCACTCTGTTCCTACAGCCTCATCCAGTCTATTCACTCTGTTCCTACAGCCTCGTCCAGTCTATTCACTCTGTTCCTACAGCCTCATCCAGTCTATTCAATCTCTTCCCTACAGCCTCATCCAGTCTATTCACTATTTTCCTATAGCTTCATCCAGTATATTCACTCTGTTCCTACAGCCTCATCCAGTCTATTCACTCTGTTCCTACAGCCTCATCCAGTCTATTCACTCTGTTCCTACAGCCTCATCCAGTCTGTTCACTCTGTTCCTACAGCCTCATCCAGGCTATTCACTCTGTTCCTACAGCCTCATCCAGTCTATTCACTCTGTTCCTGCAGCTTCATCCAGTCTATTCACTCTGTTCCTACAGCCTCATCCAGTCTATTCACTGTTCCTACAGCCTCATCCAGTCTATTCACTATGTTCCTACACCCTCATCCAGTCTATTCACTCTGTTCCTACAGCCTCATCCAGTCTATTCACTCTGTTCCTGCAGCCTCATCCAGTCTATTCACTATTTTCCTACAGCCTCATCCAGTCTATTCACTCTGTTCCTACAGCCTCATCCAGTCTATTCACTCTGTTCCTACAGCCTCATCCAGTCTATTCACTCTGTTCCTACAGCCTCATCCAGTCTATTCACTCTGTTCCTACAGCCTCATCCAGTCTGTTCCTACGGCCTCATCCAGTCTATTCACTCTGTTCCTACAGCCTCATCCAGTCTATTCACTCTGTTCCTACAGCCTCATCCAGTCTATTCACTCTGTTCCTACAGCCTAATACAGTCTGTTCACTCTGTTCCTATAGCCTCATCCAGTCTATTCATACAGCCTCATCCAATCTATTCACTCTGTTCCTACAGCCTCATCCAGTCTATTCACTCTGTTCCTACAGCCTCATCCAGTCTATTCACTCTGTTCCTACAGCCTCATCCAGTCTGTTCCTACAGCCTCATCCAGTCTATTCACTCTGTTCCTACAGCCTCATCCAGTCTGTTCATTCTGTTCCTACAGCCTCATCCAGTCTATTCACTCTAATCCTACAGCCTCATCCAGTCTATTCACTCTGTTCCTACAGCCTCATCCAGTCTATTCACTCTGTTCCTACAGCCTCATCCAGTCTATTCACTCTGTTCCTACAGCCTCATCCAGTCTATTCACTCTGTTCCTACAGCCTCATGAAGTCTGTTCACTATGTTCCTACAGCCTCATCCAGTCTATTCACTCTGTTCCTACAGCCTCATCCAGTCTATTCATACAGCCTCATCCAATCTATTCACTCTGTTACTACAGCCTCATCCAGTCTATACACTCTATTCCTACAGCCTCATCCAGTCTATTCACTCTGTTCCTAAAGCCTCATCCAGTCTATTCACTCGGTTACTACAGCCTCATCCAGTCTATTCCTACAGCCTCATCCAGTCTATTCACTATGTTCCTACAGCCTCATCCAGTCTATAAACACTCTATTCATACAGCCTCATCCAGTCTATTCACTCTGTTCCTACAGCCTCATCCAGTCTATTCACTCTGTTCCTACAGCCTCATCCAGTCAATTCATACAGCCTCATCCAGTCTATTCAATCTGTTCCCACAGCCTCATCCAGTCTATTCACTCTGTTCCTACAGCCTCATCCAGTCTATTCATACAGCCTCATCCAATCTATTCAGTCTGTTACTACAGCCTCATCCAGTCTATTCACTCTGTTCCTACAGCCTCATCCAGTCTATTAACTCTGTTCCTACAGCCTCATCCAGTCTATTCACTCTGTTCCTACAGCCTCATCCAGTCTATTCACTCTGTTCCTACAGCCTCATCCAGTCTATTCACTCTGTTCCTACAGCCTCATCCAGTCTATTCACTCTGTTCCTACAGCCTCATCCAGTCTATTCATACAGCCTCATCCAATCTATTCACTCTGTTACTACAGCCTTATCCAGTCTATTCACTCTGTTCCCACAGCCTCATCCAATCTATTCACTCTGTTCCTACAGCCTCATCCAGTCTATTCACTCTGTTCCTACAGCCTCATCCAGTCTATTCATACAGACTCATCCAGTCTATTCACTCTGTTCCCACAGCCTCATCCAGTCTATTCACTCTGTTCCTACAGCCTCATCCAGTCTATTCATACAGCCTCATCCAATCTATTCACTCTTTTCCTACAGCCTCATCCAGTCTATTCACTATGTTCCTACAGCCTCATCCAGTCTATTCACTCTGTTCCTACAGCCTCATCCAGTCTATTCCTACAGCCTCATCCAGTCTATTCACTCTGTTCCTACAGCCTCATCCAGTCTATTCACTCTGTTCCTACAGCCTCATCCAGTCTATTCACTCTGTTCCTACAGCCTCATCCAGTCTATTCACTCTGTTCCTACAGCCTCATCCAGTCTATTCACTCTGTTACTACAGCCTCATCCAGTCTATTCACTCTGTTCCTACAGCCTCATCCAGTCTATTCACTCTGTTCCTACAGCCTCATCCAGTCTATTCACTCTGTTCCTACATCCTCATCCAGTCTATTCACTCTGTTCCTACAGCCTCATCCAGTCTGTTCCTACAGCCTAATAGAGTCTGTTCACTCTGTTCCTACAGCCTCATCCAGTCTATTCACTCTGTTCCTACAGCCTCATACAGTCTGTTCACTCTGTTCCTACAGCCTCATCCAGTCTATTCACTATGTTCCTACAGCCTCATCCAGTCTATTCACTCTGTTCCTATAGCCTCATCCAGTATATTCACTCTGTTCCTACAGCCTCATCCAGTCTATTCACTCTGTTCCTACAGCCTCATCCAGTCTATTCACTCTGTTCCTACAGCCTCATCCAGTCTGTTCATTCTGTTCCTACAGCCTCATCCAGTCTATTCACTCTAATCCTACAGCCTCATCCAGTCTATTCACTCTGTTCCTACAGCCTCATCCAGTCTATTCACTCTGTTCCTACAGCCTCATCCAGTCTATTCACTCTGTTCCTACAGCCTCATCCAGTCTATTCACTCTGTTCCTACAGCCTCATGAAGTCTGTTCACTATGTTCCTACAGCCTCATCCAGTCTATTCACTCTGTTCCTACAGCCTCATCCAGTCTGTTCCTACAGCCTCATCCAGTCTATTCACTCTGTTCCTACAGCCTCATCCAGTCTGTTCCTACGGCCTCATCCAGTCTATTCACTCTGTTCCTACAGCCTAATACAGTCTGTTCACTCTGTTCCTATAGCCTCATCCAGTCTATTCATACAGCCTCATCCAATCTATTCACTCTGTTCCTACATCCTCATCCAGTCTATTCACTCTGTTCCTACAGCCTCATCCAGTCTATTCACTCTGCTCCTACGCTCTCATCCAGTCTGTTCACTCTGTTCCTATAGCCTCATCCAGTCTATTCATACAGCCTCATCCAATCTATTCACTCTGTTCCTACAGCCTCATCCAGTCTATTCACTCTGTTCCTACAGCCTCATCCAGTCTATTCACTCTGTTCCTACAGCCTCATCCAGTCTATTCACTCTGTTCCTACAGCCTCATCCAGTCTATTCCTACAGCCTCATCCATTCTATTCACTCTGTTCCTACAGCCTCATCCAGTCTATTCACTCTGTTCCTACAGCCTCATCCAGTCTATTCACTCTGTTCCTACAGCCTCATCCAGTCTATTCACTCTGTTCCTACAGCCTCATCCAGTCTATTCACTCTGCTCCTACGGCCTCATCCAGTCTATTCATACAGCCTCATCCAGTCTATTCACTCTGTTCCTACAGCCTCATCCAGTCTATTCGCTCTGTTCCTACAGCCTCATCCAGTCTATTCACTCTGTTCCTACAGCCTCATCCAGTCTATTCACTCTGTTCCTACAGCCTCATCCAGTCTATTCACTCTGTTCCTACAGCCTCATCCAGTCTATTCACTCTGTTCCTACAGCCTCGTCCAGTCTATTCACTCTGTTCCTACAGCCTCATCCAGTCTATTCAATCTCTTCCCTACAGCCTCATCCAGTCTATTCACTATTTTCCTATAGCTTCATCCAGTATATTCACTCTGTTCCTACAGCCTCATCCAGTCTATTCACTCTGTTCCTACAGCCTCATCCAGTCTATTCACTCTGTTCCTACAGCCTCATCCAGTCTGTTCACTCTGTTCCTACAGCCTCATCCAGGCTATTCACTCTGTTCCTACAGCCTCATCCAGTCTATTCACTCTGTTCCTGCAGCTTCATCCAGTCTATTCACTCTGTTCCTACAGCCTCATCCAGTCTATTCACTGTTCCTACAGCCTCATCCAGTCTATTCACTATGTTCCTACACCCTCATCCAGTCTATTCACTCTGTTCCTACAGCCTCATCCAGTCTATTCACTCTGTTCCTGCAGCCTCATCCAGTCTATTCACTATTTTCCTACAGCCTCATCCAGTCTATTCACTCTGTTCCTACAGCCTCATCCAGTCTATTCACTCTGTTCCTACAGCCTCATCCAGTCTATTCACTCTGTTCCTACAGCCTCATCCAGTCTATTCACTCTGTTCCTACAGCCTCATCCAGTCTGTTCCTACGGCCTCATCCAGTCTATTCACTCTGTTCCTACAGCCTCATCCAGTCTATTCACTCTGTTCCTACAGCCTCATCCAGTCTATTCACTCTGTTCCTACAGCCTAATACAGTCTGTTCACTCTGTTCCTATAGCCTCATCCAGTCTATTCATACAGCCTCATCCAATCTATTCACTCTGTTCCTACAGCCTCATCCAGTCTATTCACTCTGTTCCTACAGCCTCATCCAGTCTATTCACTCTGTTCCTACAGCCTCATCCAGTCTGTTCCTACAGCCTCATCCAGTCTATTCACTCTGTTCCTACAGCCTCATCCAGTCTGTTCATTCTGTTCCTACAGCCTCATCCAGTCTATTCACTCTAATCCTACAGCCTCATCCAGTCTATTCACTCTGTTCCTACAGCCTCATCCAGTCTATTCACTCTGTTCCTACAGCCTCATCCAGTCTATTCACTCTGTTCCTACAGCCTCATCCAGTCTATTCACTCTGTTCCTACAGCCTCATGAAGTCTGTTCACTATGTTCCTACAGCCTCATCCAGTCTATTCACTCTGTTCCTACAGCCTCATCCAGTCTATTCATACAGCCTCATCCAATCTATTCACTCTGTTACTACAGCCTCATCCAGTCTATACACTCTATTCCTACAGCCTCATCCAGTCTATTCACTCTGTTCCTAAAGCCTCATCCAGTCTATTCACTCGGTTACTACAGCCTCATCCAGTCTATTCCTACAGCCTCATCCAGTCTATTCACTATGTTCCTACAGCCTCATCCAGTCTATAAACACTCTATTCATACAGCCTCATCCAGTCTATTCACTCTGTTCCTACAGCCTCATCCAGTCTATTCACTCTGTTCCTACAGCCTCATCCAGTCAATTCATACAGCCTCATCCAGTCTATTCAATCTGTTCCCACAGCCTCATCCAGTCTATTCACTCTGTTCCTACAGCCTCATCCAGTCTATTCATACAGCCTCATCCAATCTATTCAGTCTGTTACTACAGCCTCATCCAGTCTATTCACTCTGTTCCTACAGCCTCATCCAGTCTATTCACTCTGTTCCTACAGCCTCATCCAGTCTATTCACTCTGTTCCTACAGCCTCATCCAGTCTATTCACTCTGTTCCTACAGCCTCATCCAGTCTATTCACTCTGTTCCTACAGCCTCATCCAGTCTATTCACTCTGTTCCTACAGCCTCATCCAGTCTATTCATACAGCCTCATCCAATCTATTCACTCTGTTACTACAGCCTTATCCAGTCTATTCACTCTGTTCCCACAGCCTCATCCAGTCTATTCACTCTGTTCCTACAGCCTCATCCAGTCTATTCACTCTGTTCCTACAGCCTCATCCAGTCTATTCACTCTGTTCCTACATCCTCATCCAGTCTATTCACTCTGTTCCTACAGCCTCATCCAGTCTGTTCCTACAGCCTAATAGAGTCTGTTCACTCTGTTCCTACAGCCTCATCCAGTCTATTCACTCTGTTCCTACAGCCTCATACAGTCTGTTCACTCTGTTCCTACAGCCTCATCCAGTCTATTCACTATGTTCCTACAGCCTCATCCAGTCTATTCACTCTGTTCCTATAGCCTCATCCAGTATATTCACTCTGTTCCTACAGCCTCATCCAGTCTATTCACTCTGTTCCTACAGCCTCATCCAGTCTATTCACTCTGTTCCTACAGCCTCATCCAGTCTGTTCACTCTGTTCCTACAGCCTCATCCAGGCTATTCAATCTGTTCCTACAGCCTCATCCAGTCTATTCACTCTGTTCCTGCAGCTTCATCCAGTCTATTCACTCTGTTCCTACAGCCTCATCCAGTCTATTCACTCTGTTCCTACAGCCTCATCCAGTCTATTCACTCTGTTCCTACAGCCTCATCCAGTCTATTCACTCTGTTCCTACAGCCTCATCCAGTCTATTCACTCTGTTACTACAGCCTCATCCAGTCTATTCACTCTGTTCCTACAGCCTCATCCAGTCTATTCACTCTGTTCCTACAGCCTCATCCAGTCTATTCACTCTGTTCCTACATCCTCATCCAGTCTATTCACTCTGTTCCTACAGCCTCATCCAGTCTGTTCCTACAGCCTAATAGAGTCTGTTCACTCTGTTCCTACAGCCTCATCCAGTCTATTCACTCTGTTCCTACAGCCTCATACAGTCTGTTCACTCTGTTCCTACAGCCTCATCCAGTCTATTCACTATGTTCCTACAGCCTCATCCAGTCTATTCACTCTGTTCCTATAGCCTCATCCAGTATATTCACTCTGTTCCTACAGCCTCATCCAGTCTATTCATACAGCCTCATCCAATCTATTCACTCTGTTACTACAGCCTTATCCAGTCTATTCACTCTGTTCCCACAGCCTCATCCAATCTATTCACTCTGTTCCTACAGCCTCATCCAGTCTATTCACTCTGTTCCTACAGCCTCATCCAGTCTATTCATACAGACTCATCCAGTCTATTCACTCTGTTCCCACAGCCTCATCCAGTCTATTCACTCTGTTCCTACAGCCTCATCCAGTCTATTCATACAGCCTCATCCAATCTATTCACTCTTTTCCTACAGCCTCATCCAGTCTATTCACTCTGTTCCTACAGCCTCATCCAGTCTATTCACTCTGTTCCTACAGCCTCATCCAGTCTATTCCTACAGCCTCATCCAGTCTATTCACTCTGTTCCTACAGCCTCATCCAGTCTATTCACTCTGTTCCTACAGCCTCATCCAGTCTATTCACTCTGTTCCTACAGCCTCATCCAGTATATTCACTCTGTTCCTACAGCCTCATCCAGTCTATTCACTCTGTTACTACAGCCTCATCCAGTCTATTCACTCTGTTCCTACAGCCTCATCCAGTCTATTCACTCTGTTCCTACAGCCTCATCCAGTCTATTCACTCTGTTCCTACATCCTCATCCAGTCTATTCACTCTGTTCCTACAGCCTCATCCAGTCTGTTCCTACAGCCTAATAGAGTCTGTTCACTCTGTTCCTACAGCCTCATCCAGTCTATTCACTCTGTTCCTACAGCCTCATACAGTCTGTTCACTCTGTTCCTACAGCCTCATCCAGTCTATTCACTATGTTCCTACAGCCTCATCCAGTCTATTCACTCTGTTCCTATAGCCTCATCCAGTATATTCACTCTGTTCCTACAGCCTCATCCAGTCTATTCACTCTGTTCCTACAGCCTCATCCAGTCTATTCACTCTGTTCCTACAGCCTCATCCAGTCTGTTCACTCTGTTCCTACAGCCTCATCCAGGCTATTCAATCTGTTCCTACAGCCTCATCCAGTCTATTCACTCTGTTCCTGCAGCTTCATCCAGTCTATTCACTCTGTTCCTACAGCCTCATCCAGTCTATTCACTCTGTTCCTACAGCCTCATCCAGTCTATTCACTCTGTTCCTACAGCCTCATCCAGTCTATTCACTCTGTTCCTACAGCCTCATCCAGTCTATTCACTCTGTTACTACAGCCTCATCCAGTCTATTCACTCTGTTCCTACAGCCTCATCCAGTCTATTCACTCTGTTCCTACAGCCTCATCCAGTCTATTCACTCTGTTCCTACATCCTCATCCAGTCTATTCACTCTGTTCCTACAGCCTCATCCAGTCTGTTCCTACAGCCTAATAGAGTCTGTTCACTCTGTTCCTACAGCCTCATCCAGTCTATTCACTCTGTTCCTACAGCCTCATACAGTCTGTTCACTCTGTTCCTACAGCCTCATCCAGTCTATTCACTATGTTCCTACAGCCTCATCCAGTCTATTCACTCTGTTCCTATAGCCTCATCCAGTATATTCACTCTGTTCCTACAGCCTCATCCAGTCTATTCACTCTGTTCCTACAGCCTCATCCAGTCTATTCACTCTGTTCCTACAGCCTCATCCAGTCTGTTCACTCTGTTCCTACAGCCTCATCCAGGCTATTCAATCTGTTCCTACAGCCTCATCCAGTCTATTCACTCTGTTCCTGCAGCTTCATCCAGTCTATTCACTCTGTTCCTACAGCCTCATCCAGTCTATTCACTCTGTTCCTACAGCCTCATCCAGTCTATTCACTCTGTTCCTACAGCCTCATCCAGTCTATTCACTCTGTTCCTACAGCCTCATCCAGTCTATTCACTCTGTTACTACAGCCTCATCCAGTCTATTCACTCTGTTCCTACAGCCTCATCCAGTCTATTCACTCTGTTCCTACAGCCTCATCCAGTCTATTCACTCTGTTCCTACATCCTCATCCAGTCTATTCACTCTGTTCCTACAGCCTCATCCAGTCTGTTCCTACAGCCTAATAGAGTCTGTTCACTCTGTTCCTACAGCCTCATCCAGTCTATTCACTCTGTTCCTACAGCCTCATACAGTCTGTTCACTCTGTTCCTACAGCCTCATCCAGTCTATTCACTATGTTCCTACAGCCTCATCCAGTCTATTCACTCTGTTCCTATAGCCTCATCCAGTATTTTCACTCTGTTCCTACAGCCTCATCCAGTCTATTCACTCTGTTCCTACAGCCTCATCCAGTCTATTCACTCTGTTCCTACAGCCTCATCCAGTCTGTTCACTCTGTTCCTACAGCCTCATCCAGGCTATTCACTCTGTTCCTACAGCCTCATCCAGTCTATTCACTCTGTTCCTGCAGCTTCATCCAGTCTATTCACTCTGTTCCTACAGCCTCATCCAGTCTATGCACTGTTCCTACAGCCTCATCCAGTCTATTCACTCTGTTCCTACAGCCTCATCCAGTCTATTCACTCTGTTCCTACAGCCTCATCCAGTCTATTCACTCTGTTCCTGCAGCCTCATCCAGTCTATTCACTCTGTTCCTACAGCCTCATCCAGTCTATTCACTCTGTTCCTACAGCCTCATCCAGTCTATTCACTCTGTTCCTACAGCCTCATCCAGTCTATTCACTCTGTTCATACAGCCTCATCCAGTCTATTCCCTCTGTTCCTACAGCCTCATCCAGTCTATTCACTCTGTTCCTACAGCCTCATCCAGTCTATTCACTCTGTTCCTACAGCCTCATCCAGTCTATTCACTCTGTTCCTACAGCCTCATCCAGTCTATTCACTCTGTTCCTACAGCCTCATCCAGTCTATTAACTCTGTTCCTACAGCCTAATACAGTCTGTTCACTCTGTTCCTATAGCCTCATCCAGTCTATTCATACAGCCTCATCCAATCTATTCACTCTGTTCCTACAGCCTCATCCAGTCTATTCACTCTGTTCCTACAGCCTCATCCAGTCTATTCACTCTGTTCCTACAGTCTCATCCAGTCTGTTCCTACAGCCTCATCCAGTCTATTCACTCTGTTCCTACAGCCTCATCCAGTCTGTTCATTCTGTTCCTACAGCCTCATCCAGTCTATTCACTCTGTTCCTACAGCCTCATCCAGTCTATTCACTCTGTTCCTACAGCCTCATCCAGTCTATTCACTCTGTTCCTACAGCCTCATCCAGTCTATTCACTCTGTTCCTACAGCCTCATCCAGTCTATTCACTCTGTTCCTACAGCCTCATCCAGTCTATTCACTCTGTTCCTACAGCCTCATCCAGTCTGTTCCTACAGCCTCATACAGTCTGTTCACTATGTTCCTACAGCCTCATCCAGTCTGTTCATACAGCCTCATCTAGTCTATTCACTCTGTTCCTACAGCCTCATCCAGTCTATTCACTCTGTTCCTACAGCCTCATCCAGTCTATTCACTCTGTTCCTAAAGCCTCATCCAGTCTATTCACTCGGTTCCTACAGCCTCATCCAGTCTATTCCTACAGCCTCATCCAGTCTATTCACTATGTTCCTACAGCCTCATCCAGTCTATACACTCTATTCATACAGCCTCATCCAGTCTATTCACTCTGTTCCTACAGCCTCATCCAGTCTGTTCCTACAGCCTAATAGAGTCTGTTCACTCTGTTCCTACAGCCTCATCCAGTCTATTCACTCTGTTCCTACAGCCTCATACAGTCTGTTCACTCTGTTCCTACAGCCTCATCCAGTCTATTCACTATGTTCCTACAGCCTCATCCAGTCTATTCACTCTGTTCCTATAGCCTCATCCAGTATTTTCACTCTGTTCCTACAGCCTCATCCAGTCTATTCACTCTGTTCCTACAGCCTCATCCAGTCTATTCACTCTGTTCCTACAGCCTCATCCAGTCTGTTCACTCTGTTCCTACAGCCTCATCCAGGCTATTCACTCTGTTCCTACAGCCTCATCCAGTCTATTCACTCTGTTCCTGCAGCTTCATCCAGTCTATTCACTCTGTTCCTACAGCCTCATCCAGTCTATGCACTGTTCCTACAGCCTCATCCAGTCTATTCACTCTGTTCCTACAGCCTCATCCAGTCTATTCACTCTGTTCCTACAGCCTCATCCAGTCTATTCACTCTGTTCCTGCAGCCTCATCCAGTCTATTCACTCTGTTCCTACAGCCTCATCCAGTCTATTCACTCTGTTCCTACAGCCTCATCCAGTCTATTCACTCTGTTCCTACAGCCTCATCCAGTCTATTCACTCTGTTTATCAAGCTTCATCCAGTCTATTCCCTCTGTTCCTACAGCCTCATCCAGTCTATTCACTCTGTTCCTACAGCCTCATCCAGTCTATTCACTCTGTTCCTACAGCCTCATCCAGTCTATTCACTCTGTTCCTACAGCCTCATCCAGTCTATTCACTCTGTTCCTACAGCCTCATCCAGTCTATTAACTCTGTTCCTACAGCCTAATACAGTCTGTTCACTCTGTTCCTATAGCCTCATCCAGTCTATTCATACAGCCTCATCCAATCTATTCACTCTGTTCCTACAGCCTCATCCAGTCTATTCACTCTGTTCCTACAGCCTCATCCAGTCTATTCACTCTGTTCCTACAGTCTCATCCAGTCTGTTCCTACAGCCTCATCCAGTCTATTCACTCTGTTCCTACAGCCTCATCCAGTCTGTTCATTCTGTTCCTACAGCCTCATCCAGTCTATTCACTCTGTTCCTACAGCCTCATCCAGTCTATTCACTCTGTTCCTACAGCCTCATCCAGTCTATTCACTCTGTTCCTACAGCCTCATCCAGTCTATTCACTCTGTTCCTACAGCCTCATCCAGTCTATTCACTCTGTTCCTACAGCCTCATCCAGTCTATTCACTCTGTTCCTACAGCCTCATCCAGTCTGTTCCTACAGCCTCATACAGTCTGTTCACTATGTTCCTACAGCCTCATCCAGTCTGTTCATACAGCCTCATCTAGTCTATTCACTCTGTTCCTACAGCCTCATCCAGTCTATTCACTCTGTTCCTACAGCCTCATCCAGTCTATTCACTCTGTTCCTAAAGCCTCATCCAGTCTATTCACTCGGTTCCTACAGCCTCATCCAGTCTATTCCTACAGCCTCATCCAGTCTATTCACTATGTTCCTACAGCCTCATCCAGTCTATACACTCTATTCATACAGCCTCATCCAGTCTATTCACTCTGTTCCTACAGCCTCATCCAGTCTATTCACTCTGTTCCCGCAGCCTCATCCAGTCAATTCATACAGCCTCATCCAGTCTATTCACTCTGTTTCCACAGCCTCATCCAGTCTATTCACTCTGTTCCTACAGCCTCATCCAGTCTATTCATACAGCCTCATCCAATCTATTCACTCTGTTACTACAGCCTCATCCAGTCTATTCACTCTGTTCCTACAGCCTCATCCAGTCTATTCACTCTGTTCCTACAGCCTCATCCAGTCTATTCACTCTGTTCCTACAGCCTCATCCAGTCTATTCACTCTGTTCCTACAGCCTCATCCAGTCTATTCACTCTGTTACTACAGCCTCATCCAGTCTATTCACTCTGTTCCTACAGCCTCATCCAGTCTATTCACTCTGTTCCTACAGCCTCATCCAGTCTATTCATACAGCCTCATCCAATCTATTCACTCTGTTCCTACAGCCTCATCCAGTCTATTCACTCTGTTCCTACAGCCTCATCCAGTCTATTCACTCTGTTACTACAGCCTCATCCAGTCTATTCACTCTGTTCCTACAGCCTCATCCAGTCTATTCACTCTGTTCCTACAGCCTCATCCAGTCTATTCACTCTGTTCCTACATCCTCATCCAGTCTATTCACTCTGTTCCTACAGCCTCATCCAGTCTGTTCCTACAGCCTAATAGAGTCTGTTCACTCTTTTCCTACAGCCTCATCCAGTCTATTCACTCTGTTCCTACAGCCTCATACAGTCTGTTCACTCTGTTCCTACAGCCTCATCCAGTCTATTCACTATGTTCCTACAGCCTCATCCAGTCTATTCACTCTGTTCCTATAGCCTCATCCAGTATTTTCACTCTGTTCCTACAGCCTCATCCAGTCTATTCACTCTGTTCCTACAGCCTCATCCAGTCTATTCACTCTGTTCCTACAGCCTCATCCAGTCTGTTCACTCTGTTCCTACAGCCTCATCCAGGCTATTCACTCTGTTCCTACAGCCTCATCCAGTCTATTCACTCTGTTCCTGCAGCTTCATCCAGTCTATTCACTCTGTTCCTACAGCCTCATCCAGTCTATGCACTGTTCCTACAGCCTCATCCAGTCTATTCACTCTGTTCCTACAGCCTCATCCAGTCTATTCACTCTGTTCCTACAGCCTCATCCAGTCTATTCACTCTGTTCCTGCAGCCTCATCCAGTCTATTCACTCTGTTCCTACAGCCTCATCCAGTCTATTCACTCTGTTCCTACAGCCTCATCCAGTCTATTCACTCTGTTCCTACAGCCTCATCCAGTCTATTCACTCTGTTCATACAGCCTCATCCAGTCTATTCCCTCTGTTCCTACAGCCTCATCCAGTCTATTCACTCTGTTCCTACAGCCTCATCCAGTCTATTCACTCTGTTCCTACAGCCTCATCCAGTCTATTCACTCTGTTCCTACAGCCTCATCCAGTCTATTCACTCTGTTCCTACAGCCTCATCCAGTCTATTAACTCTGTTCCTACAGCCTAATACAGTCTGTTCACTCTGTTCCTATAGCCTCATCCAGTCTATTCATACAGCCTCATCCAATCTATTCACTCTGTTCCTACAGCCTCATCCAGTCTATTCACTCTGTTCCTACAGCCTCATCCAGTCTATTCACTCTGTTCCTACAGTCTCATCCAGTCTGTTCCTACAGCCTCATCCAGTCTATTCACTCTGTTCCTACAGCCTCATCCAGTCTGTTCATTCTGTTCCTACAGCCTCATCCAGTCTATTCACTCTGTTCCTACAGCCTCATCCAGTCTATTCACTCTGTTCCTACAGCCTCATCCAGTCGATTCACTCTGTTCCTACAGCCTCATCCAGTCTATTCACTCTGTTCCTACAGCCTCATCCAGTCTATTCACTCTGTTCCTACAGCCTCATCCAGTCTATTCACTCTGTTCCTACAGCCTCATCCAGTCTGTTCCTACAGCCTCATACAGTCTGTTCACTATGTTCCTACAGCCTCATCCAGTCTGTTCATACAGCCTCATCTAGTCTATTCACTCTGTTCCTACAGCCTCATCCAGTCTATTCACTCTGTTCCTACAGCCTCATCCAGTCTATTCACTCTGTTCCTAAAGCCTCATCCAGTCTATTCACTCGGTTCCTACAGCCTCATCCAGTCTATTCCTACAGCCTCATCCAGTCTATTCACTATGTTCCTACAGCCTCATCCAGTCTATACACTCTATTCATACAGCCTCATCCAGTCTATTCACTCTGTTCCTACAGCCTCATCCAGTCTATTCACTCTGTTCCCGCAGCCTCATCCAGTCAATTCATACAGCCTCATCCAGTCTATTCACTCTGTTTCCACAGCCTCATCCAGTCTATTCACTCTGTTCCTACAGCCTCATCCAGTCTATTCATACAGCCTCATCCAATCTATTCACTCTGTTACTACAGCCTCATCCAGTCTATTCACTCTGTTCCTACAGCCTCATCCAGTCTATTCACTCTGTTCCTACAGCCTCATCCAGTCTATTCACTCTGTTCCTACAGCCTCATCCAGTCTATTCACTCTGTTCCTACAGCCTCATCCAGTCTATTCACTCTGTTACTACAGCCTCATCCAGTCTATTCACTCTGTTCCTACAGCCTCATCCAGTCTATTCACTCTGTTCCTACAGCCTCATCCAGTCTATTCATACAGCCTCATCCAATCTATTCACTCTGTTACTACAGCCTCATCCAGTCTATTCACTCTGTTCCCACAGCCTCATCCAATCTATTCACTCTGTTACTACAGCCTCATCCAGTCTATTCACTCTGTTCCTACAGCCTCATCCAGTCTATTCACTCTGTTCCTACAGCCTCATCCAGTCTATTCAATCTCTTCCCTACAGCCTCATCCAGTCTATTCACTATTTTCCTATAGCTTCATCCAGTATATTCACTCTGTTCCTACAGCCTCATCCAGTCTATTCACTCTGTTCCTACAGCCTCATCCAGTCTATTCACTCTGTTCCTACAGCCTCATCCAGTCTGTTCACTCTGTTCCTACAGCCTCATCCAGGCTATTCACTCTGTTCCTACAGCCTCATCCAGTCTATTCACTCTGTTCCTGCAGCTTCATCCAGTCTATTCACTCTGTTCCTACAGCCTCATCCAGTCTATTCACTGTTCCTACAGCCTCATCCAGTCTATTCACTATGTTCCTACACCCTCATCCAGTCTATTCACTCTGTTCCTACAGCCTCATCCAGTCTATTCACTCTGTTCCTGCAGCCTCATCCAGTCTATTCACTATTTTCCTACAGCCTCATCCAGTCTATTCACTCTGTTCCTACAGCCTCATCCAGTCTATTCACTCTGTTCCTACAGCCTCATCCAGTCTATTCACTCTGTTCCTACAGCCTCATCCAGTCTATTCACTCTGTTCCTACAGCCTCATCCAGTCTGTTCCTACGGCCTCATCCAGTCTATTCACTCTGTTCCTACAGCCTCATCCAGTCTATTCACTCTGTTCCTACAGCCTCATCCAGTCTATTCACTCTGTTCCTACAGCCTAATACAGTCTGTTCACTCTGTTCCTATAGCCTCATCCAGTCTATTCATACAGCCTCATCCAATCTATTCACTCTGTTCCTACAGCCTCATCCAGTCTATTCACTCTGTTCCTACAGCCTCATCCAGTCTATTCACTCTGTTCCTACAGCCTCATCCAGTCTGTTCCTACAGCCTCATCCAGTCTATTCACTCTGTTCCTACAGCCTCATCCAGTCTGTTCATTCTGTTCCTACAGCCTCATCCAGTCTATTCACTCTAATCCTACAGCCTCATCCAGTCTATTCACTCTGTTCCTACAGCCTCATCCAGTCTATTCACTCTGTTCCTACAGCCTCATCCAGTCTATTCACTCTGTTCCTACAGCCTCATCCAGTCTATTCACTCTGTTCCTACAGCCTCATGAAGTCTGTTCACTATGTTCCTACAGCCTCATCCAGTCTATTCAGTCTGTTCCTACAGCCTCATCCAGTCTATTCATACAGCCTCATCCAATCTATTCACTCTGTTACTACAGCCTCATCCAGTCTATACACTCTATTCCTACAGCCTCATCCAGTCTATTCACTCTGTTCCTAAAGCCTCATCCAGTCTATTCACTCGGTTACTACAGCCTCATCCAGTCTATTCCTACAGCCTCATCCAGTCTATTCACTATGTTCCTACAGCCTCATCCAGTCTATAAACACTCTATTCATACAGCCTCATCCAGTCTATTCACTCTGTTCCTACAGCCTCATCCAGTCTATTCACTCTGTTCCTACAGCCTCATCCAGTAAATTCATACAGCCTCATCCAGTCTATTCAATCTGTTCCCACAGCCTCATCCAGTCTATTCACTCTGTTCCTACAGCCTCATCCAGTCTATTCATACAGCCTCATCCAATCTATTCAGTCTGTTACTACAGCCTCATCCAGTCTATTCACTCTGTTCCTACAGCCTCATCCAGTCTATTCACTCTGTTCCTACAGCCTCATCCAGTCTATTCACTCTGTTCCTACAGCCTCATCCAGTCTATTCACTCTGTTCCTACAGCCTCATCCAGTCTATTCACTCTGTTCCTACAGCCTCATCCAGTCTATTCACTCTGTTCCTACAGCCTCATCCAGTCTATTCATACAGCCTCATCCAATCTATTCACTCTGTTACTACAGCCTTATCCAGTCTATTCACTCTGTTCCCACAGCCTCATCCAATCTATTCACTCTGTTACTACAGCCTCATCCAGTCTATTCACTCTGTTCCTACAGCCTCATCCAGTCTATTCACTCTGTTCCTACAGCCTTATCCAGTCTATTCAATCTGTTCCTACACCCTCATCCAGTCTATTCACTCTGTTCCTACAGCCTCATCCAGTCTATTCACTCTGTTCCTACAGCCTCATCCAGTCTATTCACTCTGTTCCTACAGCCTCATCCAGTCTATTCATACAGACTCATCCAGTCTATTCACTCTGTTCCCACAGCCTCATCCAGTCTATTCACTCTGTTCCTACAGCCTCATCCAGTCTATTCATACAGCCTCATCCAATCTATTCACTCTTTTCCTACAGCCTCATCCAGTCTATTCACTCTGTTCCTACAGCCTCATCCAGTCTATTCACTCTGTTCCTACAGCCTCATCCAGTCTATTCCTACAGCCTCATCCAGTCTATTCACTCTGTTCCTACAGCCTCATCCAGTCTATTCACTCTGTTCCTACAGCCTCATCCAGTCTATTCACTCTGTTCCTACAGCCTCATCCAGTCTATTCACTCTGTTCCTACAGCCTCATCCAGTCTATTCACTCTGTTACTACAGCCTCATCCAGTCTATTCACTCTGTTCCTACAGCCTCATCCAGTCTATTCACTCTGTTCCTACAGCCTCATCCAGTCTATTCACTCTGTTCCTACATCCTCATCCAGTCTATTCACTCTGTTCCTACAGCCTCATCCAGTCTGTTCCTACAGCCTAATAGAGTCTGTTCACTCTGTTCCTACAGCCTCATCCAGTCTATTCACTCTGTTCCTACAGCCTCATACAGTCTGTTCACTCTGTTCCTACAGCCTCATCCAGTCTATTCACTATGTTCCTACAGCCTCATCCAGTCTATTCACTCTGTTCCTATAGCCTCATCCAGTATATTCACTCTGTTCCTACAGCCTCATCCAGTCTATTCACTCTGTTCCTACAGCCTCATCCAGTCTATTCACTCTGTTCCTACAGCCTCATCCAGTCTGTTCACTCTGTTCCTACAGCCTCATCCAGGCTATTCAATCTGTTCCTACAGCCTCATCCAGTCTATTCACTCTGTTCCTGCAGCTTCATCCAGTCTATTCACTCTGTTCCTACAGCCTCATCCAGTCTATTCACTCTGTTCCTACAGCCTCATCCAGTCTATTCACTCTGTTCCTACAGCCTCATCCAGTCTATTCACTCTGTTCCTACAGCCTCATCCAGTCTATTCACTCTGTTACTACAGCCTCATCCAGTCTATTCACTCTGTTCCTACAGCCTCATCCAGTCTATTCACTCTGTTCCTACAGCCTCATCCAGTCTATTCACTCTGTTCCTACATCCTCATCCAGTCTATTCACTCTGTTCCTACAGCCTCATCCAGTCTGTTCCTACAGCCTAATAGAGTCTGTTCACTCTGTTCCTACAGCCTCATCCAGTCTATTCACTCTGTTCCTACAGCCTCATACAGTCTGTTCACTCTGTTCCTACAGCCTCATCCAGTCTATTCACTATGTTCCTACAGCCTCATCCAGTCTATTCACTCTGTTCCTATAGCCTCATCCAGTATTTTCACTCTGTTCCTACAGCCTCATCCAGTCTATTCACTCTGTTCCTACAGCCTCATCCAGTCTATTCACTCTGTTCCTACAGCCTCATCCAGTCTGTTCACTCTGTTCCTACAGCCTCATCCAGGCTATTCACTCTGTTCCTACAGCCTCATCCAGTCTATTCACTCTGTTCCTGCAGCTTCATCCAGTCTATTCACTCTGTTCCTACAGCCTCATCCAGTCTATGCACTGTTCCTACAGCCTCATCCAGTCTATTCACTCTGTTCCTACAGCCTCATCCAGTCTATTCACTCTGTTCCTACAGCCTCATCCAGTCTATTCACTCTGTTCCTGCAGCCTCATCCAGTCTATTCACTCTGTTCCTACAGCCTCATCCAGTCTATTCACTCTGTTCCTACAGCCTCATCCAGTCTATTCACTCTGTTCCTACAGCCTCATCCAGTCTATTCACTCTGTTCATACAGCCTCATCCAGTCTATTCCCTCTGTTCCTACAGCCTCATCCAGTCTATTCACTCTGTTCCTACAGCCTCATCCAGTCTATTCACTCTGTTCCTACAGCCTCATCCAGTCTATTCACTCTGTTCCTACAGCCTCATCCAGTCTATTCACTCTGTTCCTACAGCCTCATCCAGTCTATTAACTCTGTTCCTACAGCCTAATACAGTCTGTTCACTCTGTTCCTATAGCCTCATCCAGTCTATTCATACAGCCTCATCCAATCTATTCACTCTGTTCCTACAGCCTCATCCAGTCTATTCACTCTGTTCCTACAGCCTCATCCAGTCTATTCACTCTGTTCCTACAGTCTCATCCAGTCTGTTCCTACAGCCTCATCCAGTCTATTCACTCTGTTCCTACAGCCTCATCCAGTCTGTTCATTCTGTTCCTACAGCCTCATCCAGTCTATTCACTCTGTTCCTACAGCCTCATCCAGTCTATTCACTCTGTTCCTACAGCCTCATCCAGTCTATTCACTCTGTTCCTACAGCCTCATCCAGTCTATTCACTCTGTTCCTACAGCCTCATCCAGTCTATTCACTCTGTTCCTACAGCCTCATCCAGTCTATTCACTCTGTTCCTACAGCCTCATCCAGTCTGTTCCTACAGCCTCATACAGTCTGTTCACTATGTTCCTACAGCCTCATCCAGTCTGTTCATACAGCCTCATCTAGTCTATTCACTCTGTTCCTACAGCCTCATCCAGTCTATTCACTCTGTTCCTACAGCCTCATCCAGTCTATTCACTCTGTTCCTAAAGCCTCATCCAGTCTATTCACTCGGTTCCTACAGCCTCATCCAGTCTATTCCTACAGCCTCATCCAGTCTATTCACTATGTTCCTACAGCCTCATCCAGTCTATACACTCTATTCATACAGCCTCATCCAGTCTATTCACTCTGTTCCTACAGCCTCATCCAGTCTATTCACTCTGTTCCCGCAGCCTCATCCAGTCAATTCATACAGCCTCATCCAGTCTATTCACTCTGTTTCCACAGCCTCATCCAGTCTATTCACTCTGTTCCTACAGCCTCATCCAGTCTATTCATACAGCCTCATCCAATCTATTCACTCTGTTACTACAGCCTCATCCAGTCTATTCACTCTGTTCCTACAGCCTCATCCAGTCTATTCACTCTGTTCCTACAGCCTCATCCAGTCTATTCACTCTGTTCCTACAGCCTCATCCAGTCTATTCACTCTGTTCCTACAGCCTCATCCAGTCTATTCACTCTGTTACTACAGCCTCATCCAGTCTATTCACTCTGTTCCTACAGCCTCATCCAGTCTATTCACTCTGTTCCTACAGCCTCATCCAGTCTATTCATACAGCCTCATCCAATCTATTCACTCTGTTCCTACAGCCTCATCCAGTCTATTCACTCTGTTCCTACAGCCTCATCCAGTCTATTCACTCTGTTACTACAGCCTCATCCAGTCTATTCACTCTGTTCCTACAGCCTCATCCAGTCTATTCACTCTGTTCCTACAGCCTCATCCAGTCTATTCACTCTGTTCCTACAGCCTCATCCAGTCTGTTCCTACAGCCTAATAGAGTCTGTTCACTCTTTTCCTACAGCCTCATCCAGTCTATTCACTCTGTTCCTACAGCCTCATACAGTCTGTTCACTCTGTTCCTACAGCCTCATCCAGTCTATTCACTATGTTCCTACAGCCTCATCCAGTCTATTCACTCTGTTCCTATAGCCTCATCCAGTATTTTCACTCTGTTCCTACAGCCTCATCCAGTCTATTCACTCTGTTCCTACAGCCTCATCCAGTCTATTCACTCTGTTCCTACAGCCTCATCCAGTCTGTTCACTCTGTTCCTACAGCCTTATCCAGGCTATTCACTCTGTTCCTACAGCCTCATCCAGTCTATTCACTCTGTTCCTGCAGCTTCATCCAGTCTATTCACTCTGTTCCTACAGCCTCATCCAGTCTATGCACTGTTCCTACAGCCTCATCCAGTCTATTCACTCTGTTCCTACAGCCTCATCCAGTCTATTCACTCTGTTCCTACAGCCTCATCCAGTCTATTCACTCTGTTCCTGCAGCCTCATCCAGTCTATTCACTCTGTTCCTACAGCCTCATCCAGTCTATTCACTCTGTTCCTACAGCCTCATCCAGTCTATTCACTCTGTTCCTACAGCCTCATCCAGTCTATTCACTCTGTTCATACAGCCTCATCCAGTCTATTCCCTCTGTTCCTACAGCCTCATCCAGTCTATTCACTCTGTTCCTACAGCCTCATCCAGTCTATTCACTCTGTTCCTACAGCCTCATCCAGTCTATTCACTCTGTTCCTACAGCCTCATCCAGTCTATTCACTCTGTTCCTACAGCCTCATCCAGTCTATTAACTCTGTTCCTACAGCCTAATACAGTCTGTTCACTCTGTTCCTATAGCCTCATCCAGTCTATTCATACAGCCTCATCCAATCTATTCACTCTGTTCCTACAGCCTCATCCAGTCTATTCACTCTGTTCCTACAGCCTCATCCAGTCTATTCACTCTGTTCCTACAGTCTCATCCAGTCTGTTCCTACAGCCTCATCCAGTCTATTCACTCTGTTCCTACAGCCTCATCCAGTCTGTTCATTCTGTTCCTACAGCCTCATCCAGTCTATTCACTCTGTTCCTACAGCCTCATCCAGTCTATTCACTCTGTTCCTACAGCCTCATCCAGTCGATTCACTCTGTTCCTACAGCCTCATCCAGTCTATTCACTCTGTTCCTACAGCCTCATCCAGTCTATTCACTCTGTTCCTACAGCCTCATCCAGTCTATTCACTCTGTTCCTACAGCCTCATCCAGTCTGTTCCTACAGCCTCATACAGTCTGTTCACTATGTTCCTACAGCCTCATCCAGTCTGTTCATACAGCCTCATCTAGTCTATTCACTCTGTTCCTACAGCCTCATCCAGTCTATTCACTCTGTTCCTACAGCCTCATCCAGTCTATTCACTCTGTTCCTAAAGCCTCATCCAGTCTATTCACTCGGTTCCTACAGCCTCATCCAGTCTATTCCTACAGCCTCATCCAGTCTATTCACTATGTTCCTACAGCCTCATCCAGTCTATACACTCTATTCATACAGCCTCATCCAGTCTATTCACTCTGTTCCTACAGCCTCATCCAGTCTATTCACTCTGTTCCCGCAGCCTCATCCAGTCAATTCATACAGCCTCATCCAGTCTATTCACTCTGTTTCCACAGCCTCATCCAGTCTATTCACTCTGTTCCTACAGCCTCATCCAGTCTATTCATACAGCCTCATCCAATCTATTCACTCTGTTACTACAGCCTCATCCAGTCTATTCACTCTGTTCCTACAGCCTCATCCAGTCTATTCACTCTGTTCCTACAGCCTCATCCAGTCTATTCACTCTGTTCCTACAGCCTCATCCAGTCTATTCACTCTGTTCCTACAGCCTCATCCAGTCTATTCACTCTGTTACTACAGCCTCATCCAGTCTATTCACTCTGTTCCTACAGCCTCATCCAGTCTATTCACTCTGTTCCTACAGCCTCATCCAGTCTATTCATACAGCCTCATCCAATCTATTCACTCTGTTACTACAGCCTCATCCAGTCTATTCACTCTGTTCCACAGCCTCATCCAATCTATTCACTCTGTTACTACAGCCTCATCCAGTCTATTCACTCTGTTCCTACAGCCTCATCCAGTCTATTCACTCTGTTCCTACAGCCTTATCCAGTCTATTCACTCTGTTCCTACACCCTCATCCAGTCTATTCACTCTGTTCCTACAGCCTCATCCAGTCTATTCACTCTGTTCCTACAGCCTCATCCAGTCTATTCACTCTGTTCCTACAGCCTCACCCAGTCTATTCATACAGACTCATCCAGTCTACTCACTCTGTTCCCACAGCCTCATCCAGTCTATTCACTCTGTTCCTACAGCCTCATCCAGTCTATTCATACAGCCTCATCCAATCTATTCACTCTGTTCTACAGCCTCATCCAGTCTATTCACTCTGTTCCTACAGCCTCATCCAGTCTATTCACTCTGTTTCTACAGCCTCATCCAGTCTATTCCTACAGCCTCATCCAGTCTATTCACTCTGTTCCTACAGCCTCATCCAGTCTATTCACTCTGCTCCTACAGCCTCATCCAGTATATTCACTCTGTTCCTACAGCCTCATCCAGTCTGTTCACTCTGTTCCTACAGCCTCATCCAGTCTATTCACTCTGTTCCTACAGCCTCATCCAGTCTATTCACTCTGTTCCTACAGCCTCATCCAGTCTATTCACTCTGTTCCTACAGCCTCATCCAGTCTATTCACTCTGTTACTACAGCCTCATCCAGTCTATTCACTCTGTTCCTACAGCCTCATCCAGTCTATTCAATCTGTTCCTACAGCCTCATCCAGTCTATTCACTCTGTTCCTACATCATCATCCAGTCTATTCACTATGTTCCTACAGCCTCATCCATTCTGTTCCTACAGCCTAATACAGTCTGTTCACTCTGTTCCTACAGCCTCATCCAGTCTATTCACTCTGTTCCTACAGCCTCATACAGTCTGTTCACTCTGTTCCTACAGCCTCATCCAGTCTATTCACTCTGTTCCTACAGCCTCATCCAGTCTATTCACTCTGTTCCTACAGCCTCATCCAGTCTATTCACTCTGTTCCTACAGCCTCATCCAGTCAATTCATACAGCCTCAATCCAGTCTATTCACTCTGTTTCCACAGCCTCATCCAGTCTATTCACTCTGTTCCTACAGCCTCATCCAGTCTATTCATACAGCCTCATCCAATCTATTCACTCTGTTACTACAGCCTCATCCAGTCTATTCACTCTGTTCCTACAGCCTCATCCAGTCTATTCACTCTGTTCCTACAGCCTCATCCAGTCTATTCACTCTGTTCCTACAGCCTCATCCAGTCTATTCACTCTGTTCCTACAGCCTCATCCAGTCTATTCACTCTGTTACTACAGCCTCATCCAGTCTATTCACTCTGTTCCTACAGCCTCATCCAGTCTATTCACTCTGTTCCTACAGCCTCATCCAGTCTATTCATACAGCCTCATCCAATCTATTCACTCTGTTCCTACAGCCTCATCCAGTCTATTCACTCTGTTCCTACAGCCTCATCCAGTCTATTCACTCTGTTACTACAGCCTCATCCAGTCTATTCACTCTGTTCCTACAGCCTCATCCAGTCTATTCACTCTGTTCCTACAGCCTCATCCAGTCTATTCACTCTGTTCCTACATCCTCATCCAGTCTATTCACTCTGTTCCTACAGCCTCATCCAGTCTGTTCCTACAGCCTAATAGAGTCTGTTCACTCTTTTCCTACAGCCTCATCCAGTCTATTCACTCTGTTCCTACAGCCTCATACAGTCTGTTCACTCTGTTCCTACAGCCTCATCCAGTCTATTCACTATGTTCCTACAGCCTCATCCAGTCTATTCACTCTGTTCCTATAGCCTCATCCAGTATTTTCACTCTGTTCCTACAGCCTCATCCAGTCTATTCACTCTGTTCCTACAGCCTCATCCAGTCTATTCACTCTGTTCCTACAGCCTCATCCAGTCTGTTCACTCTGTTCCTACAGCCTCATCCAGGCTATTCACTCTGTTCCTACAGCCTCATCCAGTCTATTCACTCTGTTCCTGCAGCTTCATCCAGTCTATTCACTCTGTTCCTACAGCCTCATCCAGTCTATGCACTGTTCCTACAGCCTCATCCAGTCTATTCACTCTGTTCCTACAGCCTCATCCAGTCTATTCACTCTGTTCCTACAGCCTCATCCAGTCTATTCACTCTGTTCCTGCAGCCTCATCCAGTCTATTCACTCTGTTCCTACAGCCTCATCCAGTCTATTCACTCTGTTCCTACAGCCTCATCCAGTCTATTCACTCTGTTCCTACAGCCTCATCCAGTCTATTCACTCTGTTCATACAGCCTCATCCAGTCTATTCCTCTGTTCCTACAGCCTCATCCAGTCTATTCACTCTGTTCCTACAGCCTCATCCAGTCTATTCACTCTGTTCCTACAGCCTCATCCAGTCTATTCACTCTGTTCCTACAGCCTCATCCAGTCTATTCACTCTGTTCCTACAGCCTCATCCAGTCTATTAACTCTGTTCCTACAGCCTAATACAGTCTGTTCACTCTGTTCCTATAGCCTCATCCAGTCTATTCATACAGCCTCATCCAATCTATTCACTCTGTTCCTACAGCCTCATCCAGTCTATTCACTCTGTTCCTACAGCCTCATCCAGTCTATTCACTCTGTTCCTACAGTCTCATCCAGTCTGTTCCTACAGCCTCATCCAGTCCTATTCACTCTGTTCCTACAGCCTCATCCAGTCTGTTCATTCTGTTCCTACAGCCTCATCCAGTCTATTCACTCTGTTCCTACAGCCTCATCCAGTCTATTCACTCTGTTCCTACAGCCTCATCCAGTCGATTCACTCTGTTCCTACAGCCTCATCCAGTCTATTCACTCTGTTCCTACAGCCTCATCCAGTCTATTCACTCTGTTCCTACAGCCTCATCCAGTCTATTCACTCTGTTCCTACAGCCTCATCCAGTCTGTTCCTACAGCCTCATACAGTCTGTTCACTATGTTCCTACAGCCTCATCCAGTCTGTTCATACAGCCTCATCTAGTCTATTCACTCTGTTCCTACAGCCTCATCCAGTCTATTCACTCTGTTTCCTACAGCCTCATCCAGTCTATTCACTCTGTTCCTAAGCCTCATCCAGTCTATTCACTCGTTCCTACAGCCTCATCCAGTCTATTCCTACAGCCTCATCCAGTCTATTCACTATGTTCCTACAGCCTCATCCAGTCTATACACTCTATTCATACAGCCTCATCCAGTCTATTCACTCTGTTCCTACAGCCTCATCCAGTCTATTCACTCTGTTCCCGCAGCCTCATCCAGTCAATTCATACAGCCTCATCCAGTCTATTCACTCTGTTTCCACAGCCTCATCCAGTCTATTCACTCTGTTCCTACAGCCTCATCCAGTCTATTCATACAGCCTCATCCAATCTATTCACTCTGTTACTACAGCTCATCCAGTCTATTCACTCTGTTCCTACAGCCTCATCCAGTCTATCACTCTGTTCCTACAGCCTCATCCAGTCTATTCACTCTGTTCCTACAGCCTCATCCAGTCTATTCACTCTGTTCCTACAGCCTCATCCAGTCTATTCACTCTGTTACTACAGCCTCATCCAGTCTATTCACTCTGTTCCTACAGCCTCATCCAGTCCTATTCACTCTGTTCCTACAGCCTCATCCAGTCTATTCATACAGCCTCATCCAATCTATTCACTCTGTTACTACAGCCTCATCCAGTCTATTCACTCTGTTCCCACAGCCTCATCCAATCTATTCACTCTGTTACTACAGCCTCATCCAGTCTATTCACTCTGTTCCTACAGCCTCATCCAGTCTATTCACTCTGTTCCTACAGCCTTATCCAGTCTATTAACTCTGTTCCTACACCCTCATCCAGTCTATTCACTCTGTTCCTACAGCCTCATCCAGTCTATTCACTCTGTTCCTACAGCCTCATCCAGTCTATTCACTCTGTTCCTACAGCCTCACCCAGTCTATTCATACAGACTCATCCAGTCTACTCACTCTGTTCCCACAGCCTCATCCAGTCTATTCACTCTGTTCCTACAGCCTCATCCAGTCTATTCATACAGCCTCATCCAATCTATTCACTCTGTTCCTACAGCCTCATCCAGTCTATTCACTCTGTTCCTACAGCCTCATCCAGTCTATTCACTCTGTTTCTACAGCCTCATCCAGTCTATTCCTACAGCCTCATCCAGTCTATTCACTCTGTTCCTACAGCCTCAATCCAGTCTATTCACTCTGCTCCTACAGCCTCATCCAGTATATTCACTCTGTTCCTACAGCCTCATCCAGTCTGTTCACTCTGTTCCTACAGCCTCATCCAGTCTATTCACTCTGTTCCTACAGCCTCATCCAGTCTATTCACTCTGTTCCTACAGCCTCATCCAGTCTATTCACTCTGTTCCTACAGCCTCATCCAGTCTATTCACTCTGTTACTACAGCCTCATCCAGTCTATTCACTCTGTTCCTACAGCCTCATCCAGTCTATTCAATCTGTTCCTACAGCCTCATCCAGTCTATTCACTCTGTTCCTCATCATCCAGTCTATTCACTCTGTTCCTACAGCCTCATCCATTCTGTTCCTACAGCCTAATACAGTCTGTTCACTCTGTTCCTACAGCCTCATCCAGTCTATTCACTCTGTTCCTACAGCCCTCATACAGTCTGTTCACTCTGTTCCTACAGCCTCATCCAGTCTATTCACTCTGTTCCTACAGCCTCATCCAGTCTATTCACTCTGTTCCTACAGGCCTCATCCAGTCTATTCACTCTGTTCCTACAGCCTCATCCAGTCTATTCATACAGCCTCATCCAGTCTATTCACTCTGTTCCTACAGCCTCATCGAGTCTGTTCCTACGGCCTCAACCAGTCTATTCACTCGTGTTCCTACAGCCTAATACAGTCTGTTCACTCTGTTCCTACAGCCTCATCAGTCAATTCATACAGCCTCATCCAGTCTATTCACTCTGTTACTAACAGCCTCATCCAGTCTGTTCACTCTGTTCCTACATCCTCATCCAGTCTATTCACTCTGTTCCTACAGCCTCATCCAGTCTATTCACTCTGTTCCTACAGCCTCATCCAGTCTATTCACTCTGTTCCTACAGCCTCATCCAGTCTGTTCCTACGGCTCATCCAGTCTATTCACTCTGTTCCTACAGCCTCATCCAGTCTATTCTCTCTGTTCCTACAGCCTCATCCAGTCTATTCACTCTGTTCCTACAGCCCAATAGAGTCTGTTCACTCTGTTCCTATAGCCTTCATCCAGTCTATTCATACAGCCTCATCCAATCTATTTACTCTGTTCATACAGCCTCATCCAGTCTATTCACTCTGTTCCTACATCCTCATCCAGTCTATTCACTCTGTTCCTACAGCTCATCCAGTCTGTTCCTACAGCCTCATCCAGTCTATTCACTCTGTTCCTACAGCCTCATCCAGTCTGTTCATTCTGTTCCTACAGCCTCATTCCAGTCTATTCACTCTGTTCCTACAGCCTCATCCAGTCTATTCAATCTGTTCCTACAGCCTCATCCCAGTCTATTCATACAGCCTCATCCAATCTATTCACTCTGTTACTACAGCCTCATCCAGTCTATTCACTCTGTTCCTACAGCCTCATCCAGTCTATTCACTCTGTTCCTACAGCCTCATCCAGTCTATTCACTCTGTTCCTACAGCCTCATCCAGTCTATTCACTCTGTTCCTACAGCCTCATCCAGTCTATTCACGTCTGTTACTACAGCCTCATCCAGTCTATTCACTATGTTCCTACAGCCTCATCCAGTCTATTCACTCTGTTCCTACAGCCTCATCCAGTCTATTCATACAGCCTCATCCAATCTATTCACTCTGTTACTACAGCCTCATCAGTCTATTCACTCTGTTCCCACAGCCTCATCCAATCTATCACTCTGTTACTACAGCCTCATCCAGTCTATTCACTCTGTTCCTACAGGCCTCATCCAGTCTATTCACTCTGTTCCTACAGCCTTATTCCAGTCTATTCACTCTGTTTCCTACAGCCTCATCCAGTCTATTCACTCTGTTTCCTACAGCTCATCCAGTCTATTCACTCTGTTCCTACAGCCTCATCCAGTCTATTCACTCTGTTACTACAGCCTCATCCAGTCTATTCACTCTGTTCCTACAGCCTCATCCAGTCTATTCACTCTGTTCCTACAGCCTCATCCAGTCTATTCATACAGCCTCATCCAGTCTATTCACTCTGTTCCTACAGCCTCATCCAGTCTATTCACTCTGTCCTACAGCCTCATCCAGTCTATTCACTCTGTTCCTACAGCCTCATCCAGTCTATTCACTCTGTTCCTACAGCCTCATCCAGTCTATTCACTCTGTTCCTACAGCCTCATCCAGTCTATTCACTCTGTTCCTACAGCCTCATCCAGTCTATTCACTCTGTTCCTACAGCCTCATCCAGTCTATTCACTCTGTTCCTACAGCCTCATCCAGTCTATTCACTCTGTTCCTACAGCCTCATCCAGTCTATTCATACAGCCTCATCCAGTCTATTCACTCTGTTCCACAGCCTCATCCAGTCTATTCACTCTGTTCCTACAGCCTCATCCAGTCTATTCATACAGCCTCATCCAGTCTATTCACTCTGTTCCTACAGCCTCATCCAGTCTATTCACTCTGTTCCTACAGCCTCATCCAGTCTATTCACTCTGTTTCTACAGCCTCATCCAGTCTATTCTACAGCCTCATCCAGTCTATTCACTCTGTTCCTACAGCCTCATCCAGTCTATTCACTCTGTTCCTACAGCCTCATCCAGTCTATTCACTCTGTTCTACAGCCTCATCCAGTCTATTCACTCTGTTCCTACAGCCTCATCCAGTCTATTCACTCTGTTCCTACAGCCTCATCCAGTCTATTCACTCTGTTCCTACAGCCTCATCCAGTCTATTCACTCTGTTCCTACAGCCTCATCCAGTCTATTCACTCTGTTACTACAGCCTCATCCAGTCTATTCACTCTGTTCCTACAGCCTCATCCAGTCTATTCACTCTGTTCCTACAGCCTCATCCAGTCTATTCACTCTGTTCCTACAGCCTCATCCAGTCTATTCACTCTGTTCCTACAGCCTCATCCAGTCTGTTCCTACAGCCTCATCCAGTCTGTTCACTCTGTTCCTACAGCCTCATCCAGTCTATTCACTCTGTTCCTACAGCCTCATCCAGTCTGTTCACTCTGTTCCTACAGCCTCATCCAGTCTATTCACTCTGTTCCTACAGCCTCATCCAGTCTATTCACTCTGTTCCTACAGCCTCATCCAGTCTATTCACTCTGTTCCTACAGCCTCATCCAGTCTATTCATACAGCCTCATCCAGTCTATTCACTCTGTTCCTACAGCCTCATCCAGTCTGTCCTACGCCTCATCCAGTCTATTCACTCTGTTCCTACAGCCTCATACAGTCTGTTCACTCTGTTCCTACAGCCTCATCCAGTCAATTCATACAGCCTCATCCAGTCTATTCACTCTGTTACTACAGCCTCATCCAGTCTATTCACTGTTCCTACAGCCTCATCCAGTCTATTCACTCTGTTCCTACAGCCTCATCCAGTCTATTCACTCTGTTCCTACAGCCTCATCCAGTCTATTCACTCTGTTCCTACAGCCTCATCCAGTCTTCCTACGGCCTCATCCAGTCTATTCACTCTGTTCCTACAGCCTCATCCAGTCTATTCACTCTGTTCCTACAGCCTCATCCAGTCTATTCACTCTGTTCCTACAGCCCATCCAGTCTGTTCACTCTGTTCCTACAGCCTCATCCAGTCTATTCATACAGCCTCATCCAATCTATTACTCTGTTCCTACAGCCTCATCCAGTCTATTCACTCTGTTCCTACATCCTCATCCAGTCTATTCACTCTGTTCCTACAGCTCATCCAGTCTGTTCCTACAGCCTCATCCAGTCTATTCACTCTGTTCCTACAGCCTCATCCAGTCTGTCATTCTGTTCCTACAGCCTCATCCAGTCTATTCACTCTGTTCCTACAGCCTCATCCAGTCTATTCACTCTGTTCCTACAGCCTCATCCAGTCTATTCACTCTGTTCCTACAGCCTCATCCAGTCTATTCACTCTGTTCCTACAGCCTCATCCAGTCTGTTCCTACAGCCTCATACAGTCTATTCACTCTGTTCCTACAGCCTCATCCAGTCTATTCACTCTGTTCCTACAGCCTCATCAGTCTATTCACTCTGTTCCTACAGCCTCATCCAGTCTATTCACTCTGTTCCTACAGCCTCATCCAGTCTATTCACTCTGTTCCTACAGCCTCATCCAGTCTATTCACTCTGTTCCTACAGCCTCATCCAGTCTATTCCTACAGCCTCATCCAGTCTATTCACTCTGTTCCTACAGCCTCATCCAGTCTGTTCCTACAGCCTCAATCCAGTCTATTCACTCTGTTCCTACAGCCTAATCCAGTCTATTCACTCTGTTCCTACAGCCTCATCCAGTCAATTCATACAGCCTCATCCAGTCTATTCACTCTGTTCCTACAGCCTCATCCAGTCTATTCACTCTGTCCTACATCCTCATCCAGTCTATTCACTCTGTTCCTACAGCCTCATCCAGTCTATTCACTCTGTTCCTACAGCCTCATCCAGTCTATTCACTCTGTTCCTACAGCCTCATCCAGTCTGTTCCTACAGCCTCATCCAGTCTATTCACTCTGTTCCTACAGCCTCATCCAGTCTATTCACTCTGTTCCTACAGCCTCATCCAGTCTATTCACTCTGTTCCTACAGCCAATCCAGTCTATTCACTCTGTTCCTACAGCATCATCCAGTCTGTTCCTACAGCCTCATCCAGTCTATTCACTCTGTTCCTACAGCCTCATCCAGTCTGTCATTCTGTTCCTACAGCCTCATCCAGTCTATTCACTCTGTTCCTACAGCCTCATCCAGTCTATTCACTCTGTTCCTACAGCCTCATCCAGTCTATTCACTCTGTTCCTACAGCCTCATCCAGTCTATTCACTCTGTTCCTACAGCCTCATCCAGTCTATTCACTCTGTTCCTACAGCCTCATCCAGTCTGTTCATACAGCCTCATCCAGTCTATTCACTCTGTTCCTACAGCCTCATCCAGTCTATTCATACAGCCTCATCCAGTCTATTCACTCTGTTCCTACAGCCTCATCCAGTCTATTCACTCTGTTCCTACAGCCTCATCCAGTCTATTCACTCTGTTCCTACAGCCTCATCCAGTCTATTCATACAGCCTCATCCAGTCTATTCACTCTGTTCTCTACAGCCTCATCAGTCTGTTCCTACAGCCTCATCCAGTCTATTCACTCTGTTCCTACAGCCTCATCCAGTCTTCACTCTGTTCCTACAGCCAATACAGTCTGTTCACTCTGTTCCTATAGCCTCATCCAGTCTATTCATACAGCCTCATCCATCTATTCACTCTTCCTACAGCCTCATCCAGTCTATTCACTCTGTTCTACAGCCTCATCCAGTCTATTCACTCTGTTCCTACAGACTCATCCAGTCTGTTCCTACAGCCTCATCCAGTCTATTCACTCTGTTCCTACAGCCTCATCCAGTCTGTTCATTCTGTTCCTACAGCCTCATCCAGTCTATTCACTCTGTTCCTACAGCCTCATCCAGTCTATTCACTCTGTTCCTACAGCCTCATCCAGTCTATTCACTCTGTTCCTACAGCCTCATCCAGTCTATTCACTCTGTTCCTACAGCCTCATCCAGTCTATTCACTCTGTTCCTACAGCCTCATCCAGTCTGTTCATACAGCCTCATCCAGTCTATTCACTCTGTTCCTACAGCCTCATCCAGTCTATTCATACAGCCTCATCCAGTCTATTCACTCTGTTCCTACAGCCTCATCCAGTCTATTCACTCTGTTCCTACAGCCTCATCCAGTCTATTCACTCTGTTCCTACAGCCTCATCCAGTCTATTCATACAGCCTCATCCAGTCTATTCACTCTGTTCCTACAGCCTCATCCAGTCTGTTCCTACAGCCTCATCCAGTCTATTCACTCTGTTCCTACAGCCTCATACAGTCTGTTCACTCTGTTCCTACAGCCTCATCCAGTCAATTCATACAGCCTCATCCAGTCTATTCACTCTGTTACTACAGCCTCATCCAGTCTATTCACTCTGTTCCTACAGCCTCATCCAGTCTATTCACTCTGTTCCTACAGCCTCATCCAGTCTATTCACTCTGTTCCTACAGCCTCATCCAGTCTATTCACTCTGTTCCTACAGCGTCATCCAGTCTGTTCCTACAGCCTCATCCAGTCTATTCACTCTGTTCCTACAGCCTCATCCAGTCTATTCTCTGTTCCTACAGCCTCATCCAGTCTATTCACTCTGTTCCTACAGCTCATACAGTCTGTCACTCTGTTCCTATAGCCTCATCCAGTCTATTCATACAGCCTCATCCATCTATTCACTCTGTTCCTACAGCCTCATCCAGTCTATTCACTCTGTTCCTACAGCCTCATCCAGTCTATTCACTCTGTTCCTACAGCCTCATCCAGTCTGTTCCTACAGCCTCATCCAGTCTATTCACTCTGTTCCTACAGCCTCATCCAGTCTGTCATTCTGTTCCTACAGCCTCATCCAGTCTATTCACTCTGTTCCTACAGCCTCATCAAGTCTATTCACTCAGTTCCTACAGCCTCATCCAGTCTATTCACTCTGTTCCTACCTCCTCATCCAGTCTATTCACTCTGTTCCTACAGCCTCATCCAGTCTATTCACTCTGTTCCTACAGCCTCATCCAGTCTATTCACTCTGTTCCTACAGCCCATCCAGTCTGTTCACTCTGTTCCTACAGCCTCATCCAGTCTATTCATACAGCCTCATCCAGTCTATTCACTCTGTTCCTACAGCCTCATCCAGTCTATTCACTCTGTTCCTACAGCCTCATCCAGTCTATTCACTCTGTTCCTACAGCCTCATCCAGTCTGTTCCTACAGCCTCATCCAGTCTATTCACTCTGTTCCTACAGCCTCATCCAGTCTGTTCATTCTGTTCCTACAGCCTAATCCAGTCTATTCACTCTGTTCCTACAGCCTCATCCAGTCTATTCACTCTGTTCCTACAGCCTCATCCAGTCTATTCACTCTGTTCCTACAGCCTCATCCAGTCTATTCATACAGCCTCATCCAGTCTATTCACTCTGTTCCTACAGCCTCATCCAGTCTGTTCCTACAGCCTCATCCAGTCTATTCACTCTGTTCCTACAGCCTCATCCAGTCTTTCACTCTGTTCCTACAGCCTCATCCAGTCAATTCATACAGCCTCATCCAGTCTATTCACTCTGTTCCTACAGCCTCATCCAGTCTATTCACTCTGTTCCTACAGCCTCATCCAGTCTATTCACTCTGTTCCTACAGCCTCATCCAGTCTATTCACTCTGTTCCTACAGCCTCATCCAGTCTATTCACTCTGTTCCTACAGCGTCATCCAGTCTGTTCCTACGGCCTCATCCAGTCTATTCACTCTGTTCCTACAGCCTCATCCAGTCTATTCACTCTGTTCCTACAGCCTCATCCAGTCTATTCACTCTGTTCCTACAGCCAATACAGTCTGTTCACTCTGTTCCTATAGCCTCATCCAGTCTATTCATACAGCCTCATCCAATCTATTCACTCTGTTCCTACAGCCTCATCCAGTCTATTCACTCTGTTCCTACAGCCTCATCCAGTCTATTCACTCTGTTCCTACAGCCTCATCCAGTCTGTTCCTACAGCCTCATCCAGTCTATTCACTCTGTTCCTACAGCCTCATCCAGTCTGTTCATTCTTTCCTACAGCCTCATCCAGTCTATTCACTCTGTTCCTACAGCCTCATCCAGTCTATTCACTCTGTTCCTACAGCCTCATCCAGTCTATTCACTCTGTTCCTACATCTCATCCAGTCTATTCACTCTGTTCCTACAGCCTCATCCAGTCTATTCACTCTGTTCCTACAGCCTCATCCAGTCTATTCACTCTGTTCCTACAGCCAATCCAGTCTGTCACTCTGTTCCTACAGCCTCATCCAGTCTGTTCATACAGCCTCATCCAGTCTATTCACTCTGTTCCTACAGCCTCATCCAGTCTATTCACTCTGTTCCTACAGCCTCATCCAGTCTATTCACTCTGTTCCTACAGCTCATCCAGTCTGTTCCTACAGCCTCATCCAGTCTATTCACTCTGTTCCTACAGCCTCATCCAGTCTGTTCACTCTGTTCCTACAGCCTCATCAGTCTGTCACTCTGTTCCTACAGCCTCATCCAGTCTATTCACTCTGTTCCTACAGCCTCATCCAGTCTATTCACTCTGTTCCTACAGCCTCATCCAGTCTATTCACTCTGTTCCTACAGCCTCATCCAGTCTATTCACTCTGTTCCTACAGCCTCATCCAGTCTGTTCATACAGCCTCATCCAGTCTATTCACTCTGTTCCTACAGCCTCATCCAGTCTATTCATACAGCCTCATTCCAGCTCATCCAGTCTATTCAGTCCTTCACTCTGTTCCTACAGCCTCATCCAGTCTATTCACTCTGTTCCTACAGCCTCATCCAGTCTATTCACTCTGTTCCTACAGCCTCATCCAGTCTATTCATACAGCCTCATCCAGTCTATTCACTCTGTTCCTACAGCCTCATCCAGTCTGTTCCTACAGCCTCATCCAGTCTATTCACTCTGTTCCTACAGCCTCATCCAGTCTATTCACTCTGTTCCTACAGCCTCATCCAGTCAATTCATACAGCCTCATCCAGTCTATTCACTCTGTTCCTACAGCCTCATCCAGTCTGTTCACTCTGTTCCTACAGCCTCATCCAGTCTATTCACTCTGTTCCTACAGCCTCATCCAGTCTATTCACTCTGTTCCTACAGCCTCATCCAGTCTATTCACTCTGTTCCTACAGCCTCATCCAGTCTATTCCTACGCCTCATCTCAATCTATTCACTCTGTTCCTACAGCCTCATCCAGTCTAATCACTCTGTTCCTACAGCCTCATCCAGTCTATTCACTCTGTTCCTACAGCCTCATCCAGTCTGTTCCTACAGCCTCATCCAGTCTATTCACTCTGTTCCTACAGCCTCATCCAGTCTATTCACTCTGTTCCTACAGCCTCATCCAGTCTGTTCCTACAGCCTCATCCAGTCTATTCACTCTGTTCCTACAGCCTCATCCAGTCTGTCACTCTGTTCCTACAGCCTCATCCAGTCTATTCACTCTGTTCCTACAGCCTCATCAAGTCTATTCACTCTGTTCCTACAGCCTCATCCAGTCTATTCACTCTGTTCCTACAGCCTCATCCAGTCTATTCACTCTGTTCCTACAGCCTCATCCAGTCTGTTCCTACAGCCTCATCCAGTCTATTCACTCTGTTCCTACAGCCTCATCCAGTCTGTTCATTCTGTTCCTACAGCCTCATCCAGTCTATTCACTCTGTCCTACAGCCTCATCCAGTCTATTCACTCTGTTCCTACAGCCTCATCCAGTCTATTCACTCTGTTCCTACAGCCTCATCCAGTCTATTCACTCTGTTCCTACAGCCTCATCCAGTCTATTCACTCTGTTCCTACAGCCTCATCCAGTCTGTTCATACAGCCTCATCCAGTCTATTCACTCTGTTCCACAGCCTCATCCAGTCTATTCATACAGCCTCATCCAGTCTATTCACTCTGTTCCTACAGCCTCATCCAGTCTATTCACTATTTCCTATAGCCTCATCCAGTATATTCACTCTGTTCCTACAGCCTCATCCAGTCTATTCACTCTGTTCCTACAGCCTCATCCAGTCTATTCACTCTGTACCTACAGCCTCATCCAGTCTATTCACTCTGTTCCTACAGCCTCATCCAGTCTATTCACTCTGTTCCTACAGCCTCATCCAGTCTATTCACTCTGTTCCTACAGCCTCATCCAGTCTGTTCCTACAGCCTCATCCAGTCTATTCACTCTGTTCCTACAGCCTCATCCAGTCTGTTCACTCTGTTCCTACAGCCTCATCCAGTCAATTCATACAGCCTCATCCAGTCTATTCACTCTGTTACTACAGCCTCATCCAGTCTATTCACTCTGTTCCTACAGCCTCATCCAGTCTATTCACTCTGTTCCTACAGCCTCATCCAGTCTATTCACTCTGTTCCTACAGCCTCATCCAGTCTATTCACTCTGTTCCTACAGCCTCATCCAGTCTGTTCCTACAGCCTCATCCAGTCTATTCACTCTGTTCTACAGCCTCATCCAGTCTATTCACTCTGTTCCTACAGCCTCATCCAGTCTATTCACTCTGTTCCTACAGCCAATAGAGTCTGTTCACTCTGTTCCTATAGCCTCATCCAGTCTATTCATACAGCCTCATCCAATCTATTTACTCTGTTCCTACAGCCTCATCCAGTCTATTCACTCTGTTCCTACAGCCTCATCCAGTCTATTCACTCTGTTCCTACAGCCTCATCCAGTCTGTTCCTACAGCCTCATCCAGTCTATTCACTCTGTTCCTACAGCCTCATCCAGTCTGTTCACTCTGTTCCTACAGCCTCATCCAGTCTATTCACTCTGTTCCTACAGCCTCATCCAGTCTATTCACTCTGTTCCTACAGCCTCATCCAGTCTATTCACTCTGTTCCTACAGCCTCATCCAGTCTATTCACTCTGTTCCTACAGCCTCATCCAGTCTGTTCCTACAGCCTAATACAGTCTATTCACTCTGTTCCTACAGCCTCATCCAGTCTATTCACTCTGTTCCTACAGCCTCATCCAGTCTATTCACTCTGTTCCTACAGCCTCATCCAGTCTATTCACTCTGTTCCTACAGCCTCATCCAGTCTATTCACTCTGTTCCTACAGCCTCATCCAGTCTATTCACTCTGTTCCTACAGCCTCATCCAGTCTATTCATACAGCCTCATCCAGTCTATTCACTCTGTTCCTACAGCCTCATCCAGTCTGTTCCTACGGCTCAACCAGTCTATTCACTCTGTTCCTACAGCCTCATCCAGTCTATTCACTCTGTTCCTACAGCCTCATCCAGTCAATTCATACAGCCTCATCCAGTCTATTCACTCTGTTCCTACAGCCTCATCCAGTCTGTCACTCTGTTCCTACAGCCTCATCCAGTCTATTCACTCTGTTCCTACAGCCTCATCCAGTCTATTCACTCTGTTCCTACAGCCTCATCCAGTCTATTCACTCTGTTCCTACAGCCTCATCCAGTCTGTTCCTACGCCTCATCCAGTCTATTCACTCTGTTCCTACAGCCTCATCCAGTCTATTCACTCTGTTCCTACAGCCTCATCCAGTCTATTCACTCTGTTCTACAGCCCATAGAGTCTGTTCACTCTGTTCCTACAGCCTCATCCAGTCTGTTCCTACAGCCTCATCCAGTCTATTCACTCTGTTCCTACAGCCTCATCCAGTCTGTTCACTCTGTTCCTACAGCCTCATCCAGTCTATTCACTCTGTTCCTACAGCCTCATCCAGTCTATTCACTCTGTTCCTACAGCCTCATCCAGTCTATTCACTCTGTTCCTACAGCCTCATCCAGTCTATTCACTCTGTTCCTACAGCCTCATCCAGTCTATTCACTCTGTTCCTACAGCCTCATCCAGTCTGTTCATACAGCCTCATCCAGTCTATTCACTCTGTTCCTACAGCCTCATCCAGTCTATTCATACAGCCTCATCCAGTCTATTCACTCTGTTCCTACAGCCTCATCCAGTCTATTCACTCTGTTCCTACAGCCTCATCCAGTCTATTCACTCTGTTCCTACAGCCTCATCCAGTCTATTCATACAGCCTCATCCAGTCTATTCACTCTGTTCCTACAGCCTCATCCAGTCTGTTCCTACGGCCTCATCCAGTCTATTCACTCTGTTCCTACAGCCTCATCCAGTCTATTCACTCTGTTCCTACAGCCCATCCAGTCTGTTCACTCTGTTCCTATAGCCTCATCCAGTCTATTCATACAGCCTCATCCAATCTATTCACTCTGTTCCTACAGCCTCATCCAGTCTATTCACTCTGTTCCTACAGCCTCATCCAGTCTATTCACTCTGTTCCTACAGATCATCCAGTCTGTTCCTACAGCCTCATCCAGTCTATTCACTCTGTTCCTACAGCCTCATCCAGTCTATTCACTCTGTTCCTACAGCCTCATCCAGTCTATTCACTCTGTTCCTACAGCCTCATCCAGTCTATTCACTCTGTTCCTACAGCCTCATCCAGTCTATTCACTCTGTTCCTACAGCTCATCCAGTCTATTCACTCTGTTCCTACAGCCTCATCCAGTCTATTCACTCTGTTCCTACAGCCTCATCCAGTCTGTTCATACAGCCTCATCCAGTCTATTCACTCTGTTCCTACAGCCTCATCCAGTCTATTCCTACAGCCTCATCCAGTCTATTCACTCTGTTCCTACAGCCTCATCCAGTCTATTCACTCTGTTCCTACAGCCTCATCCAGTCTATTCACTCTGTTCCTACAGCCTCATCCAGTCTATTCATACAGCCTCATCCAGTCTATTCACTCTGTTCCTACAGCCTCATCCAGTCTGTTCCTACAGCCTCATCCAGTCTATTCACTCTGTTCCTACAGCCTCATACAGTCTGTTCACTCTGTTCCTACAGCCTCATCCAGTCAATCATACAGCCTCATCCAGTCTATTCACTCTGTTCCTACAGCCTCATCCAGTCTATTCACTCTGTTCTACAGCCTCATCCGTCTATTCACTCTGTTCCTACAGCCTCATCCAGTCTATTCACTCTGTTCCTACAGCCTCATCCAGTCTATTCACTCTGTTCCTACAGCGTCATCCAGTCTGTTCCTACAGCCTCATCCAGTCTATTCACTCTGTTCCTACAGCCTCATCCAGTCTATTCACTCTGTTCCTACAGCCTCATCCAGTCTATTCACTCTGTTCCTACAGCCCATACAGTCTATTCACTCTGTTCCTACAGCCTCATCCAGTCTATTCATACAGCCTCATCCAATCTATTCACTCTGTTCCTACAGCCTCATCCAGTCTATTCACTCTGTTCCTACAGCCTCATCCAGTCTATTCACTCTGTTCCTACAGCCTCATCCAGTCTGTTCCTACAGCCTCATCCAGTCTATTCACTCTGTCCTACAGCCTCATCCAGTCTGTTCATTCTGTTCTACAGCCTCATCCAGTCTATTCACTCTGTTCCTACAGCCTCATCCAGTCTATTCACTCTGTTCCTACAGCCTCATCCAGTCTATTCACTCTGTTCCTACAGCCTCATCCAGTCTATTCACTCTGTTCCTACAGCCTCATCCAGTCTATTCACTCTGTTCCTACAGCCTCATCCAGTCTATTCACTCTGTTCCTACAGCCCAATCCAGTCTGTTCACTCTGTTCCTATAGCCTCATCCAGTCTATTCATACAGCCTCATCCAATCTATTACTCTGTTCCTACAGCCTCATCCAGTCTATTCACTCTGTTCCTACAGCCTCATCCAGTCTATTCACTCTGTTCCTACAGATCATCCAGTCTGTTCCTACAGCCTCATCCAGTCTATTCACTCTGTTCCTACAGCCTCATCCAGTCTGTTCATTCTGTTCCTACAGCCTCATCCAGTCTATTCACTCTGTTCCTACAGCCTCATCCAGTCTATTCACTCTGTTCCTACAGCCTCATCCAGTCTATTCACTCTGTTCCTACAGCCTCATCCAGTCTATTCACTCTGTTCCTACAGCCTCATCCAGTCTATTCCCAGCCTCATCCAGTCATTCACTCTGTTCCTACAGCCTCATCAGTCTGTTCATACAGCCTCATCCAGTCTATTCACTCTGTTCCTACAGCCTCATCCAGTCTATTCATACAGCCTCATCCAGTCTATTCACTCTGTTCCTACAGCCTCATCCAGTCTATTCACTCTGTTCCTACAGCCTCATCCAGTCTATTCACTCTGTTCCTACAGCCTCATCCAGTCTATTCATACAGCCTCATCCAGTCTATTCACTCTGTTCCTACAGCCTCATCCAGTCTGTTCCTACGGCCTCATCCAGTCTATTCACTCTGTTCCTACAGCCTCATCCAGTCTGTTCACTCTGTTCCTACAGCCTCATCCAGTCAATTCATACAGCCTCATCCAGTCTATTCACTCTGTTCCTACAGCCTCATCCAGTCTTCACTCTGTCTACATCCTCATCCAGTCTATTCACTCTGTTCCTACAGCCTCATCCAGTCTATTCACTCTGTTCCTACAGCCTCATCCAGTCTATTCACTCTGTTCCTACAGCCTCATCCAGTCTGTTCCTACAGCCTCATCCAGTCTATTCACTCTGTTCCTACAGCCTCATCCAGTCTATTCACTCTGTTCCTACAGCCTCATCCAGTCTATTCACTCTGTTCCTACAGCCCATCCAGTCTGTCACTCTGTTCCTATAGCCTCATCCAGTCTATTCATACAGCCTCATCCAGTCTATTCACTCTGTTCCTACAGCCTCATCCAGTCTATTCACTCTGTTCCTACAGCCTCATCCAGTCTATTCACTCTGTTCCTACAGCCTCATCCAGTCTGTTCCTACAGCCTCATCCAGTCTATTCACTCTGTTCCTACAGCCTCATCCAGTCTGTTCATTCTGTTCCTACAGCCTCATCCAGTCTATTCACTCTGTTCCTACAGCCTCATCCAGTCTATTCACTCTGTTCCTACAGCCTCATCCAGTCTATTCACTCTGTTCCTACAGCCTCATCCAGTCTATTCACTCTGTTCCTACAGCCTCATCCAGTCTGTTCCTACAGCCTCATCCAGTCTATTCACTCTGTTCCTACAGCCTCATCCAGTCTGTTCACTCTGTTCCTACAGCCTCATCCAGTCTATTCACTCTGTTCCTACAGCCTCATCCAGTCTATTCACTCTGTTCCTACAGCCTCATCCAGTCTATTCACTCTGTTCCTACAGCCTCATCCAGTCTATTCACTCTGTTCCTACAGCCTCATCCAGTCTATTCACTCTGTTCCTACAGCCTCATCCAGTCTGTTCATACAGCCTCATCCAGTCTATTCACTCTGTTCCACAGCCTCATCCAGTCTATTCATACAGCCTCATCCAGTCTATTCACTCTGTTCCTACAGCCTCATCCAGTCTATTCACTATTTTCCTATAGCCTCATCCAGTCTATTCACTCTGTTCATACAGCCTCATCCAGTCTATTCACTCTGTTCCTACAGCCTCATCCAGTCTATTCACTCTGTTCCTACAGCCTCATCCAGTCTATTCACTCTGTTCCTACAGCCTCATCCAGTCTATTCACTCTGTTCCTACAGCCTCATCCAGTCTATTCACTCTGTTCCTACAGCCTCATCCAGTCTGTTCCTACAGCCTCATCCAGTCTATTCACTCTGTTCTACAGCCTCATCCAGTCTGTTCACTCTGTTCCTACAGCCTCATCCAGTCTATTCACTCTGTTCTACAGCCTCATCCAGTCTATTCACTCTGTTCCTACAGCCTCATCCAGTCTATTCACTCTGTTCCTACAGCCTCATCCAGTCTATTCACTCTGTTCCTACAGCCTCATCCAGTCTATTCACTCTGTTCCTACAGCCTCATCCAGTCTATTCACTCTGTTCCTACAGCCTCATCCAGTCTGTTCCTACGCCTCATCCAGTCTATTCACTCTGTTCCTACAGCCTCATCCAGTCTATTCACTCTGTTCCTACAGCCTCATCCAGTCTATTCACTCTGTTCCTACAGCCCATCCAGTCTGTTCACTCTGTTCCTACAGCCTCATCCAGTCTATTCATACAGCCTCATCCAATCTATTCACTCTGTTCCTACAGCCTCATCCAGTCTATTCACTCTGTTCCTACATCTCATCCAGTCTATTCACTCTGTTCTACAGCCTCATCCAGTCTGTTCCTACAGCCTCATCCAGTCTATTCACTCTGTTCCTACAGCCTCATCCAGTCTGTTCATTCTGTTCCTACAGCCTCATCCAGTCTATTCACTCTGTTCCTACAGCCTCATCCAGTCTATTCACTCTGTTCCTACAGCCTCATCCAGTCTATTCACTCTGTTCCTACAGCCTCATCCAGTCTATTCACTCTGTTCCTACAGCCTCATCCAGTCTATTCACTCTGTTCCTACAGCCTCATCCAGTCTGTTCATACAGCCTCATCCAGTCTATTCACTCTGTTCCTACAGCCTCATCCAGTCTATTCATACAGCCTCATCCAGTCTATTCACTCTGTTCCTACAGCCTCATCCAGTCTATTCACTCTGTTCCTACAGCCTCATCCAGTCTATTCACTCTGTTCCTACAGCCCATCCAGTCTTTCCTACAGCCTCATCCAGTCTATTCACTCTGTTCCTACAGCCTCATCCAGTCTGTTCTACGGCCTCATCCAGTCTATTCACTCTGTTCCTACAGCCTCATCCAGTCTATTCACTCTGTTCCTACAGCCTCATCCAGTCTATTCACTCTGTTCCTACAGCCCATCCAGTCTATTCACTCTGTTCCTACAGCCTCATCCAGTCTATTCATACAGCCTCATCCAATCTATTACTCTGTTCCTACAGCCTCATCCAGTCTATTCACTCTGTTTCCTACAGCCTCATCCAGTCTATTCACTCTGTTCCTACAGCCTCATCCAGTCTGTTCCTACAGCCTCATCCAGTCTATTCACTCTGTTCCTACAGCCTCATCCAGTCTGTTCACTCTGTTCCTACAGCCTCATCCAGTCTATTCACTCTGTTCCTACAGCCTCATCCAGTCTATTCACTCTGTTCCTACAGCTCATCAGTCTATTCACTCTGTTCCTACAGCCTCATCCAGTCTATTCACTCTGTTCCTACAGCCTCATCCAGTCTATTCACTCTGTTCCTACAGCCTCATCCAGTCTATTCATACAGCCTCATCCAGTCTATTCACTCTGTTCCTACAGCCTCATCCAGTCTATTCACTCTGTTCCTACAGCCTCATCCAGTCTATTCACTCTGTTCCTACAGCCTCATCCAGTCTATTCATACAGCCTCATCCAGTCTATTCACTCTGTTCCTACAGCCTCATCCAGTCTGTTCCTACGGCCTCATCCAGTCTATTCACTCTGTTCTACAGCCTCATACAGTCTGTTCACTCTGTTCCTACAGCCTCATCCAGTCAATTCATACAGCCTCATCCAGTCTATTCACTCTGTACTACAGCCTCATCCAGTCTGTTCACTCTGTTCCTACAGCCTCATCCAGTCTATTCACTCTGTTCCTACAGCCTCATCCAGTCTATTCACTCTGTTCCTACAGCCTCATCCAGTCTATTCACTCTGTTCCTACAGCCTCATCCAGTCTGTTCCTACAGCCTCATCCAGTCTATTCACTCTGTTCCTACAGCCTCATCCAGTCTATTCACTCTGTTCCTACAGCCTCATCCAGTCTATTCACTCTGTTCCTACAGCCTCATACAGTCTGTTCACTCTGTTCCTACAGCCTCATCAGTCTATTCATACAGCCTCATCCAATCTATTCACTCTGTTCCTACAGCCTCATCCAGTCTATTCACTCTGTTCCTACAGCCTCATCCAGTCTATTCACTCTGTTCCTACAGCCTCATCCAGTCTGTTCCTACAGCCTCATCCAGTCTATTCACTCTGTTCCTACAGCCTCATCCAGTCTGTCACTCTGTTCCTACAGCCTCATCCAGTCTATTCACTCTGTTCCTACAGCCTCATCCAGTCTATTCACTCTGTTCCTACAGCCTCATCCAGTCTATTCACTCTGTTCCTACAGCCTCATCCAGTCTATTCACTCTGTTCCTACAGCCTCATCCAGTCTGTTCCTACAGCCTCATCCAGTCTATTCACTCTGTTCCTACAGCCTCATCCAGTCTATTCACTCTGTTCCTACAGCCTCATCCAGTCTATTCACTCTGTTCCTACAGCCTCATCCAGTCTATTCACTCTGTTCCTACAGCCTCATCCAGTCTATTCACTCTGTTCCTACAGCCTCATCCAGTCTATTCACTCTGTTCCTACAGCCTCATCCAGTCTATTCACTCTGTTCCTACAGCCTCATCCAGTCTGTTCATACAGCCTCATCCAGTCTATTCACTCTGTTCCTACAGCCTCATCCAGTCTATTCATACAGCCTCATCAGTCTGTTCCTACAGCCTCATCCAGTCTATTCACTCTGTTCCTACAGCCTCATCCAGTCTATTCACTCTGTTCCTACAGCCTCATCCAGTCTATTCACTCTGTTCCTACAGCCTCATCCAGTCTATTCACTCTGTTCCTACAGCCTCATCCAGTCTATTCACTCTGTTCCTACAGCCTCATCCAGTCTATTCACTCTGTTCCTACAGCCTCATCCAGTCTGTTCCTACAGCCTCATCCAGTCTATTCACTCTGTTCCTACAGCCTCATCCAGTCTATTCACTCTGTTCCTACAGCCTCATCCAGTCTATTCACTCTGTTCCTACAGCCTCATCCAGTCTATTCACTCTGTTCCTACAGCCTCATCCAGTCTATTCACTCTGTTCCTACAGCCTCATCCAGTCTATTCACTCTGTTCCTACAGCCTCATCCAGTCTATTCACTCTGTTCCTACAGCCTCATCCAGTCTGTTCATACAGCCTCATCCAGTCTATTCACTCTGTTCCTACAGCCTCATCCAGTCTATTCCTACAGCCTCATCCAGTCTATTCACTCTGTTCCTACAGCCTCATCCAGTCTATTCACTCTGTTCCTACAGCCTCATCCAGTCTATTCACTCTGTTCATACAGCCTCATCCAGTCTATTCACTCTGTTCCTACAGCCTCATCCAGTCTATTCACTCTGTTCCTACAGCCTCATCCAGTCTATTCACTCTGTTCCTACAGCCTCATCCAGTCTATTCACTCTGTTCCTACAGCCTCATCCAGTCTATTCACTCTGTTCCTACAGCCTCATCCAGTCTGTTCCTACAGCCTCATCCAGTCTATTCACTCTGTTCCTACAGCCTCATCCAGTCTATTCACTCTGTTCCTACAGCCTCATCCAGTCTTCACTCTGTTCCTACAGCCTCATCCAGTCTATTCACTCTGTTCCTACAGCCTCATCCAGTCTATTCACTCTGTTCCTACAGCCTCATCCAGTCTATTCACTCTTTTCCTACAGCCTCATCCAGTCTATTCACTCTGTTCCTACAGCCTCATCCAGTCTATTCACTGTTCCTACAGCCTCATCCAGTCTATTCACTCTGTTCCTACAGCCTCATCCAGTCTATTCACTCTGTTCCTACAGCCTCATCCAGTCTATTCACTCTGTTCCTACAGCCTCATCAGTCTGTTCCTACAGCCTCATCCAGTCTATTCACTCTGTTCCTACAGCCTCATCCAGTCTGTTCACTCTGTTCCTACAGCCTCATCCAGTCTATTCACTCTGTTCCTACAGCCTCATCCAGTCTATTCACTCTGTTCCTACAGCCTCATCCAGTCTATTCACTCTGTTCCTACAGCCTCATCCAGTCTATTCACTCTGTTCCTACAGCCTCATCCAGTCTATTCACTCTGTTCCTACAGCCTCATCCAGTCTGTTTCCTACAGCCTCATCCAGTCTATTCACTCTGTTCCTACAGCCTCATCCAGTCTATTCATACAGCCTCATCCAGTCTATTCACTCTGTTCCTACAGCCTCATCCACCTCTAGTCTATTCACTATTTCCTACAGCCTCATCCAGTCTATTCACTCTGTTCCTACAGCCTCATCCAGTCTATTCACTCTGTTCCTACAGCCTCATCCAGTCTATTCACTCTGTCCTACAGCCTCATCCAGTCTATTCACTCTGTTCTACAGCCTCATCCAGTCTATTCACTCTGTTCCTACAGCCTCATCCAGTCTATTCACTCTGTTCCTACAGCCTCATCCAGTCTGTTCCTACAGCCTCATCCAGTCTATTCACTCTGTTCCTACAGCCTCATCCAGTCTGTTCATTCTGTTCCTACAGCCTCATCCAGTCTTCACTCTGTTCCTACAGCCTCATCCAGTCTATTCACTCTGTTCCTACAGCCTCATCCAGTCTATTCACTCTGTTCCTACAGCCTCATCCAGTCTATTCACTCTGTTCCTACAGCCTCATCCAGTCTATTCACTCTGTTCCTACAGCCTCATCCAGTCTATTCACTCTGTTCTACAGCCTCATCCAGTCTATTCACTCTGTTCCTACAGCCTCATCCAGTCTATTCACTCTGTTCCTACAGCCTCATCCAGTCTATTCACTCTGTTCCTACAGCCTCATCCAGTCTATTCACTCTGTTCCTACAGCCTCATCCAGTCTATTCACTCTGTTCCTACAGCCTCATCCAGTCTATTCACTCTGTTCCTACAGCCTCATCCAGTCTATCACTCTGTTCTACAGCCTCATCCAGTCTATTCACTCTGTTCCTACAGCCTCATCCAGTCTGTTCCTTCAGCCTCATCCAGTCTATTCACTCTGTTCCTACAGCCTCATCCAGTCTATTCACTCTGTTCCTACAGCCTCATCCAGTCTGTTCCTACGCCTCATCCAGTCTATTCACTCTGTTCCTACAGCCTCATCCAGTCTATTCACTCTGTTCCTACAGCCTCATCCAGTCTCATTCCTACAGCCTCATCCAGTCTATTCACTCTGTTCCTACAGCCTCATCCAGTCTATTCACTCTGTTCCTACAGCCTCATCCAGTCTATTCACTCTGTTCCTACAGCCTCATCCAGTCTATTCACTCTGTTCTACAGCCTCATCCAGTCTATTCACTCTGTTCCTACAGCCTCATCCAGTCTATTCACTCTGTTCCTACAGCCTCATCCAGTCTATTCACTCTGTTCCTACAGCCTCATCCAGTCTATTCACTCTGTTCCTACAGCCTATCATCCAGTCTGTTCCTACAGCCTCATCCAGTCTATTCACTCTGTTCCTACAGCCTCATCCAGTATTCACTCTGTTCCTACAGCCTCATCCAGTCTATTCACTCTGTTCCTACAGCCTCATCAAGTCTATTCACTCTGTTCCTACAGCCTCATCCAGTCTATTCACTCTGTTCCTACAGCCTCATCCAGTCTATTCACTCTGTTCCTACAGCCTCATCCAGTCTGTTCCTACAGCCTCATCCAGTCTATTCACTCTGTTCCTACAGCCTCATCCAGTCTATTCACTCTGTTCCTACAGCCTCATCCAGTCTATTCACTCTGTTCCTACAGCCTCATCCAGTCTATTCACTCTGTTCCTACAGCCTCATCCAGTCTATTCACTCTGTTCCTACAGCCTCATCCAGTCTATTCACTCTGTTCCTACAGCCTCATCCAGTCTATTCACTCTGTTCCTACAGCCTCATCCAGTCTGTTCATACAGCCTCATCCAGTCTATTCACTCTGTTCCTACAGCCTCATCCAGTCTATCATACAGCCTCATCCAGTCTATTCACTCTGTTCCTACAGCCTCATCCAGTCTATTCACTATTTTCCAGCCTCATCCAGTCTATTCACTCTGTTCCTACAGCCTCATCCAGTCTATTCACTCTGTTCCTACAGCCTCATCCAGTCTATTCACTCTGTTCCTACAGCCTCATCCAGTCTATTCACTCTGTTCCTACAGCCTCATCCAGTCTATTCACTCTGTTCCTACAGCCTCATCCAGTCTATTCACTCTGTTCCTACAGCCTCATCCAGTCTGTTCCTACAGCCTCATCCAGTCTATTCACTCTGTTCCTACAGCCTCATCCAGTCTGTTCACTCTGTTCCTACAGCCTCATCCAGTCTTTCACTCTGTTCCTACAGCCTCATCCAGTCTATTCACTCTGTTCCTACAGCCTCATCCAGTCTATTCACTCTGTTCCTACAGCCTCATCCAGTCTATTCACTATTTTCCTACAGCCTCATCCAGTCTATTCACTCTGTTCCTACAGCCTCATCCAGTCTATTCACTGTTCCTACAGCCTCATCCAGTCTATTCACTCTGTTCCTACAGCCTCATCCAGTCTATTCACTCTGTTCCTACAGCCTCATCCAGTCTATTCACTCTGTTCCTACAGCCTCATCCAGTCTATTCACTCTGTTCCTACAGCCTCATCCAGTCTATTCACTCTGTTCCTACAGCCTCATCCAGTCTATTCACTCTGTTCCTACAGCCTCATCCAGTCTATTCACTCTGTTCCTACAGCCTCATCCAGTCTGTTCCTACGGCCTCATCCAGTCTATTCACTCTGTTCCTACAGCCTCATCCAGTCTATTCACTCTGTTCCTACAGCCTCATCCAGTCTGTTCCTACGGCCTCATCCAGTCTATTCACTCTGTTCCTACAGCCTCATCCAGTCTGTTCACTCTGTTCCTATAGCCTCATCAGTCTATTCATACAGCCTCATCCAATCTATTCACTCTGTTCCTACAGCCTCATCCAGTCTATTCACTCTGTTCCTACAGCCTCATCCAGTCTATTCACTCTGTTCCTACAGCCTCATCCAGTCTGTTCTACAGCCTCATCCAGTCTATTCACTCTGTTCCTACAGCCTCATCCAGTCTATTCACTCTGTTCCTACAGCCTCATCCAGTCTATTCACTCTGTTCCTACAGCCTCATCCAGTCTATTCACTCTGTTCCTACAGCCTCATCCAGTCTATTCACTCTGTTCCTACAGCCTCATCCAGTCTATTCACTCTGTTCCTACAGCCTCATCCAGTCTATTCACTCTGTTCCTACAGCCTCATCCAGTCTATTCACTCTGTTCTACAGCCTCATCCAGTCTATTCACTCTGTTCCTACAGCTCATTCCAGCTGTTCCTACAGCCTCATCCAGTCTATTCACTCTGTTCCTACAGCCTCATCCAGTCTATTCACTCTGTTCCTACAGCCTCATCCAGTCTGTTCCTACAGCCTCATCCAGTCTATTCACTCTGTTCCTACAGCCTCATCCAGTCTATTCACTCTGTTCCTACAGCCTCATCCAGTCTGTTCCTACAGCCTCATCCAGTCTATTCACTCTGTTCCTACAGCCTCATCCAGTCTATTCACTCTGTTCCTACAGCCTCATCCAGTCTATTCATACAGCCTCATCCATCTATTCACTCTGTTCCTACAGCCTCATCCAGTCTATTCACTCTGTTCCTACAGCCTCATCCAGTCTATTCACTCTGTTCCTACAGCCTCATCCAGTCTGTTCCTACAGCCTCATCCAGTCTATTCACTCTGTTCCTACAGCCTCATCCAGTCTATTCACTCTGTCCTACAGCCTCATCCAGTCTATTCACTCTGTTCTACAGCCTCATCCAGTCTATTCACTCTGTTCCTACAGCCTCATCCAGTCTATTCACTCTGTTCTACAGCCTCATCCAGTCTATTCACTCTGTTCCTACAGCCTCATCCAGTCTATTCCTACCACGCCTCATCAGTCTATTCACTCTGTTCTACAGCCTCATCCAGTCTATTCCTCTGTTCCTACAGCCTCATCCACTCTGTTCTACAGCCTAATCCAGTCTAGTCCACTGTTCCTACAGCCTCATCCAGTCTATTCACTCTGTTCCTACAGCCTCATCCAGTCTATTTCAACAGCCTCATCCAGTCTATTCACTCTGTTCCTACATCCTCATCCAGTCTATTCACTCTGTTCCTACAGCCTCATCCAGTCTATTCCTACAGCCTCATCCAGTCTATTCACTCTGTTCCTACAGCCATCATCCAGTCCATCACTCTTTCCTACAGCCTCATCCAGTCTATTCACTCTGTTCCTACAGCCTCATCCAGTCTATTCACTGTTCCTACAGCCTCATCCAGTCTATTCACTCTGTCCTACAGCTCATCCAGTCTATCACTCTGTTCTACAGCCTCATCCAGTCTATTCACTCTGTTCCTACAGCCTCATCCAGTCTATTCACTCTGTTCCACAGCCTCATCCAGTCTATTCACTCTGTTCCTACAGCCTCATCCAGTCTATTCACTCTGTTCCTACAGCCTCATCCAGTCTGTTCCTACAGCCTCATCCAGTCTATCACTCTGTTCCTACAGCCTCATCCAGTCTGTTCATTCTGTTCCTACAGCCTCATCCAGTCTATTCACTCTGTTCCTACAGCCTCATCAAGTCTATTCACTCTGTTCCTACAGCCTCATCCAGTCTATCACTCTGTTCCTACATCCTCATCCAGTCTATTCACTCTGTTCCTACAGCCTCATCCAGTCTGTTCCTACAGCCTCATCCAGTCTATTCACTCTGTTCCTACAGCCTCATCCAGTCTATTCATTCTGTTCCTACAGCCTCATCCA
>NC_048588.1:43934615-43994615 GCF_013265735.2 Oncorhynchus mykiss
TTCCTACAGCCTCATCCAGTCTATTCACTCTGTTCCTACAGTCTCATCCAGTCTGTTCCTACAGCCTCATCCAGTCTATTCACTCTGTTCCTACAGCCTCATCCAGTCTGTTCATTCTGTTCCTACAGCCTCATCCAGTCTATTCACTCTGTTCCTACAGCCTCATCCAGTCTATTCACTCTGTTCCTACAGCCTCATCCAGTCGATTCACTCTGTTCCTACAGCCTCATCCAGTCTATTCACTCTGTTCCTACAGCCTCATCCAGTCCTATTCACTCTGTTCCTACAGCCTCATCCAGTCTATTCACTCTGTTCCTACAGCCTCATCCAGTCTGTTCCTACAGCCTCATACAGTCTGTTCACTATGTTCCTACAGCCTCATCCAGTCTGTTCATACAGCCTCATCTAGTCTATTCACTCTGTTCCTACAGCCTCATCCAGTCTATTCACTCTGTTTCCTACAGCCTCATCCAGTCTATTCACTCTGTTCCTAAAGCCTCATCCAGTCCTATTCACTCGGTTCCTACAGCCTCATCCAGTCTATTCCTACAGCCTCATCCAGTCTATTCACTATGTTCCTACAGCCTCATCCAGTCTATACACTCTATTCATACAGCCTCATCCAGTCCTATTCACTCTGTTCCTACAGCCTCATCCAGTCTATTCACTCTGTTCCCGCAGCCTCATCCAGTCAATTCATACAGCCTCATCCAGTCTATTCACTCTGTTTCCACAGCCTCATCCAGTCTATTCACTCTGTTCCTACAGCCTCATCCAGTCTATTCATACAGCCTCATCCAATCTATTCACTCTGTTACTACAGCCTCATCCAGTCTATTCACTCTGTTCCTACAGCCTCATCCAGTCTATTCACTCTGTTCCTACAGCCTCATTCCAGTCTATTCACTCTGTTCCTACAGCCTCATCCAGTCTATTCACTCTGTTCCTACAGCCTCATCCAGTCTATTCACTCTGTTACTACAGCCTCATCCAGTCTATTCACTCTGTTCCTACAGCCTCATCCAGTCTATTCACTCTGTTTCCTACAGCCTCATCCAGTCTATTCATACAGCCTCATCCAATCTATTCACTCTGTTACTACAGCCTCATCCAGTCTATTCACTCTGTTCCCACAGCCTCATCCAATCTATTCACTCTGTTACTACAGCCTCATCCAGTCTATTCACTCTGTTCCTACAGCCTCATCCAGTCTATTCACTCTGTTCCTACAGCCTTATCCAGTCTATTCACTCTGTTCCTACACCCTCATCCAGTCTATTCACTCTGTTCCTACAGCCTCATCCAGTCTATTCACTCTGTTCCTACAGCCTCATCCAGTCTATTCACTCTGTTCCTACAGCCTCACCCAGTCTATTCATACAGACTCATCCAGTCTACTCACTCTGTTCCCACAGCCTCATCCAGTCTATTCACTCTGTTCCTACAGCCTCATCCAGTCTATTCATACAGCCTCATCCAATCTATTCACTCTGTTCCTACAGCCTCATCCAGTCTATTCACTCTGTTCCTACAGCCTCATCCAGTCTATTCACTCTGTTTCTACAGCCTCATCCAGTCTATTCCTACAGCCTCATCCAGTCTATTCACTCTGTTCCTACAGCCTCATCCAGTCTATTCACTCTGCTCCTACAGCCTCATCCAGTATATTCACTCTGTTCCTACAGCCTCATCCAGTCTGTTCACTCTGTTCCTACAGCCTCATCCAGTCTATTCACTCTGTTCCTACAGCCTCATCCAGTCTATTCACTCTGTTCCTACAGCCTCATCCAGTCTATTCACTCTGTTCCTACAGCCTCATCCAGTCTATTCACTCTGTTACTACAGCCTCATCCAGTCTATTCACTCTGTTCCTACAGCCTCATCCAGTCTATTCAATCTGTTCCTACAGCCTCATCCAGTCTATTCACTCTGTTCCTACATCATCATCCAGTCTATTCACTATGTTCCTACAGCCTCATCCATTCTGTTCCTACAGCCTAATACAGTCTGTTCACTCTGTTCCTACAGCCTCATCCAGTCTATTCACTCTGTTCCTACAGCCTCATACAGTCTGTTCACTCTGTTCCTACAGCCTCATCCAGTCTATTCACTCTGTTCCTACAGCCTCATCCAGTCTATTCACTCTGTTCCTACAGCCTCATCCAGTCTATTCACTCTGTTCCTACAGCCTCATCCAGTCAATTCATACAGCCTCATCCAGTCTATTCACTCTGTTTCCACAGCCTCATCCAGTCTATTCACTCTGTTCCTACAGCCTCATCCAGTCTATTCATACAGCCTCATCCAATCTATTCACTCTGTTACTACAGCCTCATCCAGTCTATTCACTCTGTTCCTACAGCCTCATCCAGTCTATTCACTCTGTTCCTACAGCCTCATCCAGTCTATTCACTCTGTTCCTACAGCCTCATCCAGTCTATTCACTCTGTTCCTACAGCCTCATCCAGTCTATTCACTCTGTTACTACAGCCTCATCCAGTCTATTCACTCTGTTCCTACAGCCTCATCCAGTCTATTCACTCTGTTCCTACAGCCTCATCCAGTCTATTCATACAGCCTCATCCAATCTATTCACTCTGTTCCTACAGCCTCATCCAGTCTATTCACTCTGTTCCTACAGCCTCATCCAGTCTATTCACTCTGTTACTACAGCCTCATCCAGTCTATTCACTCTGTTCCTACAGCCTCATCCAGTCTATTCACTCTGTTCCTACAGCCTCATCCAGTCTATTCACTCTGTTCCTACATCCTCATCCAGTCTATTCACTCTGTTCCTACAGCCTCATCCAGTCTGTTCCTACAGCCTAATAGAGTCTGTTCACTCTTTTCCTACAGCCTCATCCAGTCTATTCACTCTGTTCCTACAGCCTCATACAGTCTGTTCACTCTGTTCCTACAGCCTCATCCAGTCTATTCACTATGTTCCTACAGCCTCATCCAGTCTATTCACTCTGTTCCTATAGCCTCATCCAGTATTTTCACTCTGTTCCTACAGCCTCATCCAGTCTATTCACTCTGTTCCTACAGCCTCATCCAGTCTATTCACTCTGTTCCTACAGCCTCATCCAGTCTGTTCACTCTGTTCCTACAGCCTCATCCAGGCTATTCACTCTGTTCCTACAGCCTCATCCAGTCTATTCACTCTGTTCCTGCAGCTTCATCCAGTCTATTCACTCTGTTCCTACAGCCTCATCCAGTCTATGCACTGTTCCTACAGCCTCATCCAGTCTATTCACTCTGTTCCTACAGCCTCATCCAGTCTATTCACTCTGTTCCTACAGCCTCATCCAGTCTATTCACTCTGTTCCTGCAGCCTCATCCAGTCTATTCACTCTGTTCCTACAGCCTCATCCAGTCTATTCACTCTGTTCCTACAGCCTCATCCAGTCTATTCACTCTGTTCCTACAGCCTCATCCAGTCTATTCACTCTGTTCATACAGCCTCATCCAGTCTATTCCCTCTGTTCCTACAGCCTCATCCAGTCTATTCACTCTGTTCCTACAGCCTCATCCAGTCTATTCACTCTGTTCCTACAGCCTCATCCAGTCTATTCACTCTGTTCCTACAGCCTCATCCAGTCTATTCACTCTGTTCCTACAGCCTCATCCAGTCTATTAACTCTGTTCCTACAGCCTAATACAGTCTGTTCACTCTGTTCCTATAGCCTCATCCAGTCTATTCATACAGCCTCATCCAATCTATTCACTCTGTTCCTACAGCCTCATCCAGTCTATTCACTCTGTTCCTACAGCCTCATCCAGTCTATTCACTCTGTTCCTACAGTCTCATCCAGTCTGTTCCTACAGCCTCATCCAGTCTATTCACTCTGTTCCTACAGCCTCATCCAGTCTGTTCATTCTGTTCCTACAGCCTCATCCAGTCTATTCACTCTGTTCCTACAGCCTCATCCAGTCTATTCACTCTGTTCCTACAGCCTCATCCAGTCGATTCACTCTGTTCCTACAGCCTCATCCAGTCTATTCACTCTGTTCCTACAGCCTCATCCAGTCTATTCACTCTGTTCCTACAGCCTCATCCAGTCTATTCACTCTGTTCCTACAGCCTCATCCAGTCTGTTCCTACAGCCTCATACAGTCTGTTCACTATGTTCCTACAGCCTCATCCAGTCTGTTCATACAGCCTCATCTAGTCTATTCACTCTGTTCCTACAGCCTCATCCAGTCTATTCACTCTGTTCCTACAGCCTCATCCAGTCTATTCACTCTGTTCCTAAAGCCTCATCCAGTCTATTCACTCGGTTCCTACAGCCTCATCCAGTCTATTCCTACAGCCTCATCCAGTCTATTCACTATGTTCCTACAGCCTCATCCAGTCTATACACTCTATTCATACAGCCTCATCCAGTCTATTCACTCTGTTCCTACAGCCTCATCCAGTCTATTCACTCTGTTCCCGCAGCCTCATCCAGTCAATTCATACAGCCTCATCCAGTCTATTCACTCTGTTTCCACAGCCTCATCCAGTCTATTCACTCTGTTCCTACAGCCTCATCCAGTCTATTCATACAGCCTCATCCAATCTATTCACTCTGTTACTACAGCCTCATCCAGTCTATTCACTCTGTTCCTACAGCCTCATCCAGTCTATTCACTCTGTTCCTACAGCCTCATCCAGTCTATTCACTCTGTTCCTACAGCCTCATCCAGTCTATTCACTCTGTTCCTACAGCCTCATCCAGTCTATTCACTCTGTTACTACAGCCTCATCCAGTCTATTCACTCTGTTCCTACAGCCTCATCCAGTCTATTCACTCTGTTCCTACAGCCTCATCCAGTCTATTCATACAGCCTCATCCAATCTATTCACTCTGTTACTACAGCCTCATCCAGTCTATTCACTCTGTTCCCACAGCCTCATCCAATCTATTCACTCTGTTACTACAGCCTCATCCAGTCTATTCACTCTGTTCCTACAGCCTCATCCAGTCTATTCACTCTGTTCCTACAGCCTTATCCAGTCTATTAACTCTGTTCCTACACCCTCATCCAGTCTATTCACTCTGTTCCTACAGCCTCATCCAGTCTATTCACTCTGTTCCTACAGCCTCATCCAGTCTATTCACTCTGTTCCTACAGCCTCACCCAGTCTATTCATACAGACTCATCCAGTCTACTCACTCTGTTCCCACAGCCTCATCCAGTCTATTCACTCTGTTCCTACAGCCTCATCCAGTCTATTCATACAGCCTCATCCAATCTATTCACTCTGTTCCTACAGCCTCATCCAGTCTATTCACTCTGTTCCTACAGCCTCATCCAGTCTATTCACTCTGTTTCTACAGCCTCATCCAGTCTATTCCTACAGCCTCATCCAGTCTATTCACTCTGTTCCTACAGCCTCATCCAGTCTATTCACTCTGCTCCTACAGCCTCATCCAGTATATTCACTCTGTTCCTACAGCCTCATCCAGTCTGTTCACTCTGTTCCTACAGCCTCATCCAGTCTATTCACTCTGTTCCTACAGCCTCATCCAGTCTATTCACTCTGTTCCTACAGCCTCATCCAGTCTATTCACTCTGTTCCTACAGCCTCATCCAGTCTATTCACTCTGTTACTACAGCCTCATCCAGTCTATTCACTCTGTTCCTACAGCCTCATCCAGTCTATTCAATCTGTTCCTACAGCCTCATCCAGTCTATTCACTCTGTTCCTCATCATCCAGTCTATTCACTCTGTTCCTACAGCCTCATCCATTCTGTTCCTACAGCCTAATACAGTCTGTTCACTCTGTTCCTACAGCCTCATCCAGTCTATTCACTCTGTTCCTACAGCCTCATACAGTCTGTTCACTCTGTTCCTACAGCCTCATCCAGTCTATTCACTCTGTTCCTACAGCCTCATCCAGTCTATTCACTCTGTTCCTACAGCCTCATCCAGTCTATTCACTCTGTTCCTACAGCCTCATCCAGTCTATTCATACAGCCTCATCCAGTCTATTCACTCTGTTCCTACAGCCTCATCCAGTCTGTTCCTACGGCCTCAACCAGTCTATTCACTCTGTTCCTACAGCCTAATACAGTCTGTTCACTCTGTTCCTACAGCCTCATCCAGTCAATTCATACAGCCTCATCCAGTCTATTCACTCTGTTACTACAGCCTCATCCAGTCTGTTCACTCTGTTCCTACATCCTCATCCAGTCTATTCACTCTGTTCCTACAGCCTCATCCAGTCTATTCACTCTGTTCCTACAGCCTCATCCAGTCTATTCACTCTGTTCCTACAGCCTCATCCAGTCTGTTCCTACGGCCTCATCCAGTCTATTCACTCTGTTCCTACAGCCTCATCCAGTCTATTCTCTCTGTTCCTACAGCCTCATCCAGTCTATTCACTCTGTTCCTACAGCCCAATAGAGTCTGTTCACTCTGTTCCTATAGCCTCATCCAGTCTATTCATACAGCCTCATCCAATCTATTTACTCTGTTCATACAGCCTCATCCAGTCTATTCACTCTGTTCCTACATCCTCATCCAGTCTATTCACTCTGTTCCTACAGCCTCATCCAGTCTGTTCCTACAGCCTCATCCAGTCTATTCACTCTGTTCCTACAGCCTCATCCAGTCTGTTCATTCTGTTCCTACAGCCTCATCCAGTCTATTCACTCTGTTCCTACAGCCTCATCCAGTCTATTCAATCTGTTCCTACAGCCTCATCCAGTCTATTCATACAGCCTCATCCAATCTATTCACTCTGTTACTACAGCCTCATCCAGTCTATTCACTCTGTTCCTACAGCCTCATCCAGTCTATTCACTCTGTTCCTACAGCCTCATCCAGTCTATTCACTCTGTTCCTACAGCCTCATCCAGTCTATTCACTCTGTTCCTACAGCCTCATCCAGTCTATTCACTCTGTTACTACAGCCTCATCCAGTCTATTCACTATGTTCCTACAGCCTCATCCAGTCTATTCACTCTGTTCCTACAGCCTCATCCAGTCTATTCATACAGCCTCATCCAATCTATTCACTCTGTTACTACAGCCTCATCCAGTCTATTCACTCTGTTCCCACAGCCTCATCCAATCTATTCACTCTGTTACTACAGCCTCATCCAGTCTATTCACTCTGTTCCTACAGCCTCATCCAGTCTATTCACTCTGTTCCTACAGCCTTATCCAGTCTATTCACTCTGTTCCTACAGCCTCATCCAGTCTATTCACTCTGTTCCTACAGCCTCATCCAGTCTATTCACTCTGTTCCTACAGCCTCATCCAGTCTATTCACTCTGTTACTACAGCCTCATCCAGTCTATTCACTCTGTTCCTACAGCCTCATCCAGTCTATTCACTCTGTTCCTACAGCCTCATCCAGTCTATTCATACAGCCTCATCCAATCTATTCACTCTGTTACTACAGCCTCATCCAGTCTATTCACTCTGTTCCCACAGCCTCATCCAATCTATTCACTCTGTTACTACAGCCTCATCCAGTCTATTCACTCTGTTCCTACAGCCTCATCCAGTCTATTCACTCTGTTCCTACAGCCTTATCCAGTCTATTCACTCTGTTCCTACACCCTCATCCAGTCTATTCACTCTGTTCCTACAGCCTCATCCAGTCTATTCACTCTGTTCCTACAGCCTCATCCAGTCTATTCACTCTGTTCCTACAGCCTCACCCAGTCTATTCATACAGACTCATCCAGTCTACTCACTCTGTTCCCACAGCCTCATCCAGTCTATTCACTCTGTTCCTACAGCCTCATCCAGTCTATTCATACAGCCTCATCCAATCTATTCACTCTGTTCCTACAGCCTCATCCAGTCTATTCACTCTGTTCCTACAGCCTCATCCAGTCTATTCACTCTGTTTCTACAGCCTCATCCAGTCTATTCCTACAGCCTCATCCAGTCTATTCACTCTGTTCCTACAGCCTCATCCAGTCTATTCACTCTGCTCCTACAGCCTCATCCAGTATATTCACTCTGTTCCTACAGCCTCATCCAGTCTGTTCACTCTGTTCCTACAGCCTCATCCAGTCTATTCACTCTGTTCCTACAGCCTCATCCAGTCTATTCACTCTGTTCCTACAGCCTCATCCAGTCTATTCACTCTGTTCCTACAGCCTCATCCAGTCTATTCACTCTGTTACTACAGCCTCATCCAGTCTATTCACTCTGTTCCTACAGCCTCATCCAGTCTATTCAATCTGTTCCTACAGCCTCATCCAGTCTATTCACTCTGTTCCTACATCATCATCCAGTCTATTCACTCTGTTCCTACAGCCTCATCCATTCTGTTCCTACAGCCTAATACAGTCTGTTCACTCTGTTCCTACAGCCTCATCCAGTCTATTCACTCTGTTCCTACAGCCTCATACAGTCTGTTCACTCTGTTCCTACAGCCTCATCCAGTCTATTCACTCTGTTCCTACAGCCTCATCCAGTCTATTCACTCTGTTCCTACAGCCTCATCCAGTCTATTCACTCTGTTCCTACAGCCTCATCCAGTCTATTCATACAGCCTCATCCAGTCTATTCACTCTGTTCCTACAGCCTCATCCAGTCTGTTCCTACGGCCTCAACCAGTCTATTCACTCTGTTCCTACAGCCTAATACAGTCTGTTCACTCTGTTCCTACAGCCTCATCCAGTCAATTCATACAGCCTCATCCAGTCTATTCACTCTGTTACTACAGCCTCATCCAGTCTGTTCACTCTGTTCCTACATCCTCATCCAGTCTATTCACTCTGTTCCTACAGCCTCATCCAGTCTATTCACTCTGTTCCTACAGCCTCATCCAGTCTATTCACTCTGTTCCTACAGCCTCATCCAGTCTGTTCCTACGGCCTCATCCAGTCTATTCACTCTGTTCCTACAGCCTCATCCAGTCTATTCTCTCTGTTCCTACAGCCTCATCCAGTCTATTCACTCTGTTCCTACAGCCCAATAGAGTCTGTTCACTCTGTTCCTATAGCCTCATCCAGTCTATTCATACAGCCTCATCCAATCTATTTACTCTGTTCATACAGCCTCATCCAGTCTATTCACTCTGTTCCTACATCCTCATCCAGTCTATTCACTCTGTTCCTACAGCCTCATCCAGTCTGTTCCTACAGCCTCATCCAGTCTATTCACTCTGTTCCTACAGCCTCATCCAGTCTGTTCATTCTGTTCCTACAGCCTCATCCAGTCTATTCACTCTGTTCCTACAGCCTCATCCAGTCTATTCAATCTGTTCCTACAGCCTCATCCAGTCTATTCACTCTGTTCCTACATCATCATCCAGTCTATTCACTCTGTTCCTACAGCCTCATCCAGTCTGTTCCTACAGCCTAATACAGTCTGTTCACTCTGTTCCTACAGCCTCATCCAGTCGATTCACTCTGTTCCTACAGCCTCATACAGTCTGTTCACTCTGTTCCTACAGCCTCATCCAGTCTATTCACTCTGTTCCTACAGCCTCATCCAGTCTATTCACTCTGTTCCTACAGCCTCATCCAGTCTATTCACTCTGTTCCTACAGCCTCATCCAGTCTATTCATACAGCCTCATCCAGTCTATTCACTCTGTTCCTACAGCCTCATCCAGTCTGTTCCTACGGCCTCAACCAGTCTATTCACTCTGTTCCTACAGCCTAATACAGTCTGTTCACTCTGTTCCTACAGCCTCATCCAGTCAATTCATACAGCCTCATCCAGTCTATTCACTCTGTTACTACAGCCTCATCCAGTCTGTTCACTCTATTCCTACATCCTCATCCAGTCTATTCACTCTGTTCCTACAGCCTCATCCAGTCTATTCACTCTGTTCCTACAGCCTCATCCAGTCTATTCACTCTGTTCCTACAGCCTCATCCAGTCTGTTCCTACGGCCTCATCCAGTCTATTCACTCTGTTCCTACAGCCTCATCCAGTCTATTCTCTCTGTTCCTACAGCCTCATCCAGTCTATTCACTCTGTTCCTACAGCCCAATAGAGTCTGTTCACTCTGTTCCTACAGCCTCATCCAGTCTGTTCCTACAGCCTCATCCAGTCTATTCACTCTGTTCCTACAGCCTCATCCAGTCTGTTCATTCTGTTCCTACAGCCTCATCCAGTCTATTCACTCTGTTCCTACAGCCTCATCCAGTCTATTCACTCTGTTCCTACAGCCTCATCCAGTCTATTCACTCTGTTCCTACAGCCTCATTCAGTCTATTCACTCTGTTCCTACAGCCTCATCCAGTCTATTCACTCTGTTCCTACAGCCTCATCCAGTCTGTTCATACAGCCTCATCCAGTCTATTCACTCTGTTCCCACAGCCTCATCCAGTCTATTCATACAGCCTCATCCAGTCTATTCACTCTGTTCCTACAGCCTCATCCAGTCTATTCACTCTGTTCCTACAGCCTCATCCAGTCTATTCACTCTGTTCCTACAGCCTCATCCAGTCTATTCATACAGCCTCATCCAGTCTATTCACTCTGTTCCTACAGCCTCATCCAGTCTGTTCCTACGGCCTCATCCAGTCTATTCTCTCTGTTCCTACAGCCTCATCCAGTCTATTCACTCTGTTCCTACAGCCCAATACAGTCTGTTCACTCTGTTCCTATAGCCTCATCCAGTCTATTCATACAGCCTCATCCAATCTATTTACTCTGTTCCTACAGCCTCATCCAGTCTATTCACTCTGTTCCTACATCCTCATCCAGTCTATTCACTCTGTTCCTACAGACTCATCCAGTCTGTTCCTACAGCCTCATCCAGTCTATTCACTCTGTTCCTACAGCCTCATCCAGTCTGTTCATTCTGTTCCTACAGCCTCATCCAGTCTATTCACTCTGTTCCTACAGCCTCATCCAGTCTATTCACTCTGTTCCTACAGCCTCATCCAGTCTATTCACTCTGTTCCTACAGCCTCATCCAGTCTATTCACTCTGTTCCTACAGCCTCATCCAGTCTATTCACTCTGTTCCTACAGCCTCATCCAGTCTGTTCATACAGCCTCATCCAGTCTATTCACTCTGTTCCCACAGCCTCATCCAGTCTATTCATACAGCCTCATCCAGTCTATTCACTCTGTTCCTACAGCCTCATCCAGTCTATTCACTCTGTTCCTACAGCCTCATCCAGTCTATTCACTCTGTTCCTACAGCCTCATCCAGTCTATTCATACAGCCTCATCCAGTCTATTCACTCTGTTCCTACAGCCTCATCCAGTCTGTTCCTACGGCCTCATCCAGTCTATTCACTCTGTTCCTACAGCCTAATACAGTCTGTTCACTCTGTTCCTACAGCCTCATCCAGTCAATTCATACAGCCTCATCCAGTCTATTCACTCTGTTACTACAGCCTCATCCCGTCTGTTCACTCTGTTCCTACATCCTCACCCCGTCTATTCACTCTGTTCCTACAGCCTCATCCAGTCTATTCACTCTGTTCCTACAGCCTCATCCAGTCTATTCACTCTGTTCCTACAGCGTCATCCAGTCTGTTCCTACGGCCTCATCCAGTCTATTCACTCTGTTCCTACAGCCTCATCCAGTCTATTCTCTCTGTTCCTACAGTCTCATCCAGTCTATTCACTCTGTTCCTACAGCCCAATACAGTCTGTTCACTCTGTTCCTATAGCCTCATCCAGTCTATTCATACAGCCTCATCCAATCTATTCACTCTGTTCCTACAGCCTCATCCAGTCTATTCACTCTGTTCCTACATCCTCATCCAGTCTATTCACTCTGTTCCTACAGCCTCATCCAGTCTGTTCCTACAGCCTCATCCAGTCTATTCACTCTGTTCCTACAGCCTCATCCAGTCTGTTCATTCTGTTCCTACAGCCTCATCCAGTCTATTCACTCTGTTCCTACAGCCTCATCAAGTCTATTCACTCAGTTCCTACAGCCTCATCCAGTCTATTCACTCTGTTCCTACATCCTCATCCAGTCTATTCACTCTGTTCCTACAGCCTCATCCAGTCTATTCTCTCTGTTCCTACAGCCTCATCCAGTCTATTCACTCTGTTCCTACAGCCCAATACAGTCTGTTCACTCTGTTCCTATAGCCTCATCCAGTCTATTCATACAGCCTCATCCAATCTATTTACTCTGTTCCTACAGCCTCATCAAGTCTAATCACTCTGTTCCTACATCCTCATCCAGTCTATTCACTCTGTTCCTACAGACTCATCCAGTCTGTTCCTACAGCCTCATCCAGTCTATTCACTCTGTTCCTACAGCCTCATCCAGTCTGTTCATTCTGTTCCTACAGCCTAATACAGTCTGTTCACTCTGTTCCTACAGCCTCATCCAGTCTATTCACTCTGTTCCTACAGCCTCATCCAGTCTATTCACTCTGTTCCTACAGCCTCATCCAGTCTATTCATACAGCCTCATCCAGTCTATTCACTCTGTTCCTACAGCCTCATCCAGTCTGTTCCTACGGCCTCATCCAGTCTATTCACTCTGTTCCTACAGCCTAATACAGTCTGTTCACTCTGTTCCTACAGCCTCATCCAGTCAATTCATACAGCCTCATCCAGTCTATTCACTCTGTTACTACAGCCTCATCCCGTCTGTTCACTCTGTTCCTACATCCTCACCCCGTCTATTCACTCTGTTCCTACAGCCTCATCCAGTCTATTCACTCTGTTCCTACAGCCTCATCCAGTCTATTCACTCTGTTCCTACAGCGTCATCCAGTCTGTTCCTACGGCCTCATCCAGTCTATTCACTCTGTTCCTACAGCCTCATCCAGTCTATTCTCTCTGTTCCTACAGTCTCATCCAGTCTATTCACTCTGTTCCTACAGCCCAATACAGTCTGTTCACTCTGTTCCTATAGCCTCATCCAGTCTATTCATACAGCCTCATCCAATCTATTCACTCTGTTCCTACAGCCTCATCCAGTCTATTCACTCTGTTCCTACATCCTCATCCAGTCTATTCACTCTGTTCCTACAGCCTCATCCAGTCTGTTCCTACAGCCTCATCCAGTCTATTCACTCTGTTCCTACAGCCTCATCCAGTCTGTTCATTCTGTTCCTACAGCCTCATCCAGTCTATTCACTCTGTTCCTACAGCCTCATCAAGTCTATTCACTCAGTTCCTACAGCCTCATCCAGTCTATTCACTCTGTTCCTACATCCTCATCCAGTCTATTCACTCTGTTCCTACAGCCTCATCCAGTCTATTCTCTCTGTTCCTACAGCCTCATCCAGTCTATTCACTCTGTTCCTACAGCCCAATACAGTCTGTTCACTCTGTTCCTATAGCCTCATCCAGTCTATTCATACAGCCTCATCCAATCTATTTACTCTGTTCCTACAGCCTCATCAAGTCTAATCACTCTGTTCCTACATCCTCATCCAGTCTATTCACTCTGTTCCTACAGACTCATCCAGTCTGTTCCTACAGCCTCATCCAGTCTATTCACTCTGTTCCTACAGCCTCATCCAGTCTGTTCATTCTGTTCCTACAGCCTAATACAGTCTGTTCACTCTGTTCCTACAGCCTCATCCAGTCTATTCACTCTGTTCCTACAGCCTCATCCAGTCTATTCACTCTGTTCCTACAGCCTCATCCAGTCTATTCACTCTGTTCCTACAGCCTCATCCAGTCTATTCACTCTGTTCCTACAGCCTCATCCAGTCTGTTCATACAGCCTCATCCAGTCTATTCACTCTGTTCCCACAGCCTCATCCAGTCTATTCATACAGCCTCATCCAGTCTATTCACTCTGTTCCTACAGCCTCATCCAGTCTATTCACTCTGTTCCTACAGCCTCATCCAGTCTATTCACTCTGTTCCTACAGCCTCATCCAGTCTATTCATACAGCCTCATCCAGTCTATTCACTCTGTTCCTACAGCCTCATCCAGTCTGTTCCTACGGCCTCATCCAGTCTATTCACTCTGTTCCTACAGCCTAATACAGTCTGTTCACTCTGTTCCTACAGCCTCATCCAGTCAATTCATACAGCCTCATCCAGTCTATTCACTCTGTTACTACAGCCTCATCCAGTCTGTTCACTCTGTTCCTACATCCTCATCCCGTCTATTCACTCTGTTCCTACAGCCTCATCCAGTCTATTCACTCTGTTCCTACAGCCTCATCCAGTCTATTCACTCTGTTCCTACAGCGTCATCCAGTCTGTTCCTACGGCCTCATCCAATCTATTTACTCTGTTCCTACAGCCTCATCAAGTCTAATCACTCTGTTCCTACATCCTCATCCAGTCTATTCACTCTGTTCCTACAGACTCATCCAGTCTGTTCCTACAGCCTCATCCAGTCTATTCACTCTGTTCCTACATCCTCATCCAGTCTATTCACTCTGTTCCTACAGCCTCATCCAGTCTGTTCCTACAGCCTCATCCAGTCTATTCACTCTGTTCCTACAGCCTCATCCAGTCTGTTCATTCTGTTCCTACAGCCTCATCCAGTCTATTCACTCTGTTCCTACAGCCTCATCAAGTCTATTCACTCAGTTCCTACAGCCTCATCCAGTCTATTCACTCTGTTCCTACATCCTCATCCAGTCTATTCACTCTGTTCCTACAGCCTCATCCAGTCTGTTCCTACAGCCTCATCCAGTCTATTCACTCTGTTCCTACAGCCTCATCCAGTCTGTTCATTCTGTTCCTACAGCCTCATCCAGTCTATTCACTCTGTTCCTACAGCCTCATCCAGTCTATTCACTCTGTTCCTACAGCCTCATCCAGTCTATTCACTCTGTTCCTACAGCCTCATCCAGTCTATTCACTCTGTTCCTACAGCCTCATCCAGTCTATTCACTCTGTTCCTACAGCCTCATCCAGTCTGTTCATACAGCCTCATCCAGTCTATTCACTCTGTTCCCACAGCCTCATCCAGTCTATTCATACAGCCTCATCCAGTCTATTCACTCTGTTCCCTACAGCCTCATCCAGTCTATTCACTATTTTCCTATAGCCTCATCCAGTATATTCACTCTGTTCATACAGCCTCATCCAGTCTATTCACTCTGTTCCTACAGCCTCATCCAGTCTATTCACTCTGTACCTACAGCCTCATCCAGTCTATTCACTCTGTTCCTACAGCCTCATCCAGTCTATTCACTCTGTTCCTACAGCCTCATCCAGTCTATTCACTCTGTTCCTACAGCCTCATCCAGTCTGTTCCTACAGCCTCATCCAGTCTATTCACTCTGTTCCTACAGCCTAATACAGTCTGTTCACTCTGTTCCTACAGCCTCATCCAGTCAATTCATACAGCCTCATCCAGTCTATTCACTCTGTTACTACAGCCTCATCCAGTCTGTTCACTCTGTTCCTACATCCTCATCCAGTCTATTCACTCTGTTCCTACAGCCTCATCCAGTCTATTCACTCTGTTCCTACAGCCTCATCCAGTCTATTCACTCTGTTCCTACAGCCTCATCCAGTCTGTTCCTACGGCCTCATCCAGTCTATTCACTCTGTTCCTACAGCCTCATCCAGTCTATTCTCTCTGTTCCTACAGCCTCATCCAGTCTATTCACTCTGTTCCTACAGCCCAATAGAGTCTGTTCACTCTGTTCCTATAGCCTCATCCAGTCTATTCATACAGCCTCATCCAATCTATTTACTCTGTTCATACAGCCTCATCCAGTCTATTCACTCTGTTCCTACATCCTCATCCAGTCTATTCACTCTGTTCCTACAGCCTCATCCAGTCTGTTCCTACAGCCTCATCCAGTCTATTCACTCTGTTCCTACAGCCTCATCCAGTCTGTTCATTCTGTTCCTACAGCCTCATCCAGTCTATTCACTCTGTTCCTACAGCCTCATCCAGTCTATTCAATCTGTTCCTACAGCCTCATCCAGTCTATTCACTCTGTTCCTACATCATCATCCAGTCTATTCACTCTGTTCCTACAGCCTCATCCAGTCTGTTCCTACAGCCTAATACAGTCTGTTCACTCTGTTCCTACAGCCTCATCCAGTCGATTCACTCTGTTCCTACAGCCTCATACAGTCTGTTCACTCTGTTCCTACAGCCTCATCCAGTCTATTCACTCTGTTCCTACAGCCTCATCCAGTCTATTCACTCTGTTCCTACAGCCTCATCCAGTCTATTCACTCTGTTCCTACAGCCTCATCCAGTCTATTCATACAGCCTCATCCAGTCTATTCACTCTGTTCCTACAGCCTCATCCAGTCTGTTCCTACGGCCTCAACCAGTCTATTCACTCTGTTCCTACAGCCTAATACAGTCTGTTCACTCTGTTCCTACAGCCTCATCCAGTCAATTCATACAGCCTCATCCAGTCTATTCACTCTGTTACTACAGCCTCATCCAGTCTGTTCACTCTATTCCTACATCCTCATCCAGTCTATTCACTCTGTTCCTACAGCCTCATCCAGTCTATTCACTCTGTTCCTACAGCCTCATCCAGTCTATTCACTCTGTTCCTACAGCCTCATCCAGTCTGTTCCTACGGCCTCATCCAGTCTATTCACTCTGTTCCTACAGCCTCATCCAGTCTATTCTCTCTGTTCCTACAGCCTCATCCAGTCTATTCACTCTGTTCCTACAGCCCAATAGAGTCTGTTCACTCTGTTCCTACAGCCTCATCCAGTCTGTTCCTACAGCCTCATCCAGTCTATTCACTCTGTTCCTACAGCCTCATCCAGTCTGTTCATTCTGTTCCTACAGCCTCATCCAGTCTATTCACTCTGTTCCTACAGCCTCATCCAGTCTATTCACTCTGTTCCTACAGCCTCATCCAGTCTATTCACTCTGTTCCTACAGCCTCATTCAGTCTATTCACTCTGTTCCTACAGCCTCATCCAGTCTATTCACTCTGTTCCTACAGCCTCATCCAGTCTGTTCATACAGCCTCATCCAGTCTATTCACTCTGTTCCCACAGCCTCATCCAGTCTATTCATACAGCCTCATCCAGTCTATTCACTCTGTTCCTACAGCCTCATCCAGTCTATTCACTCTGTTCCTACAGCCTCATCCAGTCTATTCACTCTGTTCCTACAGCCTCATCCAGTCTATTCATACAGCCTCATCCAGTCTATTCACTCTGTTCCTACAGCCTCATCCAGTCTGTTCCTACGGCCTCATCCAGTCTATTCTCTCTGTTCCTACAGCCTCATCCAGTCTATTCACTCTGTTCCTACAGCCCAATACAGTCTGTTCACTCTGTTCCTATAGCCTCATCCAGTCTATTCATACAGCCTCATCCAATCTATTTACTCTGTTCCTACAGCCTCATCCAGTCTATTCACTCTGTTCCTACATCCTCATCCAGTCTATTCACTCTGTTCCTACAGACTCATCCAGTCTGTTCCTACAGCCTCATCCAGTCTATTCACTCTGTTCCTACAGCCTCATCCAGTCTGTTCATTCTGTTCCTACAGCCTCATCCAGTCTATTCACTCTGTTCCTACAGCCTCATCCAGTCTATTCACTCTGTTCCTACAGCCTCATCCAGTCTATTCACTCTGTTCCTACAGCCTCATCCAGTCTATTCACTCTGTTCCTACAGCCTCATCCAGTCTATTCACTCTGTTCCTACAGCCTCATCCAGTCTGTTCATACAGCCTCATCCAGTCTATTCACTCTGTTCCCACAGCCTCATCCAGTCTATTCATACAGCCTCATCCAGTCTATTCACTCTGTTCCTACAGCCTCATCCAGTCTATTCACTCTGTTCCTACAGCCTCATCCAGTCTATTCACTCTGTTCCTACAGCCTCATCCAGTCTATTCATACAGCCTCATCCAGTCTATTCACTCTGTTCCTACAGCCTCATCCAGTCTGTTCCTACGGCCTCATCCAGTCTATTCACTCTGTTCCTACAGCCTAATACAGTCTGTTCACTCTGTTCCTACAGCCTCATCCAGTCAATTCATACAGCCTCATCCAGTCTATTCACTCTGTTACTACAGCCTCATCCCGTCTGTTCACTCTGTTCCTACATCCTCACCCCGTCTATTCACTCTGTTCCTACAGCCTCATCCAGTCTATTCACTCTGTTCCTACAGCCTCATCCAGTCTATTCACTCTGTTCCTACAGCGTCATCCAGTCTGTTCCTACGGCCTCATCCAGTCTATTCACTCTGTTCCTACAGCCTCATCCAGTCTATTCTCTCTGTTCCTACAGTCTCATCCAGTCTATTCACTCTGTTCCTACAGCCCAATACAGTCTGTTCACTCTGTTCCTATAGCCTCATCCAGTCTATTCATACAGCCTCATCCAATCTATTCACTCTGTTCCTACAGCCTCATCCAGTCTATTCACTCTGTTCCTACATCCTCATCCAGTCTATTCACTCTGTTCCTACAGCCTCATCCAGTCTGTTCCTACAGCCTCATCCAGTCTATTCACTCTGTTCCTACAGCCTCATCCAGTCTGTTCATTCTGTTCCTACAGCCTCATCCAGTCTATTCACTCTGTTCCTACAGCCTCATCAAGTCTATTCACTCAGTTCCTACAGCCTCATCCAGTCTATTCACTCTGTTCCTACATCCTCATCCAGTCTATTCACTCTGTTCCTACAGCCTCATCCAGTCTATTCTCTCTGTTCCTACAGCCTCATCCAGTCTATTCACTCTGTTCCTACAGCCCAATACAGTCTGTTCACTCTGTTCCTATAGCCTCATCCAGTCTATTCATACAGCCTCATCCAATCTATTTACTCTGTTCCTACAGCCTCATCAAGTCTAATCACTCTGTTCCTACATCCTCATCCAGTCTATTCACTCTGTTCCTACAGACTCATCCAGTCTGTTCCTACAGCCTCATCCAGTCTATTCACTCTGTTCCTACAGCCTCATCCAGTCTGTTCATTCTGTTCCTACAGCCTAATACAGTCTGTTCACTCTGTTCCTACAGCCTCATCCAGTCTATTCACTCTGTTCCTACAGCCTCATCCAGTCTATTCACTCTGTTCCTACAGCCTCATCCAGTCTATTCACTCTGTTCCTACAGCCTCATCCAGTCTATTCACTCTGTTCCTACAGCCTCATCCAGTCTGTTCATACAGCCTCATCCAGTCTATTCACTCTGTTCCCACAGCCTCATCCAGTCTATTCATACAGCCTCATCCAGTCTATTCACTCTGTTCCTACAGCCTCATCCAGTCTATTCACTCTGTTCCTACAGCCTCATCCAGTCTATTCACTCTGTTCCTACAGCCTCATCCAGTCTATTCATACAGCCTCATCCAGTCTATTCACTCTGTTCCTACAGCCTCATCCAGTCTGTTCCTACGGCCTCATCCAGTCTATTCACTCTGTTCCTACAGCCTAATACAGTCTGTTCACTCTGTTCCTACAGCCTCATCCAGTCAATTCATACAGCCTCATCCAGTCTATTCACTCTGTTACTACAGCCTCATCCAGTCTGTTCACTCTGTTCCTACATCCTCATCCCGTCTATTCACTCTGTTCCTACAGCCTCATCCAGTCTATTCACTCTGTTCCTACAGCCTCATCCAGTCTATTCACTCTGTTCCTACAGCGTCATCCAGTCTGTTCCTACGGCCTCATCCAGTCTATTCACTCTGTTCCTACAGCCTCATCCAGTCTATTCTCTCTGTTCCTACAGCCTCATCCAGTCTATTCACTCTGTTCCTACAGCCCAATACAGTCTGTTCACTCTGTTCCTATAGCCTCATCCAGTCTATTCATACAGCCTCATCCAATCTATTCACTCTGTTCCTACAGCCTCATCCAGTCTATTCACTCTGTTCCTACATCCTCATCCAGTCTATTCACTCTGTTCCTACAGCCTCATCCAGTCTGTTCCTACAGCCTCATCCAGTCTATTCACTCTGTTCCTACAGCCTCATCCAGTCTGTTCATTCTGTTCCTACAGCCTCATCCAGTCTATTCACTCTGTTCCTACAGCCTCATCAAGTCTATTCACTCAGTTCCTACAGCCTCATCCAGTCTATTCACTCTGTTCCTACATCCTCATCCAGTCTATTCACTCTGTTCCTACAGCCTCATCCAGTCTGTTCCTACAGCCTCATCCAGTCTATTCACTCTGTTCCTACAGCCTCATCCAGTCTGTTCATTCTGTTCCTACAGCCTCATCCAGTCTATTCACTCTGTTCCTACAGCCTCATCCAGTCTATTCACTCTGTTCCTACAGCCTCATCCAGTCTATTCACTCTGTTCCTACAGCCTCATCCAGTCTATTCACTCTGTTCCTACAGCCTCATCCAGTCTATTCACTCTGTTCCTACAGCCTCATCCAGTCTGTTCATACAGCCTCATCCAGTCTATTCACTCTGTTCCCACAGCCTCATCCAGTCTATTCATACAGCCTCATCCAGTCTATTCACTCTGTTCCCTACAGCCTCATCCAGTCTATTCACTATTTTCCTATAGCCTCATCCAGTATATTCACTCTGTTCATACAGCCTCATCCAGTCTATTCACTCTGTTCCTACAGCCTCATCCAGTCTATTCACTCTGTACCTACAGCCTCATCCAGTCTATTCACTCTGTTCCTACAGCCTCATCCAGTCTATTCACTCTGTTCCTACAGCCTCATCCAGTCTATTCACTCTGTTCCTACAGCCTCATCCAGTCTGTTCCTACAGCCTCATCCAGTCTATTCACTCTGTTCCTACAGCCTCATCCAGTCTGTTCATTCTGTTCCTACAGCCTCATCCAGTCTATTCACTCTGTTCCTACAGCCTCATCAAGTCTATTCACTCTGTTCCTACAGCCTCATCCAGTCTATTCACTCTGTTCCTACAGCCTCATCCAGTCTATTCACTCTGTTCCTACAGCCTCATCCAGTCTATTCACTCTGTTCCTACAGCCTCATCCAGTCTATTCACTCTGTTCCTACAGCCTCATCCAGTCTGTTCCTACGGCCTCATCCAGTCTATTCACTCTGTTCCTACAGCCTCATCCAGTCTATTCTCTCTGTTCCTACAGCCTCATCCAGTCTATTCACTCTGTTCCTACAGCCCAATAGAGTCTGTTCACTCTGTTCCTATAGCCTCATCCAGTCTATTCATACAGCCTCATCCAATCTATTTACTCTGTTCCTACAGCCTCATCCAGTCTATTCACTCTGTTCCTACATCCTCATCCAGTCTATTCACTCTGTTCCTACAGCCTCATCCAGTCTGTTCCTACAGCCTCATCCAGTCTATTCACTCTGTTCCTACAGCCTCATCCAGTCTGTTCATTCTGTTCCTACAGCCTCATCCAGTCTATTCACTCTGTTCCTACAGCCTCATCCAGTCTATTCACTCTGTTCCTACAGCCTCATCCAGTCTATTCACTCTGTTCCTACAGCCTCATTCAGTCTATTCACTCTGTTCCTACAGCCTCATCCAGTCTATTCACTCTGTTCCTACAGCCTCATCCAGTCTGTTCATACAGCCTCATCCAGTCTATTCACTCTGTTCCCACAGCCTCATCCAGTCTATTCATACAGCCTCATCCAGTCTATTCACTCTGTTTCTACAGCCTCATCCAGTCTATTCACTCTGTTCCTACAGCCTCATCCAGTCTATTCACTCTGTTCCTACAGCCTCATCCAGTCTATTCATACAGCCTCATCCAGTCTATTCACTCTGTTCCTACAGCCTCATCCAGTCTGTTCCTACGGCCTCATCCAGTCTATTCACTCTGTTCCTACAGCCTCATCCAGTCTATTCTCTCTGTTCCTACAGCCTCATCCAGTCTATTCACTCTGTTCCTACAGCCCAATACAGTCTGTTCACTCTGTTCCTATAGCCTCATCCAGTCTATTCATACAGCCTCATCCAATCTATTTACTCTGTTCCTACAGCCTCATCCAGTCTATTCACTCTGTTCCTACATCCTCATCCAGTCTATTCACTCTGTTCCTACAGACTCATCCAGTCTGTTCCTACAGCCTCATCCAGTCTATTCACTCTGTTCCTACAGCCTCATCCAGTCTGTTCATTCTGTTCCTACAGCCTCATCCAGTCTATTCACTCTGTTCCTACAGCCTCATCCAGTCTATTCACTCTGTTCCTACAGCCTCATCCAGTCTATTCACTCTGTTCCTACAGCCTCATCCAGTCTATTCACTCTGTTCCTACAGCCTCATCCAGTCTATTCACTCTGTTCCCACAGCCTCATCCAGTCTATTCATACAGCCTCATCCAGTCTATTCACTCTGTTCCTACAGCCTCATCCAGTCTATTCACTCTGTTCCTACAGCCTCATCCAGTCTATTCACTCTGTTCCTACAGCCTCATCCAGTCTATTCATACAGCCTCATCCAGTCTATTCACTCTGTTCCTACAGCCTCATCCAGTCTGTTCCTACGGCCTCATCCAGTCTATTCACTCTGTTCCTACAGCCTAATACAGTCTGTTCACTCTGTTCCTACAGCCTCATCCAGTCAATTCATACAGCCTCATCCAGTCTATTCACTCTGTTACTACAGCCTCATCCAGTCTGTTCACTCTGTTCCTACATCCTCATCCCGTCTATTCACTCTGTTCCTACAGCCTCATCCAGTCTATTCACTCTGTTCCTACAGCCTCATCCAGTCTATTCACTCTGTTCCTACAGCGTCATCCAGTCTGTTCCTACGGCCTCATCCAGTCTATTCACTCTGTTCCTACAGCCTCATCCAGTCTATTCTCTCTGTTCCTACAGCCTCATCCAGTCTATTCACTCTGTTCCTACAGCCCAATACAGTCTGTTCACTCTGTTCCTATAGCCTCATCCAGTCTATTCATACAGCCTCATCCAATCTATTCACTCTGTTCCTACAGCCTCATCCAGTCTATTCACTCTGTTCCTACATCCTCATCCAGTCTATTCACTCTGTTCCTACAGCCTCATCCAGTCTGTTCCTACAGCCTCATTCAGTCTATTCACTCTGTTCCTACAGCCTCATCCAGTCTGTTCATTCTGTTCCTACAGCCTCATCCAGTCTATTCACTCTGTTCCTACAGCCTCATCAAGTCTATTCACTCTGTTCCTACAGCCTCATCCAGTCTATTCACTCTGTTCCTACATCCTCATCCAGTCTATTCACTCTGTTCCTACAGCCTCATCCAGTCTGTTCCTACAGCCTCATCCAGTCTATTCACTCTGTTCCTACAGCCTCATCCAGTCTGTTCATTCTGTTCCTACAGCCTCATCCAGTCTATTCACTCTGTTCCTACAGCCTCATCCAGTCTATTCACTCTGTTCCTACAGCCTCATCCAGTCTATTCACTCTGTTCCTACAGCCTCATCCAGTCTATTCACTCTGTTCCTACAGCCTCATCCAGTCTATTCACTCTGTTCCTACAGCCTCATCCAGTCTGTTCATACAGCCTCATCCAGTCTATTCACTCTGTTCCCACAGCCTCATCCAGTCTATTCATACAGCCTCATCCAGTCTGTTCCTACAGCCTCATCCGGTCTATTCACTCTGTTCCTACAGCCTCATCCAGTCTGTTCATTCTGTTCCTACAGCCTCATCCAGTCTATTCACTCTGTTCCTACAGCCTCATCAAGTCTATTCACTCTGTTCCTACAGCCTCATCCAGTCTATTCACTCTGTTCCTACATCCTCATCCAGTCTATTCACTCTGTTCCTACAGCCTCATCCAGTCTGTTCCTACAGCCTCATCCAGTCTATTCACTCTGTTCCTACAGCCTCATCCAGTCTGTTCATTCTGTTCCTACAGCCTCATCCAGTCTATTCACTCTGTTCCTACAGCCTTATCCAGTCTATTCACTCTGTTCCTACAGCCTCATCCAGTCTATTCACTCTGTTCCTACAGCCTCATCCAGTCTATTCACTCTGTTCCTACAGCCTCATCCAGTCTATTCACTCTATTCCTACAGCCTCATCCAGTCTGTTCATACAGCCTCATCCAGTCTATTCACTCTGTTCCCACAGCCTCATCCAGTCTATTCATACAGCCTCATCCAGTCTATTCACTCTGTTCCCTACAGCCTCATCCAGTCTATTCACTATTTTCCTATAGCCTCATCCAGTATATTCACTCTGTTCATACAGCCTCATCCAGTCTATTCACTCTGTTCCTACAGCCTCATCCAGTCTATTCACTCTGTACCTACAGCCTCATCCAGTCTATTCACTCTGTTCCTACAGCCTCATCCAGTCTATTCACTCTGTTCCTACAGCCTCATCCAGTCTATTCACTTTGTTCCTACAGCCTCATCCAGTCTGTTCCTACAGCCTCATCCAGTCTATTCACTCTGTTCCTACAGCCTCATCCAGTCTGTTCATTCTGTTCCTACAGCCTCATCCAGTCTTCACTCTGTTCCTACAGCCTCTTCCAGTCTATTAACTCTGTTCCTACAGCCTCATCCAGTCTATTCACTCTGTTCCCTACAGCCTCATCCAGTCCATTCACTATTTTCCTATAGCCTCATCCAGTATATTCACTCTGTTCCTACAGCCTCATCCAGTCTATTCACTGTTCCTACAGCCTCATCCAGTCTATTCACTCTGTTCCTACAGCCTCATCCAGTCTATTCACTCTGTTCCTACATCCTCATCCAGTCTATTCACTCTGTTCCTACAGCCTCATCCAGTCTGTTCCTACAGCCTCATCCAGTCTATTCACTCTGTTCCTACAGCCTCATCCAGTCTGTTCATTCTGTTCCTACAGCCTCATCCAGTCTATTCACTCTGTTCCTACAGCCTTATCCAGTCTATTCACTCTGTTCCTACAGCCTCATCCAGTCTATTCACTCTGTTCCTACAGCCTCATCCAGTCTATTCACTCTGTTCCTACAGCCTCATCCAGTCTATTCACTCTATTCCTACAGCCTCATCCAGTCTGTTCATACAGCCTCATCCAGTCTATTCACTCTGTTCCCACAGCCTCATCCAGTCTATTCATACAGCCTCATCCAGTCTATTCACTCTGTTCCCTACAGCCTCATCCAGTCTATTCACTATTTTCCTATAGCCTCATCCAGTATATTCACTCTGTTCATACAGCCTCATCCAGTCTATTCACTCTGTTCCTACAGCCTCATCCAGTCTATTCACTCTGTACCTACAGCCTCATCCAGTCTATTCACTCTGTTCCTACAGCCTCATCCAGTCTATTCACTCTGTTCCTACAGCCTCATCCAGTCTATTCACTTTGTTCCTACAGCCTCATCCAGTCTGTTCCTACAGCCTCATCCAGTCTATTCACTCTGTTCCTACAGCCTCATCCAGTCTGTTCATTCTGTTCCTACAGCCTCATCCAGTCTTCACTCTGTTCCTACAGCCTCTTCCAGTCTATTAACTCTGTTCCTACAGCCTCATCCAGTCTATTCACTCTGTTCCCTACAGCCTCATCCAGTCCATTCACTATTTTCCTATAGCCTCATCCAGTATATTCACTCTGTTCCTACAGCCTCATCCAGTCTATTCACTGTTCCTACAGCCTCATCCAGTCTATTCACTCTGTTCCTACAGCCTCATCCAGTCTATTCACTCTGTTCCTACAGCCTCATCCAGTCTATTCACTCTGTTCCTGCAGCCTCATCCAGTCTATTCACTCTGTTCCTACAGCCTCATCCAGTCTATTCACTCTGTTCCTACAGCCTCATCCAGTCTATTCACTCTGTTCCTACAGCCTCATCCAGTCTATTCACTCTGTTCCTACAGCCTCATCCAGTCTATTCACTCTTTTCCTACAGCCTCATCCAGTCTGTTCCTTCGGCCTCATCCAGTCTATTCACTCTGTTCCTACAGCCTCATCCAGTCTATTCACTCTGTTCCTACAGCCTCATCCAGTCTGTTCCTACGGCCTCATCCAGTCTATTCACTCTGTTCCTACAGCCTCATCCAGTCTGTTCACTCTGTTCCTATAGCCTCATCCAGTCTATTCATACAGCCTCATCCAATCTATTCACTCTGTTCCTACAGCCTCATCCAGTCTATTCACTATTTTCCTATAGCCTCATCCAGTATATTCACTCTGTTCATACAGCCTCATCCAGTCTATTCACTCTGTTCCTACAGCCTCATCCAGTCTATTCACTCTGTACCTACAGCCTCATCCAGTCTATTCACTCTGTTCCTACAGCCTCATCCAGTCTATTCACTCTGTTCCTACAGCCTCATCCAGTCTATTCACTCTGTTCCTACAGCCTCATCCAGTCTGTTCCTACAGCCTCATCCAGTCTATTCACTCTGTTCCTACAGCCTCATCCAGTCTGTTCATTCTGTTCCTACAGCCTCATCCAGTCTATTCACTCTGTTCCTACAGCCTCATCAAGTCTATTCACTCTGTTCCTACAGCCTCATCCAGTCTATTCACTCTGTTCCTACATCCTCATCCAGTCTATTCACTCTGTTCCTACAGCCTCATCCAGTCTGTTCCTACAGCCTCATCCAGTCTATTCACTCTGTTCCTACAGCCTCATCCAGTCTGTTCATTCTGTTCCTACAGCCTCATCCAGTCTATTCACTCTGTTCCTACAGCCTTATCCAGTCTATTCACTCTGTTCCTACAGCCTCATCCAGTCTATTCACTCTGTTCCTACAGCCTCATCCAGTCTATTCACTCTGTTCCTACAGCCTCATCCAGTCTATTCACTCTATTCCTACAGCCTCATCCAGTCTGTTCATACAGCCTCATCCAGTCTATTCACTCTGTTCCCACAGCCTCATCCAGTCTATTCATACAGCCTCATCCAGTCTATTCACTCTGTTCCCTACAGCCTCATCCAGTCTATTCACTATTTTCCTATAGCCTCATCCAGTATATTCACTCTGTTCATACAGCCTCATCCAGTCTATTCACTCTGTTCCTACAGCCTCATCCAGTCTATTCACTCTGTACCTACAGCCTCATCCAGTCTATTCACTCTGTTCCTACAGCCTCATCCAGTCTATTCACTCTGTTCCTACAGCCTCATCCAGTCTATTCACTCTGTTCCTACAGCCTCATCCAGTCTGTTCCTACAGCCTCATCCAGTCTATTCACTCTGTTCCTACAGCCTCATCCAGTCTGTTCATTCTGTTCCTACAGCCTCATCCAGTCTTCACTCTGTTCCTACAGCCTCTTCCAGTCTATTCACTCTGTTCCTACAGCCTCATCCAGTCTATTCACTCTGTTCCCTACAGCCTCATCCAGTCCATTCACTATTTTCCTATAGCCTCATCCAGTATATTCACTCTGTTCCTACAGCCTCATCCAGTCTATTCACTGTTCCTACAGCCTCATCCAGTCTATTCACTCTGTTCCTACAGCCTCATCCAGTCTATTCACTCTGTTCCTGCAGCCTCATCCAGTCTATTCACTCTGTTCCTACAGCCTCATCCAGTCTATTCACTCTGTTCCTACAGCCTCATCCAGTCTATTCACTCTGTTCCTACAGCCTCATCCAGTCTATTCACTCTGTTCCTACAGCCTCATCCAGTCTATTCACTCTGTTCCTACAGCCTCATCCAGTCTGTTCCTTCGGCCTCATCCAGTCTATTCACTCTGTTCCTACAGCCTCATCCAGTCTATTCACTCTGTTCCTACAGCCTCATCCAGTCTGTTCCTACGGCCTCATCCAGTCTATTCACTCTGTTCCTACAGCCTCATCCAGTCTGTTCACTCTGTTCCTATAGCCTCATCCAGTCTATTCATACAGCCTCATCCAATCTATTCACTCTGTTCCTACAGCCTCATCCAGTCTATTCACTCTGTTCCTACAGCCTCATCCAGTCTATTCACTCTGTTCCTACAGCCTCATCCAGTCTGTTCCTACAGCCTCATCCAGTCTATTCACTCTGTTCCTACAGCCTCATCCAGTCTGTTCATTCTGTTCCTACAGCCTCATCCAGTCTATTCACTCTGTTCCTACAGCCTCATCCAGTCTATTCACTCTGTTCCTACAGCCTCATCCAGTCTATTCACTCTGTTCCTACAGCCTCATCCAGTCTATTCACTCTGTTCCTACAGCCTCATCCAGTCTATTCACTCTGTTCCTACAGCCTCATCCAGTCTATTCACTCTGTTCCTACAGCCTCATCCAGTCTATTCACTCTGTTCCTACAGCCTCATCCAGTCTGTTCCTACGGCCTCATCCAGTCTATTCACTCTGTTCCTACAGCCTCATCCAGTCTATTCACTCTGTTCCTACAGCCTCATCCAGTCTGTTCCTACGGCCTCATCCAGTCTATTCACTCTGTTCCTACAGCCTCATCCAGTCTATTCACTCTGTTCCTACAGCCTCATCCAGTCTGTTCCTACGGCCTCATCCAGTCTATTCACTCTGTTCCTACAGCCTCATCCAGTCTGTTCACTCTGTTCCTATAGCCTCATCCAGTCTATTCATACAGCCTCATCCAATCTATTCACTCTGTTCCTACAGCCTCATCCAGTCTATTCACTCTGTTCCTACAGCCTCATCCAGTCTATTCACTCTGTTCCTACAGCCTCATCCAGTCTGTTCCTACAGCCTCATCCAGTCTATTCACTCTGTTCCTACAGCCTCATCCAGTCTGTTCATTCTGTTCCTACAGCCTCATCCAGTCTATTCACTCTGTTCCTACAGCCTCATCCAGTCTATTCACTCTGTTCCTACAGCCTCATCCAGTCTATTCACTCTGTTCCTACAGCCTCATCCAGTCTATTCACTCTGTTCCTACAGCCTCATCCAGTCTGTTCCTACGGCCTCATCCAGTCTATTCACTCTGTTCCTACAGCCTCATCCAGTCTATTCACTCTGTTCCTACAGCCTCATCCAGTCTGTTCCTACGGCCTCATCCAGTCTATTCACTCTGTTCCTACAGCCTCATCCAGTCTGTTCACTCTGTTCCTATAGCCTCATCCAGTCTATTCATACAGCCTCATCCAATCTATTCACTCTGTTCCTACAGCCTCATCCAGTCTGTTCACTCTGTTCCTATAGCCTCATCCAGTCTATTCATACAGCCTCATCCAATCTATTCACTCTGTTCCCTACAGCCTCATCCAGTCCATTCACTATTTTCCTATAGCCTCATCCAGTATATTCACTCTGTTCCTACAGCCTCATCCAGTCTATTCACTGTTCCTACAGCCTCATCCAGTCTATTCACTCTGTTCCTACAGCCTCATCCAGTCTATTCACTCTGTTCCTACAGCCTCATCCAGTCTATTCACTCTGTTCCTGCAGCCTCATCCAGTCTATTCACTCTGTTCCTACAGCCTCATCCAGTCTATTCACTCTGTTCCTACAGCCTCATCCAGTCTATTCACTCTGTTCCTACAGCCTCATCCAGTCTGTTCCTACAGCCTCATCCAGTCTATTCACTCTGTTCCTACAGCCTCATCCAGTCTGTTCATTCTGTTCCTACAGCCTCATCCAGTCTATTCACTCTGTTCCTACAGCCTCATCAAGTCTATTCACTCAGTTCCTACAGCCTCATCCAGTCTATTCACTCTGTTCCTACATCCTCATCCAGTCTATTCACTCTGTTCCTACAGCCTCATCCAGTCTGTTCCTACAGCCTCATCCAGTCTATTCACTCTGTTCCTACAGCCTCATCCAGTCTGTTCATTCTGTTCCTACAGCCTCATCCAGTCTATTCACTCTGTTCCTACAGCCTCATCCAGTCTATTCACTCTGTTCCTACAGCCTCATCCAGTCTATTCACTCTGTTCCTACAGCCTCATCCAGTCTATTCACTCTGTTCCTACAGCCTCATCCAGTCTATTCACTCTGTTCCTACAGCCTCATCCAGTCTGTTCATACAGCCTCATCCAGTCTATTCACTCTGTTCCCACAGCCTCATCCAGTCTATTCATACAGCCTCATCCAGTCTATTCACTCTGTTCCCTACAGCCTCATCCAGTCTATTCACTATTTTCCTATAGCCTCATCCAGTATATTCACTCTGTTCATACAGCCTCATCCAGTCTATTCACTCTGTTCCTACAGCCTCATCCAGTCTATTCACTCTGTACCTACAGCCTCATCCAGTCTATTCACTCTGTTCCTACAGCCTCATCCAGTCTATTCACTCTGTTCCTACAGCCTCATCCAGTCTATTCACTCTGTTCCTACAGCCTCATCCAGTCTGTTCCTACAGCCTCATCCAGTCTATTCACTCTGTTCCTACAGCCTCATCCAGTCTGTTCATTCTGTTCCTACAGCCTCATCCAGTCTATTCACTCTGTTCCTACAGCCTCATCAAGTCTATTCACTCTGTTCCTACAGCCTCATCCAGTCTATTCACTCTGTTCCTACAGCCTCATCCAGTCTATTCACTCTGTTCCTACAGCCTCATCCAGTCTATTCACTCTGTTCCTACAGCCTCATCCAGTCTATTCACTCTGTTCCTACAGCCTCATCCAGTCTGTTCCTACGGCCTCATCCAGTCTATTCACTCTGTTCCTACAGCCTCATCCAGTCTATTCTCTCTGTTCCTACAGCCTCATCCAGTCTATTCACTCTGTTCCTACAGCCCAATAGAGTCTGTTCACTCTGTTCCTATAGCCTCATCCAGTCTATTCATACAGCCTCATCCAATCTATTTACTCTGTTCCTACAGCCTCATCCAGTCTATTCACTCTGTTCCTACATCCTCATCCAGTCTATTCACTCTGTTCCTACAGCCTCATCCAGTCTGTTCCTACAGCCTCATCCAGTCTATTCACTCTGTTCCTACAGCCTCATCCAGTCTGTTCATTCTGTTCCTACAGCCTCATCCAGTCTATTCACTCTGTTCCTACAGCCTCATCCAGTCTATTCACTCTGTTCCTACAGCCTCATCCAGTCTATTCACTCTGTTCCTACAGCCTCATTCAGTCTATTCACTCTGTTCCTACAGCCTCATCCAGTCTATTCACTCTGTTCCTACAGCCTCATCCAGTCTGTTCATACAGCCTCATCCAGTCTATTCACTCTGTTCCCACAGCCTCATCCAGTCTATTCATACAGCCTCATCCAGTCTATTCACTCTGTTTCTACAGCCTCATCCAGTCTATTCACTCTGTTCCTACAGCCTCATCCAGTCTATTCACTCTGTTCCTACAGCCTCATCCAGTCTATTCATACAGCCTCATCCAGTCTATTCACTCTGTTCCTACAGCCTCATCCAGTCTGTTCCTACGGCCTCATCCAGTCTATTCACTCTGTTCCTACAGCCTCATCCAGTCTATTCTCTCTGTTCCTACAGCCTCATCCAGTCTATTCACTCTGTTCCTACAGCCCAATACAGTCTGTTCACTCTGTTCCTATAGCCTCATCCAGTCTATTCATACAGCCTCATCCAATCTATTTACTCTGTTCCTACAGCCTCATCCAGTCTATTCACTCTGTTCCTACATCCTCATCCAGTCTATTCACTCTGTTCCTACAGACTCATCCAGTCTGTTCCTACAGCCTCATCCAGTCTATTCACTCTGTTCCTACAGCCTCATCCAGTCTGTTCATTCTGTTCCTACAGCCTCATCCAGTCTATTCACTCTGTTCCTACAGCCTCATCCAGTCTATTCACTCTGTTCCTACAGCCTCATCCAGTCTATTCACTCTGTTCCTACAGCCTCATCCAGTCTATTCACTCTGTTCCTACAGCCTCATCCAGTCTATTCACTCTGTTCCCACAGCCTCATCCAGTCTATTCATACAGCCTCATCCAGTCTATTCACTCTGTTCCTACAGCCTCATCCAGTCTATTCACTCTGTTCCTACAGCCTCATCCAGTCTATTCACTCTGTTCCTACAGCCTCATCCAGTCTATTCATACAGCCTCATCCAGTCTATTCACTCTGTTCCTACAGCCTCATCCAGTCTGTTCCTACGGCCTCATCCAGTCTATTCACTCTGTTCCTACAGCCTAATACAGTCTGTTCACTCTGTTCCTACAGCCTCATCCAGTCAATTCATACAGCCTCATCCAGTCTATTCACTCTGTTACTACAGCCTCATCCAGTCTGTTCACTCTGTTCCTACATCCTCATCCCGTCTATTCACTCTGTTCCTACAGCCTCATCCAGTCTATTCACTCTGTTCCTACAGCCTCATCCAGTCTATTCACTCTGTTCCTACAGCGTCATCCAGTCTGTTCCTACGGCCTCATCCAGTCTATTCACTCTGTTCCTACAGCCTCATCCAGTCTATTCTCTCTGTTCCTACAGCCTCATCCAGTCTATTCACTCTGTTCCTACAGCCCAATACAGTCTGTTCACTCTGTTCCTATAGCCTCATCCAGTCTATTCATACAGCCTCATCCAATCTATTCACTCTGTTCCTACAGCCTCATCCAGTCTATTCACTCTGTTCCTACATCCTCATCCAGTCTATTCACTCTGTTCCTACAGCCTCATCCAGTCTGTTCCTACAGCCTCATTCAGTCTATTCACTCTGTTCCTACAGCCTCATCCAGTCTGTTCATTCTGTTCCTACAGCCTCATCCAGTCTATTCACTCTGTTCCTACAGCCTCATCAAGTCTATTCACTCTGTTCCTACAGCCTCATCCAGTCTATTCACTCTGTTCCTACATCCTCATCCAGTCTATTCACTCTGTTCCTACAGCCTCATCCAGTCTGTTCCTACAGCCTCATCCAGTCTATTCACTCTGTTCCTACAGCCTCATCCAGTCTGTTCATTCTGTTCCTACAGCCTCATCCAGTCTATTCACTCTGTTCCTACAGCCTCATCCAGTCTATTCACTCTGTTCCTACAGCCTCATCCAGTCTATTCACTCTGTTCCTACAGCCTCATCCAGTCTATTCACTCTGTTCCTACAGCCTCATCCAGTCTATTCACTCTGTTCCTACAGCCTCATCCAGTCTGTTCATACAGCCTCATCCAGTCTATTCACTCTGTTCCCACAGCCTCATCCAGTCTATTCATACAGCCTCATCCAGTCTGTTCCTACAGCCTCATCCGGTCTATTCACTCTGTTCCTACAGCCTCATCCAGTCTGTTCATTCTGTTCCTACAGCCTCATCCAGTCTATTCACTCTGTTCCTACAGCCTCATCAAGTCTATTCACTCTGTTCCTACAGCCTCATCCAGTCTATTCACTCTGTTCCTACATCCTCATCCAGTCTATTCACTCTGTTCCTACAGCCTCATCCAGTCTGTTCCTACAGCCTCATCCAGTCTATTCACTCTGTTCCTACAGCCTCATCCAGTCTGTTCATTCTGTTCCTACAGCCTCATCCAGTCTATTCACTCTGTTCCTACAGCCTTATCCAGTCTATTCACTCTGTTCCTACAGCCTCATCCAGTCTATTCACTCTGTTCCTACAGCCTCATCCAGTCTATTCACTCTGTTCCTACAGCCTCATCCAGTCTATTCACTCTATTCCTACAGCCTCATCCAGTCTGTTCATACAGCCTCATCCAGTCTATTCACTCTGTTCCCACAGCCTCATCCAGTCTATTCATACAGCCTCATCCAGTCTATTCACTCTGTTCCCTACAGCCTCATCCAGTCTATTCACTATTTTCCTATAGCCTCATCCAGTATATTCACTCTGTTCATACAGCCTCATCCAGTCTATTCACTCTGTTCCTACAGCCTCATCCAGTCTATTCACTCTGTACCTACAGCCTCATCCAGTCTATTCACTCTGTTCCTACAGCCTCATCCAGTCTATTCACTCTGTTCCTACAGCCTCATCCAGTCTATTCACTTTGTTCCTACAGCCTCATCCAGTCTGTTCCTACAGCCTCATCCAGTCTATTCACTCTGTTCCTACAGCCTCATCCAGTCTGTTCATTCTGTTCCTACAGCCTCATCCAGTCTTCACTCTGTTCCTACAGCCTCTTCCAGTCTATTAACTCTGTTCCTACAGCCTCATCCAGTCTATTCACTCTGTTCCCTACAGCCTCATCCAGTCCATTCACTATTTTCCTATAGCCTCATCCAGTATATTCACTCTGTTCCTACAGCCTCATCCAGTCTATTCACTGTTCCTACAGCCTCATCCAGTCTATTCACTCTGTTCCTACAGCCTCATCCAGTCTATTCACTCTGTTCCTACAGCCTCATCCAGTCTATTCACTCTGTTCCTGCAGCCTCATCCAGTCTATTCACTCTGTTCCTACAGCCTCATCCAGTCTATTCACTCTGTTCCTACAGCCTCATCCAGTCTATTCACTCTGTTCCTACAGCCTCATCCAGTCTATTCACTCTGTTCCTACAGCCTCATCCAGTCTATTCACTCTTTTCCTACAGCCTCATCCAGTCTGTTCCTTCGGCCTCATCCAGTCTATTCACTCTGTTCCTACAGCCTCATCCAGTCTATTCACTCTGTTCCTACAGCCTCATCCAGTCTGTTCCTACGGCCTCATCCAGTCTATTCACTCTGTTCCTACAGCCTCATCCAGTCTGTTCACTCTGTTCCTATAGCCTCATCCAGTCTATTCATACAGCCTCATCCAATCTATTCACTCTGTTCCTACAGCCTCATCCAGTCTATTCACTATTTTCCTATAGCCTCATCCAGTATATTCACTCTGTTCATACAGCCTCATCCAGTCTATTCACTCTGTTCCTACAGCCTCATCCAGTCTATTCACTCTGTACCTACAGCCTCATCCAGTCTATTCACTCTGTTCCTACAGCCTCATCCAGTCTATTCACTCTGTTCCTACAGCCTCATCCAGTCTATTCACTCTGTTCCTACAGCCTCATCCAGTCTGTTCCTACAGCCTCATCCAGTCTATTCACTCTGTTCCTACAGCCTCATCCAGTCTGTTCATTCTGTTCCTACAGCCTCATCCAGTCTATTCACTCTGTTCCTACAGCCTCATCAAGTCTATTCACTCTGTTCCTACAGCCTCATCCAGTCTATTCACTCTGTTCCTACATCCTCATCCAGTCTATTCACTCTGTTCCTACAGCCTCATCCAGTCTGTTCCTACAGCCTCATCCAGTCTATTCACTCTGTTCCTACAGCCTCATCCAGTCTGTTCATTCTGTTCCTACAGCCTCATCCAGTCTATTCACTCTGTTCCTACAGCCTTATCCAGTCTATTCACTCTGTTCCTACAGCCTCATCCAGTCTATTCACTCTGTTCCTACAGCCTCATCCAGTCTATTCACTCTGTTCCTACAGCCTCATCCAGTCTATTCACTCTATTCCTACAGCCTCATCCAGTCTGTTCATACAGCCTCATCCAGTCTATTCACTCTGTTCCCACAGCCTCATCCAGTCTATTCATACAGCCTCATCCAGTCTATTCACTCTGTTCCCTACAGCCTCATCCAGTCTATTCACTATTTTCCTATAGCCTCATCCAGTATATTCACTCTGTTCATACAGCCTCATCCAGTCTATTCACTCTGTTCCTACAGCCTCATCCAGTCTATTCACTCTGTACCTACAGCCTCATCCAGTCTATTCACTCTGTTCCTACAGCCTCATCCAGTCTATTCACTCTGTTCCTACAGCCTCATCCAGTCTATTCACTCTGTTCCTACAGCCTCATCCAGTCTGTTCCTACAGCCTCATCCAGTCTATTCACTCTGTTCCTACAGCCTCATCCAGTCTGTTCATTCTGTTCCTACAGCCTCATCCAGTCTTCACTCTGTTCCTACAGCCTCTTCCAGTCTATTCACTCTGTTCCTACAGCCTCATCCAGTCTATTCACTCTGTTCCCTACAGCCTCATCCAGTCCATTCACTATTTTCCTATAGCCTCATCCAGTATATTCACTCTGTTCCTACAGCCTCATCCAGTCTATTCACTGTTCCTACAGCCTCATCCAGTCTATTCACTCTGTTCCTACAGCCTCATCCAGTCTATTCACTCTGTTCCTGCAGCCTCATCCAGTCTATTCACTCTGTTCCTACAGCCTCATCCAGTCTATTCACTCTGTTCCTACAGCCTCATCCAGTCTATTCACTCTGTTCCTACAGCCTCATCCAGTCTATTCACTCTGTTCCTACAGCCTCATCCAGTCTATTCACTCTGTTCCTACAGCCTCATCCAGTCTGTTCCTTCGGCCTCATCCAGTCTATTCACTCTGTTCCTACAGCCTCATCCAGTCTATTCACTCTGTTCCTACAGCCTCATCCAGTCTGTTCCTACGGCCTCATCCAGTCTATTCACTCTGTTCCTACAGCCTCATCCAGTCTGTTCACTCTGTTCCTATAGCCTCATCCAGTCTATTCATACAGCCTCATCCAATCTATTCACTCTGTTCCTACAGCCTCATCCAGTCTATTCACTCTGTTCCTACAGCCTCATCCAGTCTATTCACTCTGTTCCTACAGCCTCATCCAGTCTGTTCCTACAGCCTCATCCAGTCTATTCACTCTGTTCCTACAGCCTCATCCAGTCTGTTCATTCTGTTCCTACAGCCTCATCCAGTCTATTCACTCTGTTCCTACAGCCTCATCCAGTCTATTCACTCTGTTCCTACAGCCTCATCCAGTCTATTCACTCTGTTCCTACAGCCTCATCCAGTCTATTCACTCTGTTCCTACAGCCTCATCCAGTCTATTCACTCTGTTCCTACAGCCTCATCCAGTCTATTCACTCTGTTCCTACAGCCTCATCCAGTCTATTCACTCTGTTCCTACAGCCTCATCCAGTCTGTTCCTACGGCCTCATCCAGTCTATTCACTCTGTTCCTACAGCCTCATCCAGTCTATTCACTCTGTTCCTACAGCCTCATCCAGTCTGTTCCTACGGCCTCATCCAGTCTATTCACTCTGTTCCTACAGCCTCATCCAGTCTATTCACTCTGTTCCTACAGCCTCATCCAGTCTGTTCCTACGGCCTCATCCAGTCTATTCACTCTGTTCCTACAGCCTCATCCAGTCTGTTCACTCTGTTCCTATAGCCTCATCCAGTCTATTCATACAGCCTCATCCAATCTATTCACTCTGTTCCTACAGCCTCATCCAGTCTATTCACTCTGTTCCTACAGCCTCATCCAGTCTATTCACTCTGTTCCTACAGCCTCATCCAGTCTGTTCCTACAGCCTCATCCAGTCTATTCACTCTGTTCCTACAGCCTCATCCAGTCTGTTCATTCTGTTCCTACAGCCTCATCCAGTCTATTCACTCTGTTCCTACAGCCTCATCCAGTCTATTCACTCTGTTCCTACAGCCTCATCCAGTCTATTCACTCTGTTCCTACAGCCTCATCCAGTCTATTCACTCTGTTCCTACAGCCTCATCCAGTCTGTTCCTACGGCCTCATCCAGTCTATTCACTCTGTTCCTACAGCCTCATCCAGTCTATTCACTCTGTTCCTACAGCCTCATCCAGTCTGTTCCTACGGCCTCATCCAGTCTATTCACTCTGTTCCTACAGCCTCATCCAGTCTGTTCACTCTGTTCCTATAGCCTCATCCAGTCTATTCATACAGCCTCATCCAATCTATTCACTCTGTTCCTACAGCCTCATCCAGTCTGTTCACTCTGTTCCTATAGCCTCATCCAGTCTATTCATACAGCCTCATCCAATCTATTCACTCTGTTCCCTACAGCCTCATCCAGTCCATTCACTATTTTCCTATAGCCTCATCCAGTATATTCACTCTGTTCCTACAGCCTCATCCAGTCTATTCACTGTTCCTACAGCCTCATCCAGTCTATTCACTCTGTTCCTACAGCCTCATCCAGTCTATTCACTCTGTTCCTACAGCCTCATCCAGTCTATTCACTCTGTTCCTGCAGCCTCATCCAGTCTATTCACTCTGTTCCTACAGCCTCATCCAGTCTATTCACTCTGTTCCTACAGCCTCATCCAGTCTATTCACTCTGTTCCTACAGCCTCATCCAGTCTATTCACTCTGTTCCTACAGCCTCATCCAGTCTATTCACTCTTTTCCTACAGCCTCATCCAGTCTGTTCCTTCGGCCTCATCCAGTCTATTCACTCTGTTCCTACAGCCTCATCCAGTCTATTCACTCTGTTCCTACAGCCTCATCCAGTCTGTTCCTACGGCCTCATCCAGTCTATTCACTCTGTTCCTACAGCCTCATCCAGTCTATTCACTCTGTTCCTACAGCCTCATCCAGTCTATTCACTCTGTTCCTACAGCCTCATCCAGTCTGTTCCTACGGCCTCATCCAGTCTATTCACTCTGTTCCTACAGCCTCATCCAGTCTGTTCACTCTGTTCCTATAGCCTCATCCAGTCTATTCATACAGCCTCATCCAATCTATTCACTCTGTTCCTACAGCCTCATCCAGTCTATTCACTATTTTCCTATAGCCTCATCCAGTATATTCACTCTGTTCATACAGCCTCATCCAGTCTATTCACTCTGTTCCTACAGCCTCATCCAGTCTATTCACTCTGTACCTACAGCCTCATCCAGTCTATTCACTCTGTTCCTACAGCCTCATCCAGTCTATTCACTCTGTTCCTACAGCCTCATCCAGTCTATTCACTCTGTTCCTACAGCCTCATCCAGTCTGTTCCTACAGCCTCATCCAGTCTATTCACTCTGTTCCTACAGCCTCATCCAGTCTGTTCATTCTGTTCCTACAGCCTCATCCAGTCTATTCACTCTGTTCCTACAGCCTCATCAAGTCTATTCACTCTGTTCCTACAGCCTCATCCAGTCTATTCACTCTGTTCCTACATCCTCATCCAGTCTATTCACTCTGTTCCTACAGCCTCATCCAGTCTGTTCCTACAGCCTCATCCAGTCTATTCACTCTGTTCCTACAGCCTCATCCAGTCTGTTCATTCTGTTCCTACAGCCTCATCCAGTCTATTCACTCTGTTCCTACAGCCTTATCCAGTCTATTCACTCTGTTCCTACAGCCTCATCCAGTCTATTCACTCTGTTCCTACAGCCTCATCCAGTCTATTCACTCTGTTCCTACAGCCTCATCCAGTCTATTCACTCTATTCCTACAGCCTCATCCAGTCTGTTCATACAGCCTCATCCAGTCTATTCACTCTGTTCCCACAGCCTCATCCAGTCTATTCATACAGCCTCATCCAGTCTATTCACTCTGTTCCCTACAGCCTCATCCAGTCTATTCACTATTTTCCTATAGCCTCATCCAGTATATTCACTCTGTTCATACAGCCTCATCCAGTCTATTCACTCTGTTCCTACAGCCTCATCCAGTCTATTCACTCTGTACCTACAGCCTCATCCAGTCTATTCACTCTGTTCCTACAGCCTCATCCAGTCTATTCACTCTGTTCCTACAGCCTCATCCAGTCTATTCACTCTGTTCCTACAGCCTCATCCAGTCTGTTCCTACAGCCTCATCCAGTCTATTCACTCTGTTCCTACAGCCTCATCCAGTCTGTTCATTCTGTTCCTACAGCCTCATCCAGTCTTCACTCTGTTCCTACAGCCTCTTCCAGTCTATTCACTCTGTTCCTACAGCCTCATCCAGTCTATTCACTCTGTTCCCTACAGCCTCATCCAGTCCATTCACTATTTTCCTATAGCCTCATCCAGTATATTCACTCTGTTCCTACAGCCTCATCCAGTCTATTCACTGTTCCTACAGCCTCATCCAGTCTATTCACTCTGTTCCTACAGCCTCATCCAGTCTATTCACTCTGTTCCTGCAGCCTCATCCAGTCTATTCACTCTGTTCCTACAGCCTCATCCAGTCTATTCACTCTGTTCCTACAGCCTCATCCAGTCTATTCACTCTGTTCCTACAGCCTCATCCAGTCTATTCACTCTGTTCCTACAGCCTCATCCAGTCTATTCACTCTGTTCCTACAGCCTCATCCAGTCTGTTCCTTCGGCCTCATCCAGTCTATTCACTCTGTTCCTACAGCCTCATCCAGTCTATTCACTCTGTTCCTACAGCCTCATCCAGTCTGTTCCTACGGCCTCATCCAGTCTATTCACTCTGTTCCTACAGCCTCATCCAGTCTGTTCACTCTGTTCCTATAGCCTCATCCAGTCTATTCATACAGCCTCATCCAATCTATTCACTCTGTTCCTACAGCCTCATCCAGTCTATTCACTCTGTTCCTACAGCCTCATCCAGTCTATTCACTCTGTTCCTACAGCCTCATCCAGTCTGTTCCTACAGCCTCATCCAGTCTATTCACTCTGTTCCTACAGCCTCATCCAGTCTGTTCATTCTGTTCCTACAGCCTCATCCAGTCTATTCACTCTGTTCCTACAGCCTCATCCAGTCTATTCACTCTGTTCCTACAGCCTCATCCAGTCTATTCACTCTGTTCCTACAGCCTCATCCAGTCTATTCACTCTGTTCCTACAGCCTCATCCAGTCTATTCACTCTGTTCCTACAGCCTCATCCAGTCTATTCACTCTGTTCCTACAGCCTCATCCAGTCTATTCACTCTGTTCCTACAGCCTCATCCAGTCTGTTCCTACGGCCTCATCCAGTCTATTCACTCTGTTCCTACAGCCTCATCCAGTCTATTCACTCTGTTCCTACAGCCTCATCCAGTCTGTTCCTACGGCCTCATCCAGTCTATTCACTCTGTTCCTACAGCCTCATCCAGTCTATTCACTCTGTTCCTACAGCCTCATCCAGTCTGTTCCTACGGCCTCATCCAGTCTATTCACTCTGTTCCTACAGCCTCATCCAGTCTGTTCACTCTGTTCCTATAGCCTCATCCAGTCTATTCATACAGCCTCATCCAATCTATTCACTCTGTTCCTACAGCCTCATCCAGTCTATTCACTCTGTTCCTACAGCCTCATCCAGTCTATTCACTCTGTTCCTACAGCCTCATCCAGTCTGTTCCTACAGCCTCATCCAGTCTATTCACTCTGTTCCTACAGCCTCATCCAGTCTGTTCATTCTGTTCCTACAGCCTCATCCAGTCTATTCACTCTGTTCCTACAGCCTCATCCAGTCTATTCACTCTGTTCCTACAGCCTCATCCAGTCTATTCACTCTGTTCCTACAGCCTCATCCAGTCTATTCACTCTGTTCCTACAGCCTCATCCAGTCTGTTCCTACGGCCTCATCCAGTCTATTCACTCTGTTCCTACAGCCTCATCCAGTCTATTCACTCTGTTCCTACAGCCTCATCCAGTCTGTTCCTACGGCCTCATCCAGTCTATTCACTCTGTTCCTACAGCCTCATCCAGTCTGTTCACTCTGTTCCTATAGCCTCATCCAGTCTATTCATACAGCCTCATCCAATCTATTCACTCTGTTCCTACAGCCTCATCCAGTCTATTCACTCTGTTCCTACAGCCTCATCCAGTCTATTCACTCTGTTCCTACAGCCTCATCCAGTCTGTTCCTACAGCCTCATCCAGTCTATTCACTCTGTTCCTACAGCCTCATCCAGTCTATTCACTCTGTTCCTACAGCCTCATCCAGTCTATTCATACAGCCTCATCCAGTCTATTCACTCTGTTCCCACAGCCTCATCCAGTCTATTCACTCTGTTCCTGCAGCCTCATCCAGTCTATTCATACAGCCTCATCCAATCTATTAAATCTGTTCCTACAGCCTCATCCAGTCTATTCACTCTGTTCCTACAGCCTCATCCAGTCTATTCACTCTGTTCCTACAGCCTCATCCAGTCTATTCATACAGCCTCATCCAGTCTATTCACTCTGTTCATACAGCCTCATCCAGTCTATTCACTCTGTTCCTACAGCCTCATCCAGTCTATTCACTCTGTTCCTACAGCCTCATCCAGTCTATTCACTCTGTTCCTACAGCCTCATCCAGTCTATTCACTCTGTTCCTACAGCCTCGTCCAGTCTATTCACTCTGTTCCTACAGCCTCATCCAGTCTATTCACTCTGTTCCCTACAGCCTCATCCAGTCTATTCACTATTTTCCTATAGCCTCATCCATTATATTCACTCTGTTCCTACAGCCTCATCCAGTCTATTCACTCTGTTCCTACAGCCTCATCCAGTCTATTCACTCTGTTCCTACAGCCTCATCCAGTCTGTTCCTACGGCCTCATCCAGTCTATTCACTCTGTTCCTACAGCCTCATCCAGTCTATTCACTCTGTTCCTACAGCCTCATCCAGTCTGTTCCTACGGCCTCATCCAGTCTATTCACTCTGTTCCTACAGCCTCATCCAGTCTGTTCACTCTGTTCCTATAGCCTCATCCAGTCTATTCATACAGCCTCATCCAATCTATTCACTCTGTTCCTACAGCCTCATCCAGTCTATTCACTCTGTTCCTACAGCCTCATCCAGTCTATTCACTCTGTTCCTACAGCCTCATCCAGTCTGTTCCTACAGCCTCATCCAGTCTATTCACTCTGTTCCTACAGCCTCATCCAGTCTATTCACTCTGTTCCTACAGCCTCATCCAGTCTATTCACTCTGTTCCCTACAGCCTCATCCAGTCTATTCACTATTTTCCTATAGCCTCATCCATTATATTCACTCTGTTCCTACAGCCTCATCCAGTCTATTCACTCTGTTCCTACAGCCTCATCCAGTCTATTCACTCTGTACCTACAGCCTCATCCAGTCTATTCACTCTGTTCCCTACAGCCTCATCCAGTCTATTCACTATTTTCCTATAGCCTCATCCAGTATATTCACTCTGTTCCTACAGCCTCATCCAGTCTATTCACTGTTCCTACAGCCTCATCCAGTCTATTCACTCTGTTCCTACAGCCTCATCCAGTCTATTCACTCTGTTCCTACAGCCTCATCCAGTCTATTCACTCTGTTCCTGCAGCCTCATCCAGTCTATTCACTCTGTTCCTACAGCCTCATCCAGTCTATTCACTCTGTTCCTACAGCCTCATCCAGTCTATTCACTCTGTTCCTACAGCCTCTTCCAGTCTATTCACTCTGTTCCTACAGCCTCATCCAGTCTATTCACTCTGTTCCTACAGCCTCATCCAGTCTGTTCCTACGGCCTCATCCAGTCTATTCACTCTGTTCCTACAGCCTCATCCAGTCTATTCACTCTGTTCCTACAGCCTCATCCGGTCTGTTCCTACGGCCTCATACAGTCTATTCACTCTGTTCCTACAGCCTCATCCAGTCTATTCACTCTGTTCCTACAGCCTCATCCAGTCTATTCATACAGCCTCATCCAGTCTATTCACTCTGTTCCCACAGCCTCATCCAGTCTATTCACTCTGTTCCTGCAGCCTCATCCAGTCTATTCATACAGCCTCATCCAATCTATTAAATCTGTTCCTACAGCCTCATCCAGTCTATTCACTCTGTTCCTACAGCCTCATCCAGTCTATTCACTCTGTTCCTACAGCCTCATCCAGTCTATTCATACAGCCTCATCCAGTCTATTCACTCTGTTCATACAGCCTCATCCAGTCTATTCACTCTGTTCCTACAGCCTCATCCAGTCTATTCACTCTGTTCCTACAGCCTCATCCAGTCTATTCACTCTGTTCCTACAGCCTCATCCAGTCTATTCACTCTGTTCCTACAGCCTCGTCCAGTCTATTCACTCTGTTCCTACAGCCTCATCCAGTCTATTCACTCTGTTCCCTACAGCCTCATCCAGTCTATTCACTATTTTCCTATAGCCTCATCCATTATATTCACTCTGTTCCTACAGCCTCATCCAGTCTATTCACTCTGTTCCTACAGCCTCATCCAGTCTATTCACTCTGTTCCTACAGCCTCATCCAGTCTGTTCCTACGGCCTCATCCAGTCTATTCACTCTGTTCCTACAGCCTCATCCAGTCTATTCACTCTGTTCCTACAGCCTCATCCAGTCTGTTCCTACGGCCTCATCCAGTCTATTCACTCTGTTCCTACAGCCTCATCCAGTCTGTTCACTCTGTTCCTATAGCCTCATCCAGTCTATTCATACAGCCTCATCCAATCTATTCACTCTGTTCCTACAGCCTCATCCAGTCTATTCACTCTGTTCCTACAGCCTCATCCAGTCTATTCACTCTGTTCCTACAGCCTCATCCAGTCTGTTCCTACAGCCTCATCCAGTCTATTCACTCTGTTCCTACAGCCTCATCCAGTCTATTCACTCTGTTCCTACAGCCTCATCCAGTCTATTCATACAGCCTCATCCAGTCTATTCACTCTGTTCCCACAGCCTCATCCAGTCTATTCACTCTGTTCCTGCAGCCTCATCCAGTCTATTCATACAGCCTCATCCAATCTATTAAATCTGTTCCTACAGCCTCATCCAGTCTATTCACTCTGTTCCTACAGCCTCATCCAGTCTATTCACTCTGTTCCTACAGCCTCATCCAGTCTATTCATACAGCCTCATCCAGTCTATTCACTCTGTTCATACAGCCTCATCCAGTCTATTCACTCTGTTCCTACAGCCTCATCCAGTCTATTCACTCTGTTCCTACAGCCTCATCCAGTCTATTCACTCTGTTCCTACAGCCTCATCCAGTCTATTCACTCTGTTCCTACAGCCTCGTCCAGTCTATTCACTCTGTTCCTACAGCCTCATCCAGTCTATTCACTCTGTTCCCTACAGCCTCATCCAGTCTATTCACTATTTTCCTATAGCCTCATCCATTATATTCACTCTGTTCCTACAGCCTCATCCAGTCTATTCACTCTGTTCCTACAGCCTCATCCAGTCTATTCACTCTGTACCTACAGCCTCATCCAGTCTATTCACTCTGTTCCCTACAGCCTCATCCAGTCTATTCACTATTTTCCTATAGCCTCATCCAGTATATTCACTCTGTTCCTACAGCCTCATCCAGTCTATTCACTGTTCCTACAGCCTCATCCAGTCTATTCACTCTGTTCCTACAGCCTCATCCAGTCTATTCACTCTGTTCCTACAGCCTCATCCAGTCTATTCACTCTGTTCCTGCAGCCTCATCCAGTCTATTCACTCTGTTCCTACAGCCTCATCCAGTCTATTCACTCTGTTCCTACAGCCTCATCCAGTCTATTCACTCTGTTCCTACAGCCTCTTCCAGTCTATTCACTCTGTTCCTACAGCCTCATCCAGTCTATTCACTCTGTTCCTACAGCCTCATCCAGTCTGTTCCTACGGCCTCATCCAGTCTATTCACTCTGTTCCTACAGCCTCATCCAGTCTATTCACTCTGTTCCTACAGCCTCATCCGGTCTGTTCCTACGGCCTCATACAGTCTATTCACTCTGTTCCTACAGCCTCATCCAGTCTATTCACTCTGTTCCTACAGCCTCATCCAGTCTATTCATACAGCCTCATCCAGTCTATTCACTCTGTTCCTACAGCCTCATCCAGTCTATTCACTCTGTTCCTACAGCCTCATCCAGTCTATTCACTCTGTTCCTACAGCCTCATCCAGTCTATTCACTCTGTTCCTACCGCCATATAAATGGTAGCCATATTATCTGTGACCGTTTCAGGAAGCTATTCGCACGTCACCTCTTCACAGGAGAGCAATTTGTATCAAAATATTTTTATCAAAATGTGTTTTTTGGCAGACATGCCTTCTGTAACATTTGAAATGTCATGTACCTTTTTAACAAACGTGTTCAATTATAGATATACTTTGTTAAATTACGATCCTAGTTGGTTTAGCCATGGACAAAGTCGTGATTGGCTGAGATAGTGGATGGGCTGGACTTGCCGGGAGATGAGTTCAGATTGGTCTGCCATGTAACACGCTTCTTTCTATAACAGGACCTGCTCAGTATGTGTAGATTATCCTTACTTACCGTGGCTTTTTTGAAAGATATCATGGTGAACTGCAAAGGTGTTGCTACCTCTGTCAACATTGCTGCCCTGAATTTAATATCAAGCGCTATCGACAATGGTCAGTGGGAAAAAATTATGGTGGTCTACTTCCTGGAGGACGATCGACGCCCTGCTGACTCTCTCTGACTCTGAAAATGAATCAGACGATGAGGAAATCCTTGACATTGTAGAACCTTCTGATGACAGCGATGGGGAAGAAAGGGCAATCAACAGTGTTGTTTTCATGGAAAGAAGTTGACAGACTTTTGAAATCAGTGGAATGCCCAGTGGAAGCAGAGTATGATTGCAAATGTGGTGTGAGTCGACAAAAGAACACAGAAAGCTGTTGTATAAAACACGCGCCTCCAGATTACATCGTCAAACTAAGGGCAACTGTGACGGAGAGAGAGAAGCGTTCATCAATGTACACGGGTAAGAGTATAGCTTCATTTTTTTTTTTTGTTTCTTATTTTGTCAGAAAGTCGTTCTCATGCTAAAGTGTATTGATAGTTAGCTAGCTAACGTTATGTGTTTTTAGCTGTGTAGTAATACTATTAGTTTCTCAGAAAACTCATTTGCAATGCTATTTATAGCCTTATGTTAGCTAGCTAATTTTGAAGCTAGGTTAGCATTAGCTTCCTGCAGATTCATGCATGGTTCATGATAGTATGGGTTATGTGTCTAAACAAAAAGACTCCGCTATGCCTGTAACCACACTACCGTTTACACCTTCTGTATCCTGCGCATGTGACAAGTAAACATATATTTATTTGATATAGTGTGTTTACCAGAAACGGTAATGTGAAGAACAACATGATCTGCACCAAAGTCAGATTAGGATATAGGACCAGATAAAGTGTATTTTTACTGACACTTTTTGCTCCTACTTTCACCACTCGTAGTCTTGAAATCCTTGGTTGTTTAATACACTACTGTATTCACTCTGTATAGCATCACATGTGAATCCTCAAAGAGATGGTTGGGGCTAAAGCTTAAAAGGGTGTGAACGATGCTGAATGGGCGTAGACAAAGAGGAGCTCTCCAGCAGGTATACCAAAACATTCAAGGGCCATTTTCTCAAAAGTGGGGCTTGAAACTGATCAACTTTCAAAAGCAGAATAACTTTCCCATTGTTCCTCAACTGTAGTGTATTGTATACCCTGTTCTGCTCTGAGTCTCTACTTTTATCCCATGGAAAACTGGAACTGGTGGTAATGTAATGTTTCCACTCGGTTCCTATAGCCATATACAGTGGGGCAAAAAAGTATTTAGTCAGCCACCAATTGTGCAACTTCTCCCACTTCAAAAGATGAGAGAGGCCTGTAATTTTCATCATAGGTACACTTCAACTATGACAGACAAAATTAGAAAAAAAAATTCCAGAAAATCACATTGAAGGATTTTTAATGAATTTATTTGCAAATGATGGTGGGAAATAAGTATTTGGTCAATAACAAAAGTTAATCTCAATACTTTGTTATATACCCTTTGTTGGCAATGACAGAGGTCAAACATTTTCGGTAAGTCTTCACAAGGTTTTCACACACTGTTGCTGGTATTTTGGCCCATTCCTCCATACAGATCTCCTCTAGAGCAGTGATGTTTTGGGGCTGTTGCTGGGCAACATGGACTTTCAATAAAAAAATAAAAGTAGAGACTCAGAGCTAGAACAGGGTATACAATACACTACAGTTGAGGAACAATGGGAAAGTTATTCTGCTTTGAAAGTTGATCAGTTTCAAGCCCCTGTACATGGTAGCTACAGTATACTATATATAAGGTGTTCAATATGTTCCTATAAAAGGTGGCTGAATTATATGCAATGTGTTCTGTGTCCCCCTGTTCACTAAAGTGCTTGTTTGTCTCCACAGGGCCTGTCTCTCTGAGCAGAACCTTATAGCTTGTGATAATTGTCAGCTCACTCAACCATTTTAACAGCTGCTAGTGGAGGCGCTCCATTACTCCCTTACATGGCTGTCACCCCCATCAGACACATATCAATGGCATTAAACGTCAACCTGTCATTTTCACAGGGATCCAGCCACAGCTATCCACCGGCCAATTTAGTTCTTATTAAACGCACATTATCAGCGGAGAGCTGGGGCGTCTTGGTTGACTGGCTACAGGGTTCTGCTCGCGAAGGACTTTCACTAGGGCAATTGAGTTAGGTAGTTGACAGCCTGCTGGTGGAAAACTTCTACAACTTGAACTTGATTTTGAGAAGTATATTTGAATAATATATGTGTAGAGCATGTAAAAAGAGTTCATAAGATACATACAGGACCAGTCAAAAGTTTGGACACACCTGCTCATTAAAGAGTTATTTTTTTATTTTTAGTATTATCTACATTGTAGAATAATACTGAAGACATTAAAACTATGAAATAACACATATGGAATGATGTAGTAAACAAAAAAGTATTTAACAAATCAAAATGTGTTTTATATTTCAGATTCTTCAAAGTAGCCACCTTGATGACAGCTTTGCACACTCTTGGCATTCTCTCAACCAGCTTCATTAAGTAGTCACCTGGAATGCATTTCAATTAACAGGTGCCTTGTCAAAATTCCATTTGTGCAATTTCTATCCTTCCTAATGCATTTGAGCCAATTAGTTGTGTTGTGACAAGGTAGGGCTGGTATACAGAAGATAGCTCTCTTTGGTAAAATACCAAGTCCATATTATGGCAAGAACAGCTCAAATAAGCAAAGAGAAACGACAGTCCATCATTACTTTAAGACATGAAGGTCAATCAATACGGAACATTTTAAGAACTTTGAAAGTTTCTTCAACTGCAGTCCCAAAAACCATCAAGTGCTGTGATGAAACTGGCGCGTATGAGGACCGCCACAGGAAAGGAAGACCCAGAGGTACCTCTTCTGCGATATGATGAAACTGGCGCGTATGAGGACCGCCACAGGAAAGGAAGACCCAGAGGTACCTCTTCTGCAGAGGATAAGTTCATTAGAGTTACCAGCCTCAGAAATGCATCCCAAATAAATTATTCATAACTGTTCAGAGGAGACTGCTTGAATCACGCCTTCGTGGTTGAATTGCTGTAAAGGACACCAACAATAATAAGAGACTTGCTTGGGCCAAGAAACACCTGCAATGGACATCAGACTGGTGGAAATCTGTCCTTTGGTCTGATAAGTCAAAATGTTACATTTTTGGTTCTAACCGCTGTGTTTTTATGAGACGCAGAGAAGGTGAACGGATTATCTCCACAAGTGTGGTTCCCACAGTGAAGCATGGAAGAAGAAGTTTGATGGTGTGTGGGAGTGCTTTATTGGTGAGACTGTCAGTGAATTATTTAGAATTCAAAGTTCACTTAACCAGCATGGCTACCACAGAGTTCCGCATCGATATGCCATCCCATCTGCTTTGCGCTTAGTGGGAACATCATTTGTTTTGAGAATGACGCAAAGCACAACTCCAGGCTGTGTAAGGGCCATTTGACCAACGAGAGTGATGGAGTGCTGCATCAGATAACCTGGCCTCCACAACCACCCGACCTTAACGTAATTTAGATGGTTTGGGATGAGTTGGACCGCAGAGTGAAGGAAAAGCAGCCAACGAGTGCTCAGCATATGTGGGAACTCCTTCAAGACTGTTGGAAAAGCATTCCTCATGAAGCTGGTTGAGAGAATGCAAAGAGTGTGCGAAGCTGTCATCAAGGCAAAGGGTGGGGGGTGTCCTCGGATGGGACCACAGTGTCTCCTGACCCATCCTGTCTCAGCCTCCAGTATTTATGCTGCAGTAGTTTATGTGTCGGGGGGCTAGGGTCAGTTTGTTTTATCTGGAGTACTTCTCCTGTCCTATTCGGTGTCCTGTGTGAATCTAAGTGTGCGTTCTCTAATTCTCTCCTTCTCTCTTTCTTTCTCTCTCTCGGAGGACCTGAGCCCTAGGACCATGCCCCAAGACTACCTGACATGATGACTCCTTGCTGTCCCCAGTCCACCTGGCCATGCTGCTGCTCCAGTTTCAACTGTTCTGCCTTATTATTATTCGACCATGCTGGTCATTTATGAACATTTGAACATCTTGGCCATGTTCTGTTATGATCTCCACCCGGCACAGCCAGAAGAGGACTGGCCACCCCACATAGCCTGGTTCCTCTCTATGTTTCTTCCTAGGTTTTGGCCTTTCTAGGGAGTTTTTCCTAGTCACCGTGCTTCTACACCTGCATTGCTTGCTGTTTGGGGTTTTAGGCTGGGTTTCTGTACAGCACTTTGAGATATCAGCTGATGTACGAAGGGCTAAATAAATAAATTTGATTTGATTTGATTTGATTTTGATTTGGCTACTTTGAAGAATCTCAAATATATTTTGATTTGTTTAACACTTTTTTGGTTTCTACATGATTCCTAGTGTGTTATTTCATAGTTTTAACATCTTCAGTATTATTCTACAATGTAGAAAATAGTAAAAATAAAGAAAAACCCTTGAATGGGTATTCAAACTGTCTGTGTGGGTTTGCGTGAGTGTGTGTGGGTTTGCGTGAGTGTGTGTGTGTGTGTGTGTGGGTTTGCGTGAGTGTGTGTGTGTGTGTGTGGGTTTGCGTGAGTGTGCGTGTGTGTGTGTGTGTGCTTGCATGTGTGTGTGTGGGTTTGCGTGAGTGTGTGTGTGTGTGTGTGTGTGTGTGTGTGTGTGTGGGTTTGAGTGTGCATACATTTATGAGTGGATATTTTTCACCAATTCCATACCGGAATTTACTGCATGTCATATGGAAAAGCAGAATTCGCTGTTCTAATGGTCTAATGTTCTAATGGTCTAATGGTCTAATGGTCTAATGTTATTATGGTCTAATGGTCTAATGGTCTAATGTTATTATGGTCTAATGGTCTAATGGATTAATGTTCTAATGTTCTAATGGATTAATGGTCTAATGTTCTAATAGTCTAATGTTCTAATGGATTAATGTTCTAATGTTCTAATGGATTAATGGTCTAATGTTCTAATGGATTAATGTTCTAATGTTCTAATGGATGAATGTTCTAATGGATTAATGGTCTAATGTTCTAATGGATTAATGTTCTAATGTTGTTATGGTCTAATGGACTAATGTTTTAATGGTCTAATGTTCTAATGGATTAATGTTCTAATGTTCTAATGGATTAATGTTCTAATGTTCTAATGGACTAATGTTTTAATGGTCTAATGTTCTAATGTTGTTATGGTCTAATGTTGTTATTGTCTAATGTTCTAATGGTCTAATGTTGTTATGGTCTAATGTTGTTATTGTCTAATGTTCTAATGTTGTTATGGTCTAATGTTGTTATTGTCTAATGTTCTAATGGTCTAATGTTGTTATGGTCTAATGTTGTTATTGTCTAATGTTCTAATGGTCTAATGTTGTTATGGTCTAATGTTATAATGGTCCAATGTTCTAATAGATTAATGGTCTAATGTTCTAATGGATTAATGGTCTAATGTTCTAATAGATTACTGGTCTAATGTTGTTATGGTCTAATGTTGTTATGGTCTAATGCTCTAATGGTCTAATGTTGTTATGGATTAATGGTCTAATGTTCTAATGGATTAATGGCCTAATGTTCTAATGTTCTAATGGTCTAATGTTGTTATGGTCTAATGGTCTAATGTTCTAATGGATTAATGGCCTAATGTTCTAATGGATTAATGTTCTAATGGTCTAATGTTGTTATGGTCTAATGGTCTAATGGTCTAATGGTCTAATGTTCTAATGGTCTAATGTTCTAATGGATGAATAATCTAACATTCTAATGGATTAATGGCTTAAATGTTCTAATGTTGTTATGGTCTAATTGTCTAATGGTCTAATCGTCTAATGGTCTAATGTTCTAATGGTCTAATGTTGTTATGGTCTAATGTTCTAATGTTCTAATGTTCTAATAGATTAATGGTCTAGTGTTCTAATGGATTAATGTTCTAATGTTCCAATAGATTAATGGTCTAATGTCCTAATGGATGAATGGATTAATGGTCTAATGTTGTTATGGTCTAATGTTGTTATGGTCTAATGCTCTAATGGTCTAATGTACTAATAGATTAATGGTCTAATGTTGTTATGGATTAATGGTCTAATGTTCTAATGGATTAATGGCCTAATGGTCTAATGTTGTTATGGATTAATGGTCTAATGTTCTAATGGATTAGTGGCCTAATGTTCTAATGGTCTAATGTTGTTCTGGTCTAATGGTCTAATGTTCTAATGGATTAATGGCATAATGTTCTAATGGATTCATGTTCTAATGGTCTAATGTTGTTATGGTCTAATGGTCTAATGGTCTAATGGTCTAATGTTATAATGGTCTAATGTTATAATGGATGAATAATCTAACATTCTAATGGATTAATGGTCTAATGTTCTAATGGTCTAACATTCTAATGGAATAATGGTTTAATGTTCTAATGTAAGAATGGTCTAATGTAAGAATGGTCTAATGTTCTAATCGATTAATGGTCTAATGTTCTAATGTAATAATGGATTAATGGTCTAATGGTCTAATGGATTAATGGTCTAATGTTCTAATGTTCTAATGGTCTAATGTTATAATGTTCTAATGGTCTAATGTTCTAATGGTCTAATGTCCTAATGGTCTAATGTTCTAATGGTCTAATGTTCTAATGATCTAATGGTCTAATGTTCTAATGTTGTTATGGTCTAATGTTCTAATGGATTAATGTTCTAATGGTCTAATGTTCTAATGTTCTAATGTTCTAATGCTGTTATGGTCTAATGTTCTAACGGATTAATGTTCTAATGGTCTAATGTTCGAATGATCTAATGGTCTAATGTTCTAATGGTCTAATGTTCTAATGTTGTTATGGTCTAATGTTCTAATGGTCTAATGTTCTAATGGTCTAATGTTCTAATGGATTAATGGCCTAATGTTCTAATGTTCTAATGGTCTAATGTTGTTATGGTCTAATGGTCTAATGTTCTAATGGATTAATGGCATAATGTTCTAATGGATTAATGTTCTAATGGTCTAATGTTGTTATGGTCTAATGGTCTAATGGTCTAATGGTCTAATGTTCTAATGGTCTAATGTTATAATGGATGAATAATCTAACATTCTAATGGATTAATGGTCTAATGTTCTAATGGTCTAACATTCTAATGGAATAATGGTTTAATGTTCTAATGTAAGAATGGTCTAATGTAAGAATGGTCTAATGTTCTAATTGATTAATGGTCTAATGTTCTAATGTAATAATGGATTAATGGTCTAATGGTCTAATGGATTAATGGTCTAATGTTATAATGTTCTAATCGTCTAATGTTCTAATGTTCTAATGGTCTAATGTTCTAATGTCTTATGTTCTAATAGTCTAATTGTCTAATGTTCTAATGTTCTAATGGTCTAATGTTCTAATGATCTAATGTTCTAATGTTCTAATGGTCTAATGTTATAATGTTCTAATGGTCTAATGTTCTAATGGTCTAATGTCCTAATGGTCTAATGTTCTAATGGTCTAATGTTCTAATGATCTAATGGTCTAATGTTCTAATGGTCTAATGTTCTAATGTTGTTATGGTCTAATGTTCTAATGGATTAATGTTCTAATGGTCTAATGTTCGAATGATCTAATGGTCTAATGTTCTAATGGTCTAATGTTCTAATGTTGTTATGGTCTAATGTTCTAATGGTCTAATGTTCTAATGGTCTAATGTTCTAATGGAATAATTGTTTAATGTTCTAATGTAAGAATGGTCTAATGTAAGAATGGTCTAATGTTCTAATCGATTAATGGTCTAATGTTCTAATGTTCTAATGTAATAATGGATTAATGGTCTAATGGTCTAATGGATTAATGGTCTAATGTTCTAATGTTCTAATCGTCTAATGTTCTAATGTTCTAATCGTCTAATGTTCTAATGGTCTTATGTTCTAATAGTCTAATTGTCTAATGTTCTAATGTTCTAATGGTCTAATGTTCTAATGATCTAATGTTCTAATGTTCTAATGTTCTAATGGTCTAATGTTCTAATGGTCTAATGCCCTAATGGTCTAACGTTCTAATGGTCTAATGTTCTAATGATCTAATGGTCTAATGTTCTAATGGTCTAATGTTCTAATGTTGTTATGGTCTAATGTTCTAATGGATTAATGTTCTAATGGTCGAATGTTCGAATGATCTAATGGTCTAATGTTCTAATGGTCTAATGTTCTAATGGTCTAATGTTCTAATGGTCTAATGTTGTTATGGTCTAATGTTCTAATGGTCTAATGTTCTAATTTTGTTAGGTTCTAATGTTCTAATGGATTAATGTTCTAATGGTCTAATGTTCTAATGGTCTAATGTTTTAATGGATTAATGGTCTAATGTTCTTATGGTCTAATTATGTTATGGTCTAATGTTCTAATGGTCTAATGTTCTAATGTTCTAATGGTCTAATGTTGATATGGTCTAATGTTCTAATGGTCCAATGTTGTTATGGTCTAATGTTCTAATGGTCTAATGTTGTTATGGTCTAATGTTCTAATGGTCTAATGTTCTAATGGTCTAATGTTGTTATGGTCTAATGTTCTAATGGATTAATGTTCTAATGGTGTAATGTTTAAATGGATTAATTGTCTAATGTTCTAATGGTCTAATGTTGTTATGTTCTAATGGTCTAATTGTCTAATGGTCTAATGTTCTAATGGATTAATGTTCTAATGGATTACTGGTCTAATGGTCTAATGTTGTTATGGTCTAATGTTGTTATGGTCTAATAGTCTAATGGTCTAATGGTCTAATGTTCTAATGGATTAATGTTATAATGTTGTTATGGTCTAATGTTGTTATGGTCTAATGTTCTAATGGTCTAATGTTCTAATGTTGTTATGGTCTAATGTTGTTATGGTCTAATGTTGTTATGGTCTAATGTTGTTCTGGTCTAATATTCTAATGGTCTAATGTTCTAATGGTCTAATTTTGTTATTGTCTAATGTTCTAATGGTCTAATGGTCTAATGTTCTAATGGATTCATGTTCTAATGTTGTTATGATCTAATGTTGTTATGGTCTAATGTTGTTATGGTCTAATGTTTTAATGGTCTAATGTTCTAATGGTCTAATGTTCTAATGTTGTTATGGTCTAATGTTCTAATGGATTAATGTTCTAATGGTCTAATGTTCTAATGGTCTAATGTTCTAATGTTGTTATGGTCTAATGTTCTAATGGTCTAATGTTCTAATGGTCTAATGTTCTAATGTTTTTATGGCCTAATGTTCTAATGGATTAATGGTCTAATGTTGTTGTGGTCTAATGTTCTAATCGATTAATGTTCTAATGTTTTTATGGTCTAATGTTCTAATGGATTAATGTTCTAATGTTCTAATTGGTCTAATGTTCTAATGGATGAATGGTCTAATGGTCTAATGTTGTTATGGTCTAATGTTGTTATGGTCTAATGTTCTAATGGTCTAATGTTCTAATGTTGTTATGGTCTAATGTTGTTATGGTCTAATGTTGTTATGGTCTAATGTTCTAATGGTCTAATGTTTTAATGGATTAATGGTCTAATGTTCTCATGGTCTAATTATGTTATGGTCTAATGTTCTAATGGTCTAATGTTCTAATGTTCTAATGGTCTAATGTTGATTTGGTCTAATGTTCTAATGGTCCAATGTTGTTATGGTCTAATGTTCTAATGGTCTAATGTTGTTATGGTCTAATGTTCTAATGGTCTAATGTTCTAATGGTCTAATGTTGTTATGGTCTAATGTTCTAATGGATTAATGTTCTAATGGTGTAATGTTTAAATGGATTAATTGTCTAATGTTCTAATGGTCTAATGTTGTTATGTTCTAATGGTCTAATTGTCTAATGGTCTAATGTTCTAATGGATTAATGTTCTAATGGATTACTGGTCTAATGGTCTAATGTTGTTATGGTCTAATGTTGTTATGGTCTAATAGTCTAATGGTCTAATGGTCTAATGTTCTAATGGATTAATGTTCTAATGTTGTTATGGTCTAATGTTGTTATGGTCTAATGTTCTAATGGTCTAATGTTCTAATGTTGTTATGGTCTAATGTTGTTATGGTCTAATGTTGTTATGGTCTAATGTTGTTCTGGTCTAATATTCTAATGGTCTAATGTTCTAATGGTCTAATTTTGTTATTGTCTAATGTTCTAATGGTCTAATGGTCTAATGTTCTAATGGATTCATGTTCTAATGTTGTTATGATCTAATGTTGTTATGGTCTAATGTTGTTATGGTCTAATGTTTTAATGGTCTAATGTTCTAATGGTCTAATGTTCTAATGTTGTTATGGTCTAATGTTCTAATGGATTAATGTTCTAATGGTCTAATGTTCTAATGGTCTAATGTTCTAATGTTGTTATGGTCTAATGTTCTAATGGTCTAATGTTCTAATGGTCTAATGTTCTAATGTTTTTATGGCCTAATGTTCTAATGGATTAATGGTCTAATGTTGTTATGGTCTAATGTTCTAATCGATTAATGTTCTAATGTTTTTATGGTCTAATGTTCTAATGGATTAATGTTCTAATGTTCTAATTGGTCTAATGTTCTAATGGATGAATGGTCTAATGGTCTAATGTTGTTATGGTCTAATGTTGTTATGGTCTAATGTTCTAATGGTCTAATGTTCTAATGTTGTTATGGTCTAATGTTGTTATGGTCTAATGTTGTTATGGTCTAATGTTGTTCTGGTCTAATATTCTAATGGTCTAATGTTCTAATGTTCTAATTTTGTTATTGTCTAATGTTCTAATGGTCTAATGTTCTAATTGAATAACGGTCTAATGTTCTAATGGATTACTGGTCTAATGTTCTAATGGATTACTGGTCTAATGGTCTAATGTTGTTATCGTCTAATGTTGTTATGGTCTAATGTTCTAATTGATTTCTGGTCTAATGGTCTAATGTTGTTATGGTCAAATGTTCTAATGGTCTAATGTTCTAATTGATTAATGGTCTAATGTTCTAATGGATTACTGGTCTAATGTTCTAATGGATTACTGGTCTAATGGTCTAATGTTGTTATGGACTAATGTTGTTATGATCTAATGCTGTTATGGTGTAATGGTCTAATTGATTTCTGGTCTAATGGTCTAATGTTGTTATGGTCAAATGTTCTAATGGTCTAATGTTCTAATTGATTAATGTTCTAATGTTCTAACGGATTAATGGTCTAATGTTCTAATGGTCTAATGTTGTTATGGTCTAGTGCTCTAATGGTCCAATGTTCTAATGGATTAATGATGTAACGGTCTAATGGATTAATGGTCTAATGTTCTAATGGATTAATGATGTAATGTTCTAATGGATTAATGGTCGAATGTTCTAGTGGATTAATGGTCTAATGTTCTAATGATTTATTGGTATTGTCGTGTCTTTGGCTCAGCCGGATTAGCTGATATGCCATGGTATTCTATAAAATAGTTTCTCTGTAATTTATGATACCTGATTAAGCTAATCAGGTAGATCATTAACTAGAGAGTCGGGGTACTACTAAATAATGTTCATAGATCTCTTATCTTCCGAATAAACTTTTAAAGACCTGGTAATCTTTTCCGTCAGTAGCAGTCAATATTTAATCCTCACCTTATTTAGACTCGTCTGAAAGTTGCATATTATTTATCTTCACGAACCCTGGCTAACAAATTGAATCAGCAATACATGGTTTAATTATTTATTTACTAAATACCTAACTAATCACACAGAATTACAGCTACACAGAATTAATCATACATTGATGGACCTGGTGAACGGCGCAGATAGAGCGGCTGGTCACACAAAGAAAAGGGGGTTGGGTTTGAGTGAAAGAGCGGGAAGACTGAGGAACAAAGGGAGAAGCTGTGCTATCGTAAGTACAGTATGTTATGCATTCTAAATCACCGCCCATTTCAAAAAGGAGAATGCAATAAATATTTACTCTGAGCGGCGCTTCGGTAGATGGGAGGCCGGGTGGTCCAGCATGGATCTCTGGTCCGCTGAAGACTATCTAGGGGTGAACTGGAGCGTGGTAGAATGGATACTCTGTCCGTCCTCTCCTAGCCCACGTTTAGCGGGCGGAGGACGTAGCACGTCTTTAGTGAATAAGAGTTCAAAGTTCATACCAAGTTGCCCTACTTTAATTAAGCTCATGCTATATTCCGGCTGGTCGAAATTCATCCTTCCGGTGTGTAGGTCACCACCTTCACATTGAAAATCGATGCCAATTGCGCTAGGTTCTTGCTGATGTTGGCTTAATTCTGTAGGTGGTCTTTGTCCTTTCAACGTGGAGATGGTAAGTCCTCACGGCCTTGGAACAGGTTATTATCTGAGCCCTTTTAACGAAGGACCGTCGCCCTAACGTCCTCGGAATAGAAAGTTACATTTTCGTCAAGGGGTTTATACAGGATTGGGAGAGAGGGTTGTGTTTTATAGTTTACAACCCAGGTCTGTTCACTTGGGCAGGGCCTATTGGCCAATCATTGGTCTATCATTCTAACAGTCTATTGGTCTAATGGTCTAATGATCTAATGGATTAATGGTATAATGGTCTAATGTTCTAACAGTCTATTAGTCTAATGTTCTATCATTCTAATGGTCTATTTGTCTAACGTTCTAACAGTCTATCATTCTAACAGTCTATTGGTCTAATGTTCTATCATTCTAACGGCCTATTGGTCTAACGTTCTAACGGTCTATCATTCTAACAGTCTATTGGTCTAACGTTCTAACGGTCTATCATTCTAACGGTCTATCATTCTAATGGTCTAGTGATCTAATGGATTAATGGTCTAATGTTCTATCATTCTAACAGTCTATTAGTCTAATGTTCTATCATTCTAACGGTCTATTGGTCTAACGTTCTAACAGTCTATTAGTCTAATGTTCTATCATTCTAACGGTCTATTGGTCTAACGTTCTAACGGTCTAATGTTCTAACAGTCTATTGGTCTAATGTTCTAACAATCTATTGGTCTAATGTTCTATCATTCTAACGGTCTATTGGTCTAATGTTCTATCAGTCTATTGGTCAAATGTTCTATCATTCTAACGGTCTATTGGTCTAACGTTCTAACAGTCTAACGTTTTAACAGTCTATTAGTCTAATGTTCTATCATTCTAACGTTCTAACAGTCTATTAGTCTAATGTTCTAACGGTCTATTGGTCTAATGTTCTATCAGTCTATTGGTCTAATGTTCTATCATTCTAACGGTCTATTGGTCTAACGTTCCAACAGTCTATTGGTCTAATGTTCTATCATTCTAACGGTCTATTGGTCTAACGTTCTAACGGTCTATCGTTCTAACAGTCTATTGGTCTAACGTTCTAACGGTCTATCATTCTAACGGTCTATCATTCTAATGGTCTAATGATCTAATGGATTCATGGTCTAATGTTCTATCAGTCTATTGGTCTAATGTTCTATCATTCTAACGGTCTATTGGTCTAACGTTCTAACAGTCTAACGTTTTAACAGTCTATTAGTCTAATGTTCTATCATTCTAACGTTCTAACAGTCTATTAGTCTAATGTTCTATCATTCTAACGGTCTATTGGTCTAATGTTCTATCAGTCTATTGGTCTAATGTTCTATCATTCTAACGGTCTATTGGTCTAACGTTCCAACAGTCTATTGGTCTAATGTTCTATCATTCTAACGGTCTATTGGTCTAATGTTCTAACAGTCTAACGTTCTAACAGTCTATTGGTCTAATGTTCTATCATTCTAACGTTCTAACAGTCTATTGGTCTACTGTTCTATCATTCTAACGGTCTATTGGTCTAATGTTCTATCATTCTAACGGTCTTTTGGTCTAATGTTCTATCATTCTAACGGCCTATTGGTCTAATGTTCTATCATTCTAACATTCTAACGGTCTAATGTTCTAACGTTCTAACATTCTAACGTTCAAACGGTCTCATGTTCTAACAGTCTATTAGTCTAATGTTCTATCATTCTAACGTTCTAACGTTCTAACAGTCTATTGGTCTAATGTTCCATCATTCTAACGGCCTATTGGTCTAATGTTCTAACGTTCTAACGGTCTAATGTTCTAACAGTCTATTAGTCTAATGTTCTATCATTCTAATGTTCTAACGTTTTAACGTTCTAGCAGTCTATTGGTCTAATGGATTCATCCTGAATTTAACAGGTCAAGACAAGACACAGATTTCATCAAGATATCAATAACATCCCATTCTACCAATAACATCCCATTCTACCAATAACATCCCATTCTACCAATAACATCCCATTCTATCAATAACATCCCATTCTACCAATAACATCCCATTCTACCAATAACATCCCATTCTACCAATAACATCCCATTCTACCAATAACATCCCATTCTACCAATAACATCCCATTCTACCAATAACATCCCATTCTACCAATAACATCCCATTCTACCAATAACATCCCATTCTACCAATAACATCCCCTTCTGCCAATAACATCCCATTCTACCAATAACATCCCATTCCACCAATAACATCCCATTCTACCAATAACATCCCATTCTACCAATAACATCCCATTCTACCAATAACATCCCATTCTACCAATAACATCCCATTCTACCAATAACATCCCATTCTACCAATAACATCCCATTCTACC
>NC_048588.1:43999615-44192115 GCF_013265735.2 Oncorhynchus mykiss
TCTCTCTTTAAAACCAAGGACCTCTCTCTGAAGGTATCATCACCCTCTTTAAAACCAAGGACCTCTCTCTTTAAAACCAAGGACCTCTCTCTGAAGGTATCATCACCCTCTTTAAAACCAAGGACCTCTCTCTTTAAAACCAAGGACCTCTCTCTGATGGTATCACCCTCTTTAAAACCAAGGACCTCTCGTCAAAAATCATCACAAACGGTACCCTATTCTATTTTTAGTGCACTGCTTTAGACCAGGGCCCATAGGGGTAGTGTACTACTTTAGACCAGGACCCATAGGGGTAGGGCACAACTTTAGACCAGGGCCCATAGGGGTAGGGCACAACTTTAGACCAGGGCCCATAGGGGTAGGGCACTACTTTAGACCAGGCACCATAGGGGTAGTGCACTACTTTAGACCAGGACCATAGGGGTAGTGCACTACTTTAGACCAGGAAGCATAGGGGTAGTGCACTACTTTAGACCAGGACCATAGGGGTAGTGCACTACTTTAGACCAGGGCCCATAGGGGTAGTGCACTACTTTAGACCAGGACCATAGGGGTAGGGCACTACTTTAGACCAGGAAGCATAGGGGTAGTGCACTACTTTAGACCAGGTCCATAGGGGTAGTGCACTATTTTAGACCAGGGCCCATAGGGGTAGTGCACTACTTTAGACCAGGACCATAGGGGTAGTGCACTACTTTAGACCAGGACCATAGGGGTAGTGCACTACTTTAGACCAGGACCATAGGGGTAGGGCACTACTTTAGACCAGGACCATAGGGGTAGTGCACTACTTTAGACCAGGACCATAGGGGTAGGGCACTACTTTAGACCAGGACCATAGGGGTAGTGCACTACTTTAGACCAGGTCCATAGGGGTAGGGCACTACTTTAGACCTGGACCATAGGGGTAGTGCACTACTTTAGACCAGGACCCATAGGGGTAGGGCACTACTTTAGACCAGGACCATAGGGGTAGTGCACTACTTTAGACCAGGACCATAGGGGTAGTGCACTACTTTAGACCAGGACCCATAGGGGTAGTGCACTACTTTAGACCAGGACCCATAGGGGTAGTGCACTACTTTAGACCGGGACCCATAGGGGTAGTGCATTACATTAGACCAGGACCATAGGGGTAGTGCACTACTTTAGACCAGGACCATAGGGGTAGGGCACTACTTTAGACCAGGACCATTGGGGTAGTGCACTACTTTAGACCAGGTCCATAGGGGTAGTGCACTACTTTAGACCAGGAAGCATAAGAGTAGGGCACTACTTTAGACCAGGGCCCATAGGGGTAGGGCACTACTTTAGACCAGGGCCCATAGGGGTAGGGCACTACTTTAGACCAGGGCCCATAGGGGTAGGGCACTACTTTAGACCAGGACCATAGGGGTAGGGCACTACTTTAGACCAGGAAGCATAGGGGTAGGGCACTACTTTAGACCTGGACCATAGGGGTAGTGCACTACTTTAGACCAGGAAGCATAGGGGTAGTGCACTACTTTAGACCAGGGCCCATAGGGGTAGTGCACTACTTTAGACCAGGACCATAGGGGTAGGGCACTACTTTAGACCAGGACCATAGGGGTAGTGCACTACTTTAGACCAGGTCCATAGGGGTAGGGCACTACTTTAGACCTGGACCATAGGGGTAGTGCACTACTTTAGACCAGGACCCATAGGGGTAGGGCACTACTTTAGACCAGGACCATAGGGGTAGTGCACTACTTTAGACCAGGACCATAGGGGTAGTGCACTACTTTAGACCAGGACCCATAGGGGTAGTGCACTACTTTAGACCAGGACCCATAGGGGTAGTGCACTACTTTAGACCGGGACCCATAGGGGTAGTGCATTACATTAGACCAGGACCATAGGGGTAGTGCACTACTTTAGACCAGGACCATAGGGGTAGGGCACTACTTTAGACCAGGACCATTGGGGTAGTGCACTACTTTAGACCAGGTCCATAGGGGTAGTGCACTACTTTAGACCAGGAAGCATAAGAGTAGGGCACTACTTTAGACCAGGGCCCATAGGGGTAGGGCACTACTTTAGACCAGGGCCCATAGGGGTAGGGCACTACTTTAGACCAGGGCCCATAGGGGTAGGGCACTACTTTAGACCAGGACCATAGGGGTAGGGCACTACTTTAGACCAGGAAGCATAGGGGTAGGGCACTACTTTAGACCTGGACCATAGGGGTAGTGCACTACTTTAGACCAGGAAGCATAGGGGTAGTGCACTACTTTAGACCAGGGCCCATAGGGGTAGTGCACTACTTTAGACCAGGACCATAGGGGTAGGGCACTACTTTAGACCTGGACCATAGGGGTAGTGCACTACTTTAGACCAGGGCCCATAGGGGTAGGGCACTACTTTAGACCAGGACCATAGGGGTAGGGCACTACTTTAGACCAGGAAGCATAGGGGTAGTGCACTACTTTAGACCAGGACCATAGGGGTAGGGCACTACTTTAGACCAGGGCCCATAGGGGTAGTGCACTACTTTAGACCAGGACCATAGGGGTAGTGCACTATTTTAGACCAGGGCCCATAAGGGTAGTGCACTACTTTAGACCAGGACCATAGGGGTAGGGCAATGACACAGATCCGGAGGGAGCGTGTAATGACACAGATCCGGAGGGAGCGTGTAATGACACAGATCAGTCCAGTTGCAGCTGCATGTGTTTAGATACTACCTCTGAGAGAACAGGCCTGGGTTCAGATACTACCTCTGAGAGAACAGGCCTGGGTTCAGATACTACCTCTGAGAGAACAGGCCTGGGTTCAGATACTACCTCTGAGAGAACAGGCCTGGGTTCAGATACTACCTCTGAGAACAGGCCTGGGTTCAGATACTACCTCTGAGAGAACAGGCCTGCGTTCAGATACTACCTCTGAGAGAACAGGCCTGGGTTCAGATACTACCTCTGAGAACAGGCCTGGGTTCAGATACTACCTCTGAGAGAACAGGCCTGGGTTCAGATACTACCTCTGAGAACAGGCCTGGGTTCAGATACTACCTCTGAGAGAACAGGCCTGGGTTCAGATACTACCTCTGAGACAACTTTCCTAGTTTCAGACACTACCTCTGAGACAACTTTCCTAGTTTCAGACACTACCTCTGAGACAACTTTCCTAGTTTCAGACACTACCTCTGAGACAACTTTCCTAGTTTCAGACACTACCTCTGAGACAACTTTCCTAGTTTCAGACACTACCTCTGAGACAACTTTCCTAGTTTCAGATAGTATCTCTGAGACAACTTTCCTAGTTTCAGATGGTATCTCTGAGAGGTGTTAACTGAGAACAGGCCTGGGTTCAAATACTATTTCAAATCTTTCTAAAACTTTGAGTGTTTGCTTCAGACCACCTGGAGAGCCAGATGTGGATGATTTACACTTTTGGGACTTTTCTATTGATTTAATTGGAACTGACAAGCTCAATTATTAAGTGCAGCTAGGAGTATTTAAATTCAAATAGTATTTCAACCAAGAGAGAGAGAGAGTGTTGATAGGGCAGCATCCCAGCCCAGGACTAAGGAAAGGTGAGTTAATAAAGGCTGCGGCAGTTTGAGCTACTCTTCATCCTCATCCTCCTCCTCCTCCTCTTCATCTTCCTTCATCCTCATCCTCCTACTCTTCCTTTGTCCTATTACTACTCTTTGTCCTCTTCATCCTCCTCATCTTCCTCCTCCTCTTCATCTTCCTTCATCCTCATCCTCCTCCTCCTCCTGCTCTTCATCTTCCTTCATCCTCATCCTCCTCCTCCTCCTGCTCTTCATCTTCCTTCATCCCCATCCTCCTACTCTTCCTTTGTCCTATTACTACTCTTTGTCCTCTTCATCCTCCTCATCTTCCTCCTCCTCTTCATCTTCCTTCATCCTCATCCTCCTCCTCCTCCTGCTCTTCATCTTCCTTCATCTTCATCCTCCTACTCTTCCTTTGTCCTATTACTACTCTTTGTCCTCTTCATCCTCCTCATCTTCCTCCTCCTCTTCATCTTCCTTCATCCTCATCCTCCTCCTCCTCCTGCTCTTCATCTTCCTTCATCTTCATCCTCCTACTCTTCCTTTGTCTTATTACTACTCTTTGTCCTCTTCATCCTCCTCATCTTCCTCCTCCTCTTCATCTTCCTTCATCCTCATCCTCCTCCTCCTCCTGCTCTTCATCTTCCTTCATCCTCATCCTCCTACTCTTCCTTTGTCCTATTACTACTCTTTGTCCTCTTCATCCTCCTCATCTTCCTCCTCCTCTTCATCTTCCTTCATCCTCATCCTCCTCCTCCTCCTGCTCTTCATCTTCCTTCATCCTCATCCTCCTACTCTTCCTTTGTCCTATTACTACTCTTTGTCCTCTTCATCCTCCTCATCTTCCTCCTCCTCTTCATCTTCCTTCATCCTCATCCTCCTCCTCCTCCTGCTCTTCATCTTCCTTCATCCTCTTCCTTCATCCTCATCCTCCTCCTCTTCCTTCATACTCTTCCTTCATCCTCTTCCTCCTCCTCATCCTCCTCCTCTTCCTTCATCCTCTTCCTCTTCCGCTTCCTTCATACTCATCCTTCTCCTCTTCATCTTCCTTCATCCTCTTCCTTCATCCTCATCCTCCTCCTCATCCTCCTCCTCTTCATCTTATTTCATCCTCTTCCTTCATCCTTTTCTTTCATCCTCCTCCTCCTCTTCATCTTCCTTCATCCTCTTCCTTCATCCTCATCCTCTTCCTTCATCCTCATCCTCCTCCTCTTCCTTCATCCTCATCCTCCTACTCTTCCTTTGTCCTATTACTACTCTTTGTCCTCTTCATCCTCCTCATCTTCCTCCTCCTCTTCATCTTCCTTCATCCTCTTCCTTCATCCTCTTCCTCCTCCTCTTCCTCCTCCTCTTCCTTCATCCTCATCCTCCTCCTCTTCATCTTCCTTCATCCTCATCCTCCTCCTCCTCCTCTTCATCTTCATTCATCCTCTTCCTCCTCCTCTTCCTTCCTCCTTTTCCTTCTCTTCCTTCACGTCTTCCTCTGGTTTAATTTCCACTTCTCTCTCTGACCTGGTTCTCTGAACACCTAATGAGTTCCTAATGAGCAGCACTGTCTATCAGAACAAGGAAAGATTAACACACTGTTGCTGTTTCTCATTGTGTGTGTGTGTGTGTGTGTCCATGCACCTGTGTGTCCATGCTTGTGTGCGTGTTTAGCCTATCAACACACACAGAGCAGAGTGAGATTAACACATCCTTGTCTCTCATTAGTCACTGTAGGAATGTGGTGCAAACTCATCCCCCAGTCGGCAAAAGTAGTTGCAATGACACAATGACCACATTTCAACTCCGATTGTATCCTTTGCTTCTACACTAGGCAGGGTAGCCTAGTGGTTAGAGCGTTGGACTAGTAACCGAAAGGGTGCAAGTTCGAATCCCTGAGCTGACAAGGTACAAATCTGTCGTTCTGCCCCTGAACAGGCAGTTAACCCACTGTTTCCTAGACCGTCATTGAAAATAAGAATTTGTTCTTAACTGACTTGCCTCGTAAAATTAAAGAATTTCACCCGGGCATTTCTATCTGCACCCTGGATATATACAAGATAAATACAATTTAATAAGTGCATTACACAGGACGGTTACGTGATTCTGTATTTCATATTACACTACGCCTACAGTAATATAAATACAGTATATTACAGTACACCTACAGTAATATAAATACAGTATATTACAGTACACCTACAGTAATATAAATACAGTATATTACAGTACACCTACCGTAATATAAATACAGTATATTACAGTACACCTACAGTAATACAGTAATATAAATAGTGTATCAGGTTGACACTTGCACATCTAGAGGCCTTAATTAACCAAGGCTTCCAAACTGGCAGGGACTCCATGGTTAAACAGACCAAAAGAACATGGCAACACGCTCAACCATTTAAGGATAAAGTCTTCCTGCCACTCACAGCTCAAAACATATTCCTAGGTACCACAATTTACAGTAAAACATTTCAGAGTATTTTACTGCTGATAAAACAACACATTTCGTTTTCAGTGCAGCAGCTCATTGACCTGAAACACAAGTGGAACTGAGTGCCCCTGGATTGGACGGCTTCCTGTGGTTTACATCTATATCCAGAATGTCAGTGATAGTTATATACCTCTATAAAGTGATATTTATATACCTCTATGAAGAAATAGTTACACACAGTTGAAGTCAGAAGTTTACATACACTTAGGTTGGAGTCAATAAAATTTGTTTTTCAAGCACTCCACAAATGTCTTGTTAACAAACTATAGTTTTGGTAAGTCGGTTAGGACATCTACTTTGTGCAGGACACAAGTCATTTTCCCAACAATTGTTTACGGAAAGATTATTTCACTTATAATTCACTATATCACAATTCCAGTGGGTCAGAAGTTTACATACACTAAATTGACTGTGCCTTTAAACAGCTTGGACAATTCCAGAAAATTGAAGCAACATCTCAAGACATCTGTCAGGAAGTTAAAGCTTGGTCGCAAATGGGTCTTCCAAATGGCCAATGACCCCAAGCATACTTCCAAAGTTCTGGCAAAAGGGCTTAAGTACAACAAAGTCAAGGTATTGGAGTGGCCATCACAAAGCCCTGACCTCAATCTTATAGGAAATGTGTGGGTAGAACTGAGTCTAAGTCTCTCTGCAGCTCCTCTTCCCTCAGGCCTGCCACAGTTTCTACCTTTTCCCTTGTTGTTTATTTCCATTAATTCTGTCCGTCCGTCCCCCCCCCCCCCCCCAACCCCCCAGAGCAGTAGGCTGACTGCTTCCCCCTGTGCTGCTAAATCCCTCAGGGGCATAACCCTCGCAGTGAGACCTAGAGTTGTTTGGTTCCACCTGAGGAGACGCACATGCCTGTGCAAACGCACAATCAATATTAATCGACTCGGGGGGGGGGCTTCCAAAGCGGATGTTACAGCCGGGGTTGGAGATAATATTGCAGTTTGGTCGAGGCAGATCGCAGACTGCTCGGTTGTGGTCACTCTCTCCCCGGGGTTATTGATGACCTGCAGGCAGAGGACACTCTGTTTCTGTCTCAGTCCTCTGTCTCTCTATCTCTATTTATTATGGCTTTTTTATCTCTTACTATTTCACCTGTCTTGGAGGATGTGGAAGCAGGCCTGAAGGTTGAAATTATGACTATTTGTTGTAAGTTGAGGCTCAATTCAAGTCGATTTCGGTTCGTGCTGCACTTGATTGAATGATGGACGCGTTTGCAGATATTAAACAACACCAGCCGTCACTCATGGAAATGAAAAAATATAATTCTCTCTTCAAGTTAATACTGATAAGTCATGTATAATGTATGTGTTATGAACACAGCTGGGAAGCTATTATGGCTGAACAGAAAACAACAGTTCAATATCTGGATCATCACATGGTTAGGTAGAATGGATTACAGATCACCCCATGGTTAGGTAGAATGGATTACAGATCACCACATGGTTAGGTAGAATGGATTACAGATCACCCCATGGTTAGGTAGAATGGATTACAGATCACCACATGGTTAGGTGGAATGGATTACAGATCACCACATGTTTAGGTAGAATGGATTACAGATCACCACATGGTTAGGTAGAATGGATTACAGATCACCACATGGTTAGGTAGAATGGATTACAGATCATCACATGGTTAGGTAGAATGGATTACAGATCACCACATGGTTAGGTTGAATGGATTACAGATCACCACATGGTTAGGTGGAATGGATTACAGATCACCACATGTTTAGGTAGAATGGATTACAGATCACCACATGGTTAGGTAGAATGGATTACAGATCACCACATGGTTAGGTAGAATGGATTACAGATCACCACATGGTTAGGTAGAATGGATTACAGATCACCACATGGTTAGGTTGAATGGATTACAGATCACCACACGGTTAGGTTGAATGGATTACAGATCACCACATGGTTACGTATAATGGATTACAGATCACCACACGGTTAGGTAGAATGGATTACAGATCACCACATGGTTAGGTTGAATGGATTACAGATCACCACACGGTTAGGTTGAATGGATTACAGATCACCACATGGTTAGGTAGAATGGATTACAGATCACCACACGGTTAGGTTGAATGGATTACAGATCACCACATGGTTAGGTAGAATGGATTACAGATCACCACATGGTTAGGTAGAATGGATTACAGATCACCACATGGTTAGGTAGAATGGAATACAGATCACCACATGTTTAGGTAGAATGGATTACAGATCACCACATGGTTAGGTAGAATGGATTACAGATCACCACATGGTTAGGTAGAATGGATTACAGATCACCACATGGTTAGGTTGAATGGATTACAGATCACCACACTGTTAGGTTGAATGGATTACAGATCACCACATGGTTACGTAGAATGGATTACAGATCACCACACGGTTAGGTAGAATGGATTACAGATCACCACATGGTTAGGTTGAATGGATTACAGATCACCACACGGTTAGGTTGAATGGATTACAGATCACCACATGGTTAGGTAGAACGGATTACAGATCACCACACGGTTAGGTTGAATGGATTACAGATCACCACATGGTTAGGTAGAATGGATTACAGATCACCACATGGTTAGGTAGAATGGATTACAGATCACCACATGGTTAGGTAGAATGGAATACAGATCACCACATGTTTAGGTAGAATGGATTACAGATCACCACATGGTTAGGTAGAATGGATTACAGATCACCACATGGTTAGGTAGAATGGATTACAGATCACCACATGGTTAGGTAGAATGTTTTACAGATCACCACATGGTTAGGTAGAATGGATTACAGATCACCACATGGTTAGGTAGAATGGATTACAGATCACCACATGGTTAGGTAGAATGGATTACAGATCACCACATGGTTAGGTAGAATGGAATACAGATCACCACAAGGTTAGGTAGAATGGATTACAGATCATCACATGGTTAGGTAGAATGGATTACAGATCACCACATGGTTAGGTAGAATGGATTACAGATCACCACACGGTTAGGTAGAATGGATTGCAGATCACCACATGGTTAGGTAGAATGGATTACAGATCACCACATGGTTAGGTAGAATGGATTACAGATCACCACATGGTTAGGTATAATGGATTACAGATCACCACATGGTTAGGTAGAATGGATTACAGATCACCACATGGTTAGGTAGAATGGATTACAGATCACCACATGGTTAGGTAGAATGTTTTACAGATCACCACATGGTTAGGTAGAATGGATTACAGATCACCACATGGTTAGGTAGAATGGATTACAGATCACCACATGGTTAGGTAGAATGGATTACAGATCACCACATGGTTAGGTAGAATGGAATACAGATCACCACAAGGTTAGGTAGAATGGATTACAGATCATCACATGGTTAGGTAGAATGGATTACAGATCACCACATGGTTAGGTAGAATGGATTACAGATCACCACACGGTTAGGTAGAATGGATTGCAGATCACCACATGGTTAGGTAGAATGGATTACAGATCACCACATGGTTAGGTAGAATGGATTACAGATCACCACATGGTTAGGTATAATGGATTACAGATCACCACATGGTTAGGTAGAATGGATTACAGATCACCACATGGTTAGGTAGAATGGATTACAGATCACCCCAATGTAAGGTAGAATGGATTACAGATCATCACAAGGTTTAGATATAAAGGATTACAGATCACCACATGGTTAGGTAGAATGGATTACAGATCACCACATGGTTAGGTAGAATGGATTACATATCACCACATGGTTAGGTAGAATGGATTGCAGATCATCACATGGTTAGGTAGAATGGATTACAGATCATTACAAGGTTTATCATAATGGATTACAGATCACCCCATGGTTAGGTAGAATGGATTACAGATCATCACAAGGTTTATCATAATGGATTACAGATCACCACATGGTTAGGTAGAATGGATTACAGATCACCCCATGGTTAGGTAGAATGGATTGCAGATCACCACATGGTTAGGTAGAATGGATTGCAGATCACCACATGGTTAGGTAGAATGGATTACAGATCACCACATGGTTAGGTAGAATGGATTACAGATAACCACATGGTTAGGTAGAATGGATTACAGATCACCACATGGTTAGGTAGAATGGATTACAGATCACCACATGGTTAGGTAGAATGGATTACAGATCACCACATGGTTAGGTAGAATGGAATACAGATCACCACAAGGTTAGGTAGAATGGATTACAGATCATCACATGGTTAGGTAGAATGGATTACAGATCACCACACGGTTAGGTAGAATGGATTACAGATCACCACATGGTTAGGTAGAATGGATTACAGATCACCACACGGTTAGGTAGAATGGATTGCAGATCACCACATGGTTAGGTAGAATGGATTACAGATCACCACATGGTTAGGTAGAATGGATTACAGATCACCACATGGTTAGGTATAATGGATTACAGATCACCACATGGTTAGGTAGAATGGATTACAGATCACCACATGGTTAGGTAGAATGGATTACAGATCACCCCAATGTAAGGTAGAATGGATTACAGATCATCACAAGGTTTAGGTGTAATGGATTACAGATCACCACATGGTTAGGTAGAATGGATTACAGATCACCACATGGTTAGGTAGAATGGAATGCAGATCATCACATGGTTAGGTAGAATGGATTACATATCACCACATGGTTAGGTAGAATGGATTGCAGATCATCACATGGTTAGGTAGAATGGATTATTGATCATTACAAGGTTTATCATAATGGATTACAGATCACCCCATGGTTAGGTAGAATGGATTACAGATCATCACAAGGTTTATCATAATGGATTACAGATCACCACATGGTTAGGTAGAATGGATTACAGATCACCCCATGGTTAGGTAGAATGGATTGCAGATCACCACATGGTTAGGTAGAATGGATTGCAGATCACCACATGGTTAGGTAGAATGGATTACAGATCACCACATGGTTAGGTAGAATGGATTGCAGATCACCACACGGGTAGGTAGAATGGATTACAGATCACCACACGGTTAGGTAGAATGGATTGCAGATCACCACACGGTTAGGTAGAATGGATTACAGATCACCACACGGTTAGGTAGAATGGATTACAGATCACCACACGGTTAGGTAGAATGGATTACAGTTCACCACATGGTTAGGTAGAATGGATTGTAGATCACCACATGGTTAGGTAGAATGGATTGCAGATCACCACACGGTTAGGTAGAATGGATTACAGATCACCACATGGTTAGGTAGAATGTATTACAGATTACCCCATGGTTAGGTAGAATGGATTACAGATCACCACACGGTTAGGTAGAATGGATTACAGATCACCCCATGGTTAGGTAGAATGGATTACAGATCACCACATGGTTAGGTAGAATGGATTACAGATCACCACAAGGTTAGGTAGAATGGATTACAGATCACCACACGGTTAGGTAGAATGGATTGCAGATCACCCCATGGTTAGGTAGAATGGATTACAGATCACCACACGGTTAGGTTGAATGGATTACAGATCACCACATGGTTAGGTAGAATGGATAACAGATCACCACATGGTTAGGTAGAATGGATTACAGATCACCACATGGTTAGGTAGAATGGATTACAGATCACCACACGGTTAGGTAGAATGGATTACAGATCACCACATGTTTAGGTAGAATGGATTACAGATCATCACAAGGTTTAGGTATAATGGATTACAGATCACCACACGGTTAGGTAGAATGGATTACAGATCACCACATGTTTAGGTAGAATGGATTACAGATCATCACAAGGTTTAGGTATAATGGATTACAGATCACCACATGGTTAGGTAGAACGGATTACAGATCACCACATGGTTAGGTAGAATGTATTACAGATCACCCCATGTTTAGGTAGAATGGATTACAGATCACCACACGGTTAGGTTGAATGGATTACAGATCTCCACATGGTTAGGTAGAATGGATTACAGATCACCACACGGTTAGGTAGAATGGATTGCAGATCACCCCACGGTTAAGTAGAATGGATTACAGATCACCACACGGTTAGGTAGAATGGATTACAGATCACCACACAGTTAGGTAGAATGGATTGCAGATCACCACATGGTTAGGTAGAATGGATTACAGATCACCACATGGTTAGGTAGAATGTATTACAGATCACCCCATGGTTAGGTAGAATGGATTACTGATCACCACATGGTTAGGTAGAATGGATTACAGATCACCACATGGTTAGGTAGAATGGATTACAGATCACCACATGGTTAGGTAGAATTGATTACAGATCACCACATGGTTAGGTAGAATGGATTACAGATCACCACATGGTTAGGTAAAATGGATTACAGATCACCACATGGTTAGGTAGAATGGATTACAGATCACCACATAGTTAGGTATAATGGATTACAGATCACCACACGGTTAGGTTGAATGGATTACAGATCACCACATGGTTAGGTAGAATGGATTACAGATCACCACATGGTTAGGTAGAATTGATTACAGATCACCACATGGTTAGGTAGAATGGATTACAGATCACCACATGGTTAGGTAAAATGGATTACAGATCACCACATGGTTAGGTAGAATGGATTACAGATCACCACATAGTTAGGTATAATGGATTACAGATCACCACACGGTTAGGTTGAATGGATTACAGATCACCACATGGTTAGGTAGAATGGATTACAGATCACCACATGGTTAGGTAGAATGGATTACAGATCACCACATGGTTAGGTAGAATGGATTACAGATCACCACACGGTTAGGTAGAATGGATTACAGATCACCACACAGTTAGGTTGAATGGATTACATATCACCACATGGTTAGGTAGAATGGATTACAGATCACCACATGGTTAGGTAGAATGGATTACAGATCACCACATGGTTAGGTAGAATGGATTACAGATCACCACACGGTTAGGTAGAATGGATTGCAGATCACCCCACGGTTAAGTAGAATGGATTACAGATCACCACACGGTTAGGTAGAATGGATTACAGATCACCACACAGTTAGGTAGAATGGATTGCAGATCACCACATGGTTAGGTAGAATGGATTACAGATCACCACATGGTTAGGTAGAATGTATTACAGATCACCCCATGGTTAGGTAGAATGGATTACTGATCACCACATGGTTAGGTAGAATGGATTACAGATCACCACATGGTTAGGTAGAATGGATTACAGATCACCACATGGTTAGGTAGAATTGATTACAGATCACCACATGGTTAGGTAGAATGGATTACAGATCACCACATGGTTAGGTAAAATGGATTACAGATCACCACATGGTTAGGTAGAATGGATTACAGATCACCACATAGTTAGGTATAATGGATTACAGATCACCACACGGTTAGGTTGAATGGATTACAGATCACCACATGGTTAGGTAGAATGGATTACAGATCACCACATGGTTAGGTAGAATTGATTACAGATCACCACATGGTTAGGTAGAATGGATTACAGATCACCACATGGTTAGGTAAAATGGATTACAGATCACCACATGGTTAGGTAGAATGGATTACAGATCACCACATAGTTAGGTATAATGGATTACAGATCACCACACGGTTAGGTTGAATGGATTACAGATCACCACATGGTTAGGTAGAATGGATTACAGATCACCACATGGTTAGGTAGAATGGATTACAGATCACCACATGGTTAGGTAGAATGGATTACAGATCACCACACGGTTAGGTAGAATGGATTACAGATCACCACACAGTTAGGTTGAATGGATTACATATCACCACATGGTTAGATAGAATGGATTACAGATCACCACATGGTTAGGTAGAATGGATTACAGATCACCACATGGTTAGGTAGAATGGATTACAGATCACCACATGGTTAGGTAGAATGGATTACAGATCACCACATGGTTAGGTAGAATGGATTACAGATCACCACATGTTTAGGTAGAATGGATTACAGATCACCACAAGGTTAGGTAGAATGGATTACAGATCACCACATGGTTAGGTAGAATGGATTACAGATCACCACATGGTTAGGTAGAATGGATTACAGATCACCACATGGTTAGGTTGAATGGATTACAGATAACCACACGGTTAGGTTGAATGGATTACAGATCACCACATGGTTAGGTAGAATGGATTACAGATCACCACACGGTTAGGTTGAATGGATTACAGATCACCACATGGTTAGGTAGAATGGATTACAGATCACCACATGGTTAGGTAGAATGGATTACAGATCACCACATGGTTAGGTAGAATGGATTACAGATCACCACATGTTTAGGTAGAATGGATTACAGATCACCACATGGTTAGGTAGAATGGATTACAGATCACCACATGTTTCGGTAGAATGGATTACAGATCACCACATGGTTAGGTAGAATGGATTACAGATCACCACATGGTTAGGTTGAATGGATTACAGATCACCACACGGTTAGGTTGAATGGATTACAGATCACCACATGGTTAGGTAGAATGGATTACAGATCACCACACGGTTAGGTTGAATGGATTACAGATCACCACATGGTTAGGTAGAATGGATTACAGATCACCACGTGGTTAGGTAGAATGGATTACAGATCACCACATGGTTAGGTAGAATGGATTACAGATCACCACATGTTTAGGTAGAATGGATTACAGATCACCAAATGGTTAGGTAGAATGGATTACAGATCACCACATGGTTAGGTTGAATGGATTACAGATCACCACACGGTTAGGTTGAATGGATTACAGATCACCACATGGTTAGGTAGAATGGATTACAGATCACCACACGGTTAGGTTGAATGGATTACAGATCACCACATGGTTAGGTAGAATGGATTACAGATCACCACATGGTTAGGTAGAATGGATTACAGATCACCACATGGTTAGGTAGAATGGAATACAGATCACCACAAGGTTTATCATAATGGATTACAGATCACCACATGGTTAGGTAGAATGGATAACAGATCACGACATGGTTAGGTAGAATGGATTACAGATTACCCCATGGTTAGGTAGAATGGATTACAGATCACCCCATGGTTAGGTAGAATGGATTACAGTTCACCACATGGTTAGGTAGAATGGATTACAGATCACCACACGGTTAGGTAGAATGGATTACAGATCACCACATGGTTTATCATAATGGATTAAAGATCACCACATGGTTAGGTAGAATGGATTACATATCACCACATGGTTAGGTAGAATGGATTACAGATCACCACATGGTTAGGTAGAATGGATTACAGATCACCACACGGTTAGGTAGAATGGATTACAGATCACCACATGGTTTATCATAATGGATTAAAGATCACCACATGGTTAGGTAGAATGGATTACAGATCACCCCATGGTTAGGTAGAATGGATTACAGATCACCACACGGTTAGGTAGAATGGATTACAGATCACCACACGGTTAGGTAGAATGGATTACAGATCACGACATGGTTAGGTAGAATGGATTACAGATTACCCCATGGTTAGGTAGAATGGATTACAGATCACCACATGGTTAGGTAGAATGGATTACAGATCACCACATGGTTAGGTAGAATGGATTACAGATCACCACATGGTTAGGTAGAATGGAGTACAGATCATCACATGGTTAGGTAGAATGGATAACAGATCACCACATGGTTAGGTAGAATGGATTACAGATCACCACATGGTTAGGTAGAATGGATTACAGATCACCACACGGTTAGGTAGAATGGATTACAGATCACCACATGTTTAGGTAGAATGGATTACAGATCATCACAAGGTTTAGGTATAATGGATTACAGATCACCACACGGTTAGGTAGAATGGATTACAGATCACCACATGTTTAGGTAGAATGGATTACAGATCATCACAAGGTTTAGGTATAATGGATTACAGATCACCACATGGTTAGGTAGAACGGATTACAGATCACCACATGGTTAGGTAGAATGTATTACAGATCACCCCATGTTTAGGTAGAATGGATTACAGATCACCACACGGTTAGGTTGAATGGATTACAGATCTCCACATGGTTAAGTAGAATGGATTACAGATCACCACACGGTTAGGTAGAATGGATTGCAGATCACCCCACGGTTAAGTAGAATGGATTACAGATCACCACACGGTTAGGTAGAATGGATTACAGATCACCACACAGTTAGGTAGAATGGATTGCAGATCACCACATGGTTAGGTAGAATGGATTACAGATCACCACATGGTTAGGTAGAATGTATTACAGATCACCCCATGGTTAGGTAGAATGGATTACTGATCACCACATGGTTAGGTAGAATGGATTACAGATCACCACACGGTTAGGTAGAATGGATTACAGATCACCACATGGTTAGGTAGAATTGATTACAGATCACCACATGGTTAGGTAAAATGGATTACAGATCACCACATGGTTAGGTAGAATGGATTACAGATCACCACATAGTTAGGTATAATGGATTACAGATCACCACACGGTTAGGTTGAATGGATTACAAATCACCACATGGTTAGGTAGAATGGATTACAGATCACCACACGGTTAGGTTGAATGGATTACAGATCACCACATGGTTAGGTAGAATGGATTACAGATCACCACACGGTTAGGTAGAATGGATTACAGATCACCACATGGTTAGGTAGAATGAATTACAGATCACCACACGGTTAGGTAGAATGGATTACAGATCACCACATGGTTAGGTTGAATGGATTACAGATCACCACACGGTTAGGTTGAATGGATTACAGATCACCACATGGTTAGGTAGAATGGATTACAGATCACCACACGGTTAGGTTGAATGGATTACAGATCACCACATGGTTAGGTAGAATGGATTACAGATCACCACATGGTTAGGTAGAATGGATTACAGATCACCACATGGTTAGGTAGAATGGATTACAGATCACCACACGGTTAGGTAGAATGGATTACAGATCACCACACAGTTAGGTTGAATGGATTACATATCACCACATGGTTAGGTAGAATGGATTACAGATCACCACATGGTTAGGTAGAATGGATTACAGATCACCACATGGTTAGGTAGAATGGATTACAGATCACCACATGTTTAGGTAGAATGGATTACAGATCACCACATGGTTAGGTTGAATGGATTACAGATCACCACACGGTTAGGTTGAATGGATTACAGATCACCACATGGTTAGGTAGAATGGATTACAGATCACCACATGGTTAGGTAGAATGGATTACAGATCACCACATGGTTAGGTAGAATGGAATTACAGATCACCACACGGTTAGGTAGAATGGATTACAGATCACCACACAGTTAGGTTGAATGGATTACATATCACCACATGGTTAAGTAGAATGGATTACAGATCACCACATGGTTAGGTAGAATGGATTACAGATCACCACATGGTTAGGTAGAATGGATTACAGATCACCACATGGTTAGGTAGAATGGATTACAGATCACCACATGGTTAGGTAGAATGGATTACAGATCACCACATGTTTAGGTAGAATGGATTACAGATCACCACAAGGTTAGGTAGAATGGATTACAGATCACCACATGGTTAGGTAGAATGGATTACAGATCACCACATGGTTAGGTAGAATGGATTACAGATCACCACATGGTTAGGTTGAATGGATTACAGATCACCACACGGTTAGGTTGAATGGATTACAGATCACCACATGGTTAGGTAGAATGGATTACAGATCACCACACGGTTAGGTTGAATGGATTACAGATCACCACATGGTTAGGTAGAATGGATTACAGATCACCACATGGTTAGGTAGAATGGATTACAGATCACCACATGGTTAGGTAGAATGGATTACAGATCACCACATGGTTAGGTTGAATGGATTACAGATCACCACACGGTTAGGTTGAATGGATTACAGATCACCACATGGTTAGGTAGAATGGATTACAGATCACCACACGGTTAGGTTGAATGGATTACAGATCACCACATGGTTAGGTAGAATGGATTACAGATCACCACGTGGTTAGGTAGAATGGATTACAGATCACCACATGGTTAGGTAGAATGGATTACAGATCACCACATGTTTAGGTAGAATGGATTACAGATCACCAAATGGTTAGGTAGAATGGATTACAGATCACCACATGGTTAGGTTGAATGGATTACAGATCACCACACGGTTAGGTTGAATGGATTACAGATCACCACATGGTTAGGTAGAATGGATTACAGATCACCACATGGTTAGGTTGAATGGATTACAGATCACCACATGGTTAGGTAGAATGGATTACAGATCACCACGTGGTTAGGTAGAATGGATTACAGATCACCACATGGTTAGGTAGAATGGATTACAGATCACCACATGTTTAGGTAGAATGGATTACAGATCACCAAATGGTTAGGTAGAATGGATTACAGATCACCACATGGTTAGGTTGAATGGATTACAGATCACCACATGGTTAGGTAGAATGGATAACAGATCACCACATGGTTAGGTAGAATGGATTACAGATCACCACATGGTTAGGTAGAATGGAATACAGATCACCACAAGGTTTATCATAATGGATTACAGATCACCACATGGTTAGGTAGAATGGATAACAGATCACGACATGGTTAGGTAGAATGGATTACAGATTACCCCATGGTTAGGTAGAATGGATTACAGTTCACCACATGGTTAGGTAGAATGGATTACAGATCACCACACGGTTAGGTAGAATGGATTACAGATCACCACATGGTTTATCATAATGGATTAAAGATCACCACATGGTTAGGTAGAATGGATTACATATCACCACATGGTTAGGTAGAATGGATTACAGATCACCACATGGTTAGGTAGAATGGATTACAGATCACCACACGGTTAGGTAGAATGGATTACAGATCACCACATGGTTTATCATAATGGATTAAAGATCACCACATGGTTAGGTAGAATGGATTACAGATCACCCCATGGTTAGGTAGAATGGATTACAGATCACCCCACGGTTAGGTAGAATGGATTACAGATCACCACACGGTTAGGTAGAATGGATTACAGATCACGACATGGTTAGGTAGAATGGATTACAGATCACCCCATGGTTAGGTAGAATGGATTACAGATCACCACATGGTTAGGTAGAATGGATAACAGATCACGACATGGTTAGGTAGAATGGATTACAGATTACCCCATGGTTAGGTAGAATGGATTACATATCACCACATGGTTAGGTAGAATGGATTACAGATCACCACATGGTTAGGTTGAATGGATTACAGATCATCACACGGTTAGGTAGAATGGATTACAGATTACCCCATGGTTAGGTAGAATGGATTACAGATCACCACATGGTTAGGTAGAATGGATTACAGATCACCACATGGTTAGGTAGAATGGATTACAGATCACCCCATGGTTAGGTAGAATGGATTACAGATCACCACATGGTTAGGTAGAATGGATTACAGATCACGCCATGGTTAGGTATAATGTATTATAAATGGTAACTGATGTGTTCAGATTACTTGTGCTAATCAGTCATTTGGGAAGGACAATTCAATTAATGTTGGTAGTCAGATAGCATAGTGAATGTTACTTTAGGTGGATAGTGGAGAGAGGGTACAGTAGAGAAAACAGAGGTAGGTGAGAGTAGAGGGAGATAGGGGAGAGGAAAGGAAGGAGATAGAGGAAGAGAAATGGAGGGAGGGGGTAAAGAAGTGGAGAGGGAGTGGAGGGAATGATGATGGATATTATTGATCTCTTCCCTCCCTCCCTCCCTCTCTCTCTCTCCCTCCCTCTCTCTCATCTCCCACTCTCTCTCCCTCCCACTCTCTCTGTCCCTCCCACTCTCTCATCTCCCACTCTTTATCCCTCTATCTCCACCTCCCTCCCTCTCCTCTCTCATTCTCTCTCCATCCCTCTCTCTCCTCTCCCAACCCTTCTCTGTCCTTCTCCACCTCCCTCCCTCCCTCCCTCCCTCCCTCCCTCCCTCCCTCCCTCCCTCCCTCCCTCCCTCCCTCCCTCCCTCCCTCCCTCCCTCCCTCCCTCCCTCTCCTCTCCCACTCTTTCTCTCTCCCTCCCTGTCCTTCTCCACCTCCCTGCTTCCATCCCTCTCTCTCCTCTCCCACTCTCTATCCCTCCTCCTTCTCCCTCTCTCTCTCCTCTCCCTCTTTCCCTCTCTCTCAGCACACTGACTGGTGCTATGGACAGGTGAGGCTAAATCTTCGTCACTCACTCAGCACTGCAACTCTTATTACTAATGCAACACTTCTGCAAGAGCAGAGAGAGAGATAGAGAGAGAGAAGCAGAGGGAGAGGGAGAGAGAGAGAGAGAGGGAGAGTGTGAGATAGAGAGAGAGTGAGAGAGAGGGAGAGTGTGAGATCTAGAGAGAGTGAGAGAGAGTGTGAGACAGTGAGAGAGAGAGAGACAGAGAGAGAGAGAGGGAGAGAGTGAGAGAAAGAGAGAGAGAGAGAGAGAGAGAGAGAGAGAGAGAGAGAGAGAGAGAGAGAGAGAGGGAGCGAGAGAGAGACAGAGAGAGAGAGAGGGAGAGAGTGAGAGAAAGAGAGAGAGAGAGAGAGAGAGAGAGAGAGAGAGAGAGAGAGAGAGAGAGAGAGAGAGAGAGGGAGTGAGAGAGAGAGAGAGAGAGAGAGAGGGAGAGAGAGAGAGAGAGAGAGAGAGAGAGAGAGAGAGAGAGAGAGAGAGAGAGAGGGAGAGAGAGAGAGAGAGAGAGAGAGAGAGGGAGAGGGAGGGAGAGAGAGAGAGAGAGAGAGAGAGAGAGAGAGGGAGAGAGAGAGGGAGAGGGAGAGAGAGGGACCTATTTTAAAGACATCACAGTTTCTTTTCACAGCACTTTTAAAGCCCCAATCCTGAGTTCGTGTTTCAGCCCCGCCACCAGCTTGGGTATGAAGCTGTAGGACGGAAAAGGGAGAAATGTAACCACCATCACATTCCTAGAGACAGAGTTAAGGATGCAAGTTAAAGTCTTCAATAAACAACACTGATTGTAATTCATTGATATTCTAATCAAACAACAAGACATATCCCAGATTGTGCCTTCATGTGGAGTTCAAACCTCCTGCAGCACAGCAGACTGGTGTAAAGCAACCAGTGGGCTGTAGCCTCGCTCTAACACAGCTGGCTGGAGAAGCAGACTGGCCAAGACAACACAGGGACAGATATAACATGCTGCCTTTCCAGTCCTGATAGAAGGTGATGTATTAGATCTCATGTCAGAATGATGCCAGCTGGGCGTCAACACAGAGTAAAGATTTATTCTCAAATCAAATCAAATTTTATTTGTCACATACACATGGTTAGCAGATGTTAATGCGAGTGTGGCGAAATGCTTGTGCTTCCAGTTCCGACAATGCAGTAATAACCAACAAGTAATCTAACAATTTCACAACAACTACCTTATACACACAAGTGTAAAGGGATGAAGAATATGTACATAAAGATATATGAATGAGCGATGGTACAGAATGGCATAGGCAAGATGCAGTAGATGGTGTAGAGTACAGTATATACATATGAGATGAGTAATGTAGGGTATGTAAGCAGATAAAAGTGGCATTGTTTAAAGTGGCTAGTGATACATGAGGCATGTTCGATCGGTAACACAATACTGAGATTATGGGGTGCCCTTCGCTCTCAAATTAATGATGAAAGGAAAGGGAAAGGGGGATACCTAGTCAGTTGTACAACAGAATGCATTCAACTGAAATATGTCTTCAGCATTTAACCCAACCCCTCTGAAAAGAGGTGCGGGGGACCTCCTTAATTAACATCCACGTCTTCGGCGCCCGGGGAACACTGGGTTAACTGCCTTGTCAGGGGCATAAGGCTCTGACTATTGAACCTCCCACAGAGAGGCGTACTCTGACTGTTGAACCTCCCACAGAGAGACTTAAGGCTCTGACTGTTGAACCTCCCACAGAGGGGCATAAGGCGCTGACTGTTGAACCTCCCACAGAGAGGAGTAAGGCACTGACTGTTGAACATCCCATAGAGGGGCGTAAGGCTCTGACTGTTGAACCTCCCACAGAGGGGCGTAAGGCTCTGACTGTTGAACCTCCCACAGAGAGACGTAAGGCTCTGACTGTTGAACCTCCCAAAGAGAGACGTAAGGCTCTGACTGTTGAACCTCCCACAGAGGGGAGTAAGGCTCTGACTGTTGAACCTCCCACAGAGGGGTGCAAGGCTCTGACTGTTGAACCTCCCACAGAGGGGCGTAAGGCTCTGACTGTTGAACCTCCCACAAAGGGGCGTAAGGCTCTGACTGTTGAACCTCCCACAGAGGGGCGTAAGGCTCTGACTGTTTAACCTCCCACAGAGGGGCGTAAGGCACTGACTGTTGAACCTCCCACAGAGAGGCGTAAGGCACTGACTGTTGAACCTCCCACAGAGAGACGTAAGGCTCTGACTATTGAACCTCCCACAGAGGGGCGTAAGGCTCTGACTGTTGAACCTCCCACAGAGAGACGTAAGGCTCTGACTGTTGAACCTCCCACAGAGAGACGTAAGGCTCTGACTGTTGAACCTCCCACAGAGAGACGTAAGGTTTTGAAATGACAAGCCAACCAAATAAAATATGTGTTCCGCTCTACCGAGTACGATAGCTCAACTTGATCTCAGGGATAGACGTAACATTGTAAATATAAATCTGTCTCCCTCCCTTTAGTATGATATGTTACATTTCATAAGGTATCTATTAACCTATGGGTTGTCATCATTTCAGCAATGTTAAGTTTTTGAACGTTGTAAAAATCGGCTGACGTCCATACAGACAACCTTCAGGAATAAGACAGAAAGATCTTTGAAAGACACCTTCGTCATTAAACACGCTTCAATGGCTTTGAGATGGGAATCATTGGAAAGATAATTTATAATGTAATCAGAGAGACTAATCAATCTGATATGCTGATGTTGTTGATCCTCTCTGTGTGAATCCAAACACACATCAACACTATGGCAGCAGTCACATCCCACCCTGGAGGCATGGCACAGAGAGATACGATGGATATGTGTCCTTAATACTACACTATTCCCTATGTAGTGCACTACATCTGATCAGGGCGCAATGGCACCGGTTCTGAGAGACTATACCCAGTTCTGAGGGGCTATACCATGTTCTGAGGGGCCATACCCTGTTCTGAGGGGCCATACCCTGTTCTGAGGGGCTATACCCAGTTCTGAGGGGCTATACCATGTTCTGAGGGGCCATACCCTGTTCCGAGGGGCCATACCCTGTTCTGATGGGCTGTACCCTGTTCTGAAGGGCCATACCCTGTTCTGAGGGGCTGTACCCTGTTATGAGGGGCTATACCATGTTCTGAGGGGCTATACCCTGTTCTGAGGGGCCATACCCTGTTCTGAGGGGCCATACCCAGTTCTGAGGGGCTATACCATGTTCTGAGGGGCCATACCCTGTTCTGAGGGGCCATACCCTGTTCTGAGGGGCTGTACCCAGTTCTGATGAGATATACCCTGTTCTGAGTGTCAATACCCGGGTCTGAGGGGCCATACCCAGTTCTGATGAGATATACCCTGTTCTGATTGGCTATACCTTGTTCTGAGACACTATACCCAGTTCTGATGGCCTATACCCAGTTCTGATGAGATATACCCTGTTCTGATTGGTCTATACCCAGTTATGATGAGATATACCCTGTTCTGATTGGCTATATCCTCTTCTGAGGGCATATTTCCGTTTTTGTCATGCTATTTCTATGATGTTTCTCCCTGTGCAGCATCAGATATAAACTAAAGGCCCTATAAAATGAATCGAGACCCCCTCCCAAACAAACAGAAAGATTGGTTTCCAATTCCTGATTGTTCCCTTCAGCATAATGAGCATAATGAGCATTATTTCCCTGTGTCAATTAACCTCGCAATCAGCCACCTCTGAGCCCCCTCTCGGCAACGCTGCCAAAGGTGTTTCTTCCAGTCACCGTTATTCTACTGATGAGAACAGACAGGATCAGTTCCTGTGCTTCTGTCTGACAGACTAGACAAACATCAACCAGAATCGATACAGCACAGACTCCTACAACACTAAGGTACACAGCAGATGGACTTAGTTTGGAACATGGTATATGGTATACCTACATGGACATGTTTCCTGTTTCGGAAGTCAAACAAAATGGCCGCCAGTGTATCATCACTTAATATTTCTCAAAGTTTTGACCCAGTCGTTAATACTAATCATTCCATTAATTCGACATTGCTATGCAAAACAAATCGTTGGCATGTGGCTAGCTAGCAGAGCTAGATAATAACCCCCAGAATCCCCTTCAGTAACACTCAGACGGGATACGCACACTGAGAACACTGTGTTTTCAACAGTAAATCGCTTTGTGTTGTGGAAGTAGAAGTCCCAGAAAGGTACTGCAACATGTTCAAATCATTTACTTGACACTTTCTTTGCCCAGTGAAGTAAATCAGTTAGCCAATCAGGATCTCTCCAATTCGTTGAACCTACTTTGTTGAACTTGTTCATTCGGCTACAGGCAGCAGACCCATGATGCACCACTACTGCAGCGTTTATAATTCAGATCATGGCGCTGTCTTCTAGAAGTCCTCAGACAACGACACGGAGAGGTAAACTAAAGGGGAACAATAAAATGCCTGAGGCTTGTACAGTCTAAATATAATCAACCATCTTTAACCTCTGAATGGGAAGTAGAATGATTTAAGTGTCTAGTAATTATAACTCTCAGACAAGACTTGAGTCAACGGAAGAGACGCACGCACGCACGCACGCACAAACAAACGAGCAGCACACAGAAATGTGTGGCAGGTGTCAACATGTCAACCGCCCAACCTCCATCTGCTGTGTGTCATGACAAGCTGCTGAATTCTTGTGGTGTTAGAACTCGTCACCGGCACACAGCGTCTCCAAGCCACCACAATCATCTACTCACTCTACGGGGCTCTGGGAACAAAAAAAAAAAAAAAAAAAAAACACAAAGAGAGAGAAATGGTGTTAATGATGTAAAGATTCACCCTCCTTAAGAATAATTAATTCTCCAAACAATTGATTTTCTTCAGCAATCCCAAGCAGAGGCAGCACTTTAGGGTGATCTATGGATTTCATTAAATAAATGTAATGTAGCAGGCTGATTCTCCTTTGTTCATCCAGCACAATGGTTTCACAGTCAGATCGTTTTAAATGGGGTTAGAATTGAACAGGGACGACCTGATGAAATGCCTCTTTAGTGACTCTAAAATCCATGGGAGTACTTTGCATATATAACCCTCATTTAAAAACAGTTCCTTCAGAAAGTATGCACACCCTGTTGCTTGTTTTCAAGTATTTTGTTGTGTTTACATACAGACTAAATTTTAAATTGATTCCATTTAGATTTTTTGGGGGGGTCACTGGCTTACACACAATACCCCATAATGTCAAAGTGTAATTATATTATCCAGATTTTTTTTTTTACAAATTAATTAAAAATGAACAACTGAAATGCATTGAGTCATTGAGTATTCAAACCCCTCTGTTATGACAATCCTAAATATGTTCAGGAGTAAACACTTGCTTAACAACTCACATAATAAGTTGCATGGACTCAGTCCGTGTTCAATAATAGTGTTTATTAACATGATTTTTGACTAACTACCTCATCTCTATACTCCGACACATTCAATTATCTGTAAGGCCCCTCAGTCGAGCAGTGCATTTCAAAACACAGATTCAACCACAAAGACCAGGAAGGTTTTCCAATGCCTCGCAAAGAAGGGCACCTATTGGTAGATGGGTAAAGACACAAAAAAAGAAGACATTGAATATCCCTTTGGGCATGGTGAAGATATTAATTACACTTTGAGTGTTGTGTCAATACACCCAGTCATGCAAAGGATTTCAACATGAGGCCAACAGTTACAGAGTTTAAAAGGCTGTGAAAGGAGAAAACTGAGGATGGATCAACAACATTGTAGTTACTCCACAATACTAACCTAAATGACAGAGTGTAAAGAAGGAAGCCTGTAGAGAATACAAATATTCCAAAACATGCATCCTGTTTGCAACAAGGCACTAAAGTAATACTGCAAAAAATGGGGTTCTATTAAGCTATATGTAATTGTTTTAAGAAGGTCACATCGAGGGCAATGTAATTGTTTTGAGAAGGTCACATCAAGGGTAATGTAATTATTTTAAGAAGGTTACATCAAAGGTAATGTAATTATTTTAAGAAGGTCACACCAAGGATAACGTGTAGGGTTAGTGACTGTGTACTGTAGGGTTAGTGACTGTATATTGTAGGATTAGTGACTGTATACTGTAGGATTAGTGACTGTATACTGTAGGGTTAGTGACTGTATACTGTAGGGTTAGTGACTGTATATTGTAGGATTAGTGACTGTATACTGTAGGGTTAGTGACTGTGTACTGTAGGGTTAGTGACTGTATATTGTAGGATTAGTGACTGTATATTGTAGGATTAGTGACTGTATACTGTAGGATTAGTGACTGTATACTGTAGAGTTAGTGACTGTATATTGTAGGATTAGTGACTGTATACTGTAGGGTTAGTGACTGTATATTGTAGGATTAGTGACTGTATACTGTAGGGTTAGTGACTGTATATTGTAGGATTAGTGACTGTATACTGTAGGATTAGTGACTGTATACTGTAGGGTTAGTGACTGTATACTGTAGGGTTAGTGACTGTATATTGTAGGATTAGTGACTGTATACTGTAGGGTTAGTGACTGTATACTGTAGGGTTAGTGACTGTATATTGTAGGATTAGTGACTGTATACTGTAGGGTTAGTGACTGTATACTGTAGGGTTAGTGACTGTATACTGTAGGGTTAGTGACTGTATATTGTAAGGTTAGTGACTGTATATTGTAGGATTAGTGACTGTATACTGTAGGGTTAGTGACTGTATACTGTAGAGTTAGTAACTGTATATTGTAGGGTTAGTGACTGTATACTGTAGGATTAGTGACTGTATACTGTAGGGTTAGTGACTGTATACTGTAGGGTTAGTGACTGTATACTGTAGGGTTAGTGACTGTATACTGTAGGATTAGTGACTGTATACTGTAGGGTTAGTGACTGTATACTGTAGGATTAGTGACTGTATACTGTAGGGTTAGTGACTGTATACTGTAGGGTTAGTGACTGTATACTGTAGGATTAGTGACTGTATACTGTAGGGTTAGTGACTGTATACTGTAGGATTAGTGACTGTATACTGTAGGGTTAGTGACTGTATACTGTAGGGTTAGTGACTGTATACTGTAGGGTTAGTGACTGTATACTGTAGGGTTAGTGACTGTATACTGTAGGGTTAGTGATCTGGACTGTGTGAGAATCTTGTGGTCAGACCACTGCTTTCACACCTATCATCTAAAATCAAGCACTGCTTTCACACCTATCATCTAAAATCAAGCACTGCTTTCACACCTATCATCTAAAATCAAGCACTGCTTCCACACCTATCATCTAAAATCAAGCACTGCCCAAGCTGAAAATACAATGGAGACATATCCAAGAAATCTGATAATACACAACTCACATTACACGTACCTGTTACTCATGTTTACAATAATGATACAAACATAAAGTGACAAATCTCCAGATAATGACCCTGTTGGATCTTCATGAAGAGTAGTACAATTAAAAGGGAAAGCAACAGAAATTATGAGGAAGTATTTATTATTTATTTTTTTTTACAAATTATGAGGAAATAATTCAAGTACTTGCCAATCCATGTCCGATTTATCTGGGGTGAACTTCATGAATCAGGTCAGGTTAATTATGGTTCCGACTGCATCTGAATGTTCAAAACTTAATTTAGCTTGAATTTGAAATCAATATAAATGTCTGTCTGCAGAATCAGCATTCTATTAATTAACATACTGAGGGAATTTCTCTAATTTTGTGATCTTTTATTTCCAATAATTTTAAGAGTGATTATAAAATATCTAATATTTATTTGATTATGAAATATCTAATATTTATTTGATTATAAAATATATAATATCTATTGTTTATAAAATATAAAATATTTATTTGATTATAAAATATCTAATATTTATTTGATTATAGAATATCTAATATTTATTTGATTATAGAATATCTAATATTTATTTGATTATAAAATATCTAATATCTATTTGATTATAAAATATCTAATATCTATTTGATTATAAAATATATAATATTTATTTGATTATAAATATGTACTGTAACTTCAGAAAGGGTCCCTAATTATAGACCACATTTCGTTGTGTTACAAAGTGGGATTGAAATGGATTTAATTTAGCTTTTTTTGTCAATTTCTAACATTTGTAAAAAAAAAAAGTTATGAAAAAAAACCACAAATATATATTGATTGGATTCAACCCCTAAATCAATATATGTTAGAACCACGGCTGACAGCGATTACAGTTGTGGGTCTTTCTGGGTAAGTCTCTACGATCTCTATCCTATATAATGTATCCTATCATTACCAACTGTATCCTATATAACGTATCCTATAATTACCAGCTGTATCCTATGTAATGTATCCTATCATAACCATCTGTATCCTATATAATGTATCCTATAATTACCAACTGTATCCTATATAATGTATCCTATCATTACCAACTGTATCCTATATAATGTATCCTATCATTACCAACTGTATCCTATATAATGTATCCAAACACAACCAACTGTATCCTATATAATGTATCCCATCATTACCAACTGTATCCTATATAATGTATCCTATAATTACTAACTGTATCCTATATAATTTATCCTATCATAACCAACTGTATCCTATATAATGTATCCAAACATAACCATCTGTATCCTATATAATTTATCCAAACATAACCAACTGTATCCTATATAATGTATCCAAACATAACCATCTGTATCCTATATAATTTATCCAAACATAACCAACTGTATCCTATATAATGTATCCAAACATAACCATCTGTATCCTATATAATTTATCCTATCATAACCAACTGTATCCTATATAATTTATCCTATCATTACCAACTGTATCCTATATAATGTATCCTATAATTACCAACTGTATCCTATATAATGTATCCAAACATAACCATCTGTATCCTATATAATTTATCCTATCATAACCAACTGTATCCTATATAATTGATCCTATAATTACTAACTGTATCCTATATAATTTATCCAAACATAACCAACTGTATCCTATCATAACCAACTGTATCCTATAATTACCAGCTGTATCCTATATAATTCATCCAAACATAACCAACTGTATCCTATATAATGTATCCAAACATAACCATCTGTATCATATATAATGTATCCAAACATAACCAACTGTATCCTATATAATTTATAGCTGGTATTGCTGGTAATGGTGGATAATATTGGTGGATAATATTGGTGGCTGGTATTAGTGGATAATATTGGTGGCTGGTATTGGTGGATAATATTGGTGGCTGGTATTGGTGGATAACATTGGTGGATAATATTGGTGGCTGGTATTGGTGGATAATATTGGTGGCTGGTATTGGTGGATAACATTGGTGGATAATATTGGTGGCTGGTATTGGTGGATAATATTGGTGGCTGGTATTGGTGGATAATGTTGGTGAATAGTATTGGTGGATAATATTGGTGGCTGGTATTGGTGGCTGGTATTGGTGGATAATATTGGTGGATAATATTGGTGGCTGGTATTGGTGGCTGGTATTGGTGGCTGGTATTGGTGGATAATATTGGTGGATAATATTGGTGGCTGGTATTGGTGGCTGGTATTGGTGGATAATATTGGTGGATAATATTGGTGGCCGGTATTGGTGGATAATATTGGTGGATTATATTGGTGGCTGGTATTGGTGGATTATATTGGTGGCTGGTATTGGTGGCTGGTATTGGTGGATAATATTGGTGGCTGGTATTGGTGGCTGGTATTGGTTGATAATATTGGTGGCTGGTATTGGTGGATAATATTGGTGGCTGGTACTGGTGGCTGGTATTGGTGGATAATATTGGTGGCCGGTATTGGTGGATAATATTGGTGGCCGGTATTGGTGGCTGGTATTGGTGGATTATATTGGTGGCTGGTATTGGTGGCTGGTATTGGTTGATAATATTGGTGGCTGGTATTGGTGGCTGGTATTGGTTGATAATATTGGTGGCTGGTATTGCTGGATTATTTTGGTGGCTGGTATTGGTGGCTGGTATTGGTGGATAATATTGGTTGCTGATATTGGTGGATAATATTGGTGGATAATATTGGTGGCTGGTATTGGTGGATAGTATTGGTGGATAATATTGGTTGCTGATATTGGTGGATAATATTGGTGGATAATATTGGTGGCTGGTATTGGTGGCTGGTATTGGTGGATAATATTGGTGGCCGGTATTGGTGGATAATATTGGTGGCCGGTATTGGTGGCTGGTATTGGTGGATTATATTGGTGGCTGGTATTGGTGGCTGGTATTGGTTGATAATATTGGTGGCTGGTATTGGTGGCTGGTATTGGTTGATAATATTGGTGGCTGGTATTGCTGGATTATTTTGGTGGCTGGTATTGGTGGCTGGTATTGGTGGATAATATTGGTTGCTGATATTGGTGGATAATATTGGTGGCTGGTATTGGTGGATAATATTGGTGGATAATATTGGTGGCTGGTATTGGTGGATAATATTGGGGAATAATATTGGTGGATAATATTGGTGGCTGGTATTGGTGGATAATGTTGGGGAATAATATTGGTGGATAATATTGGTGGCTGGTATTGGTGGATAATATTGGGGAATAATATTGGTGGATAATATTGGTGGCTGGTATTGGTGGATAATATTGGGGAATAATATTGGTGGATAATATTGGTGGCTGGTATTGGTGGATAATATTGGGGAATAATATTGGTGGATAATATTGGTGGCTGGTATTGGTGGATAATATTGGTGGATAACATTGGTGGATAATATTGGTGGCTGGTATTGGTGGATAATATTGGTGGCTGGTATTGGTGGCTGGTATTGGTTGATAATATTGGTGGCTGGTATTGGTGGATAATATTGGTGGCTGGTATTGGTGGCTGGTATTGGTGGATAATATTGGTGGCCGGTATTGGTGGATAATATTGGTGGCCGGTATTGGTGGCTGGTATTGGTGGATTATATTGGTGGCTGGTATTGGTGGCTGGTATTGGTTGATAATATTGGTGGCTGGTATTGGTGGCTGGTATTGGTTGATAATATTGGTGGCTGGTATTGCTGGATTATTTTGGTGGCTGGTATTGGTGGCTGGTATTGGTGGATAATATTGGTTGCTGATATTGGTGGATAATATTGGTGGATAATATTGGTGGCTGGTATTGGTGGATAATATTGGTGGATAATATTGGTGGCTGGTATTGGTGGATAATGTTGGGGAATAATATTGGTGGATAATATTGGTGGCTGGTATTGGTGGCTGGTATTGGAGGATAATGTTGGTGAATAGTATTGGTGGATAATGTTGGTGGCTGGTATTGGTGGATAATATTGGTGGCTGGTATTGGTGGATAATATTGGTGGATAATATTGGTGGCTGGTATTGGTGGCTGGTATTGGTGGATAATATTGTTGGATAATATTGGTGGCTGGTATTGGTGGCTGGTATTGGTGGATAATATTGGTGGATAATATTGGTGGCTGGTATTGGTGGCTGGTATTGGTGGATAATATTGGTGGATAATATTGGTGGCTGGTATTGGTGGACGGTATTGGTGGATAATATTGGTGGCTGGTATTGGTGGCTGGTATTGGTGGCTGGTATTGGTGGCTGGTATTGGTGGATAATATTGGTGGATAATATTGGTGGCTGGTATTGGTGGACGGTATTGGTGGATAATATTGGTGGATAATATTGGTGGCTGGTATTGGTGGACGGTATTGGTGGATAATATTGGTGGCTGGTATTAGTGGCTGGTATTGGTGGATTATATTGGTGGCTGGTATTGGTGGCTGGTATTGGTTGATAATATTGGTGGCCGGTATTGGTTGATAATATTGGTCGCTGGTATTGGTGGATAATATTGGTGGCTGGTATTGGTGGATAATATTGGTGGCTGGTATTGGTGGATAATATTGGTGGATAATATTGGTGGATAATATTGGTGGCTAGTATTGGTGGCTGGTATTGGTGGATAATATTGGTGGATAATATTGGTGGCTGGTATTGGTGGACGGTATTGGTGGATAATATTGGTGGCTGGTATTAGTGGCTGGTATTGGTGGATTATATTGGTGGCTGGTATTGGTGGCTGGTATTGGTTGATAATATTGGTGGCCGGTATTGGTTGATAATATTGGTCGCTGGTATTGGTGGATAATATTGGTGGCTGGTATTGGTGGATAATATTGTTGGCCGGTATTGGTGGCTGGTATTGGTTGATAATATTGGTGGCCGGTATTGGTTGATAATATTGGTCGCTGGTATTGGTGGATAATATTGGTAGCTGGTATTGGTGGATAATATTGGTGGCTGGTATTGGTTGATAATATTGGTGGCTGGTATTGGTGGATAATATTGGTGGCTGGTATTGGTGGATAATATCGGTGGCCGGTATTGGTGGATAATATTGGTGGCCGGTATTGGTGGATAATATTGGTGGCTGGTATTGGTGGCTGGTATTGGTGGATAATATTGGTGGATAATATTGTTGGATAATATTGGTGGCTGGTATTGGTGGATAATATTGGTGGCTGGTATTGGTGGATAATATTGGTGGATAATATTGGTGGATAATATTGGTGGATAATGTTGGTGGCTGGTATTGGTGGATAATGTTGGTGGATAATATTGGTGGATAATATTGGTGGCTGGTATTGGTGGATAATATTGGTGGATGGTATTGGTGGATAATATTGGTGGCTGGTATTGGTGGATAATATTGGTGGCTGGTATTGGTGGATAATATTGGTGGCTGGTATTGGTGGATAATATTGGTGGATAATATTGGTGGATAATATTGGTCGCTGGTATTGGTGGCCGGTATTGGTGGATAATATTGGTGGCTGGTATTGGTGGATTATATTGGTGGCTGGTATTGGTGGCTGGTATTCGTTGATAATATTGGTGGCTGGTATTGGTTGATAATATTGGTGGCTGATATTGGTGGATAATATTGGTGGCTGGTATTGGTGGATAATATTGGCGGCTGGTATTGGTGGCTGGTATTGATGGATAATATTAGTGGCTGGTATTGGTGGATAATATTGGTGGCTGGTATTGGTGGATAATATTGGCGGCTGGTATTGGTGGGTAATATTGGTGGCTGGTATTGGTGGCTGGTATTGGTGGCTGGTATTGGTGGATAATATTGGTGGATAATATTGGTGGATAATATTGGTGGATAATATTTGTGGCTGGTATTGGTGGCTGGTATTGGTGGCCGGTATTGGTGGATAATATTGGTGGCTGGTATTGGTGGATTATATTGGTGGCCGGTATTGGTGGATAATATTGGTGGCTGGTATTAGTGGATAATATTGGTGGCTGGTATTGGTGGATAATATTGGTGGCTGGTATTAGTGGACAATATTGGTGGCTGGTATTGGTGGATAATATTGGTGGCTGGTATTAGTGGATAATATTGGTGGCTGATATTGGTGGATAATATTGGTGGCTGGTATTGGTGGATAATATTGGTGGCTGGTATTGGTGGATAATATTGGTGGCTGGTATTGGTGGATAATATTGGTGGCTGGTATTGGTGGCCGGTATTGGTGGATAATATTGCTGGATAATATTTGTGGCTGGTATTTGTGGCCGGTATTGGTGGATAATATTGGTAGCTGGTATTGGTGGCTGGTATTGGTGGATTATATTGGTGGCTGGTATTGGTGGCTGGTATTGGTGGATAATATTGGTGGCTGGTATTGGTTGCTGGTATTGGTGCATAATATTGGTGGCTGGTATTGGTGCATAATATTGGTGGCTGGTATTGGTGGATAGTATTTGTGAATAGTTTTTGTTTACAGTATTTGTGAATAATTTTGGTAGACAGAATTTGTGGACAGTGTTCACTATCCAATATCTAAGGATGTCGATGCCCAGTAGCGTAGTGGAGGATAAAAACATGGACAACAGTTTATCCTCTTTTTGTGGAAAAATGCGTTGAAACTACAGGCAGTGTAACTTTTTCCACGGCAGCAGGCGATCAGACAAACCGATCTCTACATCTACATCACTGGTGATGCCTATCTAACCCTGACCACTACATCACTGGTGATGCCTATCTAACCCTGACCACTACATCACTGGTGATGCCTATCTAACCCTGACCACTACATCACTGGTGATGCCTATCTAACCCTGACCACTACATCACTGGTGATGCCTATGTAACCCTGACCACTACATCACTGGTGATGCCTATCTAACCCTGACCACTACATCACTGGTGATGCCTATCTAACCCTGACCACTACATTACTGGTGATGCCTATGTAACCCTGACCACTACATCACTGGTGATGCCTATCTAACCCTGACCACTACATCACTGGTGATGCCTATCTAACCCTGACCACTACATCACTGGTGATGCCTATGTAACCCTGACCACTACATCACTGGTGATGCCTATCTAACCCTGACCACTACATCACTGGTGATGCCTATCTAACCCTGACCACTACATCACTGGTGATGCCTATCTAACCCTGACCACTACATCACTGGTGATGCCTATCTAACCCTGACCACTACATCACTGGCGATGCCTATCTAACCCTGACCACTACATCACTGGTGATGCCTATCTAACCCTGACCACTACATCACTGGTGATGCCTATGTAACCCTGACCACTACATCACTGGTGATGCCTATCTAACCCTGACCACTACATCACTGGTGATGCCTATCTAACCCTGACCACTACATCACTGGTGATGCCTATGTAACCCTGACCACTACATCACTGGTGATGCCTATGTAACCCTGACCACTACATCACTGGTGATGCTTATGTAACCCTGACCACTACATCACTGGTGATGCCTATCTAACCCTGACCACTACATCACTGGTGATGCCTATCTAACCCTGACCACTACATCACTGGTGATGCCTATGTAACCCTGACCACTACATCACTGGTGATGCCTATGTAACCCTGACCACTACATCACTGGTGATGCCTATGTAACCCTGACCACTACATCACTGGTGATGCCTATCTAACCCTGACCATCACTGGTGATGCCTATCTAACCCTGACCACTACATCACTGGTGATGCCTATGTAACCCTGACCACTACATCACTGGTGATGCCTATGTAACCCTGACCACTACATCACTGGTGATGCCTATCTAACCCTGACCACTACATCACTGGTGATGCCTATCTAACCCTGACCACTACATCACTGGTGATGCCTATCTAACCCTGACCACTACATCACTGGTGATGCCTATGTAACCCTGACCACTACATCACTGGTGATGCCTATCTAACCCTGACCACTACATCACTGATGATGCCTATCTAACCCTGACCACTACATCACTGGTGATGCCTATGTAACCCTGACCACTACATCACTGGTGATGCCTATCTAACCCTGACCACTACATCACTGGTGATGCCTATCTAACCCTGACCACTACATCACTGGTGATGCCTATGTAACCCTGACCACTACATCACTGGTGATGCCTATCTAACCCTGACCACTACATCACTGGTGATGCCTATCTAACCCTGACCACTACATCACTGGTGATGCCTATCTAACCCTGACCACTACATCACTGGTGATGCCTATCTAACCCTGACCACTACATCACTGGTGATGCCTATCTAACCCTGACCACTACATCACTGGTGATGCCTATGTAACCCTGACCACTACATCACTGGTGATGCCTATGTAACCCTGACCACTACATCACTGGTGATGCCTATCTAACCCTGACCACTACATCACTGGTGATGCCTATCTAACCCTGACCACTACATCACTGGTGATGCCTATGTAACCCTGACCACTACATCACTGGTGATGCCTATCTAACCCTGACCACTACATCACTGGTGATGCCTATCTAACCCTGACCACTACATCACTGGTGATGCCTATGTAACCTTTGGCTGCTCTGCTGTTCGATATAGACGTTAGTCTGAGACAGCCACCGTAGAAGTTTGTGGACCTTCAAATCAAGGGCTGTTGTACAAAACAAATCCGCGATTGGATAGTCTCTAACAAATCTAACCAATCCCAGTATCAAAGGTAATAACGTCATTTGATTTCCAGGACCAATGCGAACGGTCAGAATCAATTCCAATTCTAGAAATCGTCGGGGAAGGAGGTCAATCCAGACTCATGCTGGAAAAGAAACATCTGTTGACCAGAGTGATGTGGATGGTACCAGGCAAGCTACTTCTAGTTTCTCCTGTAGGTCAGAGAGAACTGGATAGGTGGAAGCGATATGATGACATTTTCAACCAACCAATCAGAGGACAAGTTTAAGCCATATCCATAACGGCTTTAGGCTCGATTCAATCCGTATAATCAATGCTCAGCTCTACAGTGCGATTGAAGTTTAATGGCAGAGACTGTCACTACCCAGCCAATCAGATGACACATTTAAACCATACCCGTAATGCCTTTAGGCTCGATTCAATCCGTATAATCAATGCTCAGCTCTACAGTGCGATTGAAGTTTAACGGCAGAGACTGTCACTACCCAGCCAATCAGATGACACATTTAAACCATACCCGTAATGCCTTTAGGCTCGATTCAATCCGTATAATCAATGCTCAGCTCTACAGTGCGATTGAAGTTTAACGGCAGAGACTGTCACCACCCAGCCAATCAGATGACACATTTAAACCATAACCGTAATGCCTTTAGGCTCGATTCAATCCGTATAGTCAATGCTCAGCTCTACAGTGCGATTGAAGTTTAATGGCAGAGACCCGACCATTCACGATTAACACTGCATATGCCGTCTCAATCACAAAGTGCCTTTTTCATTTCAAGAGCACTTTTACGCTGAATTTCGGTGATACGAATTGAATCGATACCTTTATCTATCCAAAGATTTAAAATGTGGAAGCCAGAACAAAATGTATTACAGATCAAATTGTTAAATCTGAGAAGTCTCACTACCCTATCCTGTTAATCTCACTACCCTATCCTGTTAATCTCACTACCCTATCCTGTTAATCTCACTACCCTATCCTGTTAATCTCACTACCTTCTCCTGTTAATCTCACTACCCTATCCTGTTAATCTCACTACCCTATCCTGTTAATCTCACTACCCTATCCTGTTAATCTCACTACCCTATCCTGTTAATCTCACTACCCTATCCTGTTAATCTCACTACCCTATCCTGTTAATCTCACTACCCTATCCTGTTAATCTCACTACCCTCTCCTGTTAATCTCACTACCTTCTCCTGTTAATCTCACTACCCTATCCTGTTAATCTCACTACCCTATCCTGTTAATCTCACTACCCTATCCTGTTAATCTCACTACCTTCTCCTGTTAATCTCACTACCCTATCCTGTTAATCTCACTACCCTATCCTGTTAATCTCACTACCCTATCCTGTTAATCTCACTACCCTATCCTGTTAATCTCACTACCCTATCCTGTTAATCTCACTACCCTATCCTGTTAATCTCACTACCCTCTCCTGTTAATCTCACTACCCTCTCCTGTTAATCTCACTACCCTATCCTGTTAATCTCACTACCCTATCCTGTTAATCTCACTACCCTATACTGTTAATCTCACTACCCTATCCTGTTAATCTCACTACCCTCTCCTGTTAATCTCACTACCCTATCCTGTTAATCTCACTACCCTATCCTGTTAATCTCACTACCCTATCCTGTTAATCTCACTACCCTATCCTGTTAATCTCACTACCCTATCCTGTTAATCTCACTACCCTATCCTGTTAATCTCACTACCCTCTCCTGTTAATCTCACTACCTTCTCCTGTTAATCTCACTACCCTATCCTGTTAATCTCACTACCTTCTCCTGTTAATCTCACTACCCTATCCTGTTAATCTCACTACCCTATCCTGTTAATCTCACTACCCTCTCCTGTTAATCTCACTACCCTATCCTGTTAATCTCACTACCCTATCCTGTTAATCTCACTACCCTATCCTGTTAATCTCACTACCCTATCCTGTTAATCTCACTACCCTATCCTGTTAATCTCACTACCCTCTCCTGTTAATCTCACTACCCTATCCTGTTAATCTCACTACCTTCTCCTGTTAATCTCACTACCCTATCCTGTTAATCTCACTACCCTCTCCTGTTAATCTCACTACCTTCTCCTGTTAATCTCACTACCCTCTCCTGTTAATCTCACTACCCTATCCTGTTAATCTCACTACCCTATCCTGTTAATCTCACTACCCTCTCCTGTTAATCTCACTACCCTCTCCTGTTAATCTCACTACCTTCTCCTGTTAATCTCACTACAATCTCCTGTTAATCTCACTACCCGATCCTGTTAATCTCACTACCCTATCCTGTTAATCTCACTACCCTCTCCTGTTAATCTCACTACCTTCTCCTGTTAATCTCACTACCCTCTCCTGTTAATCTCACTACCCTATCCTGTTAATCTCACTACCCTATCCTGTTAATCTCACTACCCTATCCTGTTAATCTCACTACCCTCTCCTGTTAATCTCACTACCTTCTCCTGTTAATCTCACTACCCTATCCTGTTAATCTCACTACCCTCTCCTGTTAATCTCACTACCCTATCCTGTTAATCTCACTACCCTCTCCTGTTAATCTCACTACCTTCTCCTGTTAATCTCACTACCCTATCCTGTTAATCTCACTACCCTCTCCTGTTAATCTCACTACCCTCTCCTGTTAATCTCACTACCCTATCCTGTTAATCTCACTACCCTCTCCTGTTAATCTCACTACCTTCTCCTGTTAATCTCACTACCCTATCCTGTTAATCTCACTACCCTCTCCTGTTAATCTCACTACCCTATCCTGTTAATCTCACTACCCTCTCCTGTTAATCTCACTACCTTCTCCTGTTAATCTCACTACCCTATCCTGTTAATCTCACTACCCTCTCCTGTTAATCTCACTACCCTATCCTGTTAATCTCACTACCCTATCCTGTTAATCTCATTACCCCCTCCTGTTAATATCACTACCCTATCCTGTTAATCTCACTACCCTATCCTGTTAATCTCACTACCCTATCCTGTTAATTCAACTACACTCACCTGTTAATCTCACTACCTACCCTATCATATTAATCAAACTACACTCTCCTGTTAACCTCACTAACCTATCCTGTTAACCTCACAAACCTATCCTGTTAACCTCCCTACACCCTACACCCCAACCCTACACCCTACACCCCAACCCTACACCCAACACCCCAACCCTACTCCCAACACCCTACACCCTACACCCCAACCCTACTCCCTACACCCTACACCGTACACCGTACACCCTAAACCCCAACCCTCCACCGTACACCCTACACCCCAACCCTACTCCCTACACCCTACACCATACACCCTACACCTCAACCCAACTCCCCACACCCTACACCCTACTCCCTCCACCGTACACCCTACACCCCAACCCTACTCCCTACACCCTACACCGTACACCCAACACCTCAACCCAACTCCCCACACCCTACACCCTACTCCCTCCACCGTACACCCTACACCCCAACCCTACACCCCAACCCTACTCCCTACACCCTACACCGTACACCCTACACCTCAACCCAACTCCCCACACCCTACACCCTACACCCTACACCCTACACCGTACACCCTACTCCCTACACCGTACACCCTACACCGTACACCCTACTCCCTACACCGTACACCCTACACCCCAACCCTACACCCCAAACCTAACCCGACACTGTAAACCCTAAACCCTAAACCCCAACCCTACACCCCAACCCTACTCCCTACACCCTACACCCCACACCCTACACCATACACCCCAACCCTACACCCCAACCCTACACCCCAACCCTACTCCCTACACCCCACACAATACACCGTACACCCTACACCCCAACCCTACTCCCTACACCCTACTCCCTACACCCCAACCCTACTCCCTACACCTTACACCCCAACCCTACTCCCTTCACCCTACACCCCAACCCTACTCCCTACACCCTACACCCCAACCCTACATCCTACACCCCAACCCTACTCCCTACACCCTACACCCTACACCGTACACCCTACACCCTACACCCAACCCTACTCCCTACACCCTACACCGTACACCCTACACCCCAACCCAACTCCCTACACCCTACACCCTGACCCTACACCCTAGCCCTAACCCTAACCCTTCACCCTAACCCTACACCCCAACCCTACACCCTACACCCCAACCGTAAACCCTGCATCCCAACCCTACTCCCTAACACCCCAACCCTACACCCCACACCCTACACCACAACCCTACACCCTACACCCTACACCCTAACCCTACACCCTAACACCCCAACCCCACACCCTACAACCCAACCCTACACCGCACACCCCAACCCCACACCCTACACCCCAGCCCTACACCCCAACCCTAACACCCAAACCCTACACCCTAACACCCCAACCCTACAACCTACACCCCAACCCTACACCCAACCCTACACCGTACACCCTACACCCCAACCCTACACCACAACCCTATACCCTACACCCCAACCCTACACCCCAACCCTACACCCTACACCCCAACCCTACACCCCAACCCTACTCCCTACACCCCACACCATACACCGTACCCCCTACACCCCAACCCTACTCCCTACACCCCAACCCTACACACCAACCCTACTCCCTACTCCCTACACATACACCCTACACAGTACACCCTACACCCTACACCCCAACCCTACACCCCAACCCTGCACCCGACACCCCAACCCTACACCCTACACCGTACACCCTACACCCCAACCCTACACCCTAACCGTACACCCTACACCCTACACCCCAACCCTACACCCCAACCCTTTACCTGACACCCCAACCCTAACCCTACACCCCAACCCTACACCCTACACCCTACAACCCAACCCTACACCCCAACCATACACCCTACAACCTACACCCTACACCCACACCCTAAACACCAACCCTACACCGTACACCCTACACCCTACACCCCAACCCTACACCCCAACCCTTCGCCCTACACCCCAACCCTACACCCTACACCCCAAACCAACACCCTACACCCTACACCCCAACCCTACACCCTACACACCAACCTTACACCCCAACCCTACACCCCAATCCTTCACCCAACACCCCAACCCAACACCCTGCACCCCAACCCTACACCACAACCCTAAACCCTAAACCTTCAACCCTAAACCCACAACCCTAAACCTTCAAGCTGCATACTGGACCCTATTCCAACTAAACTACTGAAAGAGCTGCTTCCTGTGCTTGGCCCTACTATGTTGAACATAATAAACGGCTCTCTATCCACCGGATGTGTACCAAACTCACTAAAAGTGGCAGTAATAAAGCCTCTCTTGAAAAAGCCAAACCTTGACCCAGAAAATATAAAAAACTATCGGCCTATATCGAATCTTCCATTCCTCTCAAAAATTTTAGAAAAGGCTGTTGCGCAACAACTCACTGCCTTCCTGAAGACAAACAATGTATTTTAGACCCCATCATAGCACTGAGACGGCACTTGTGAAGGTGGTAAATGACATTTTAATGGCATCGGACCGAGGCTCTGCATCTGTCCTCGTGCTCCTAGACCTTAGTGCTGCTTTTGATACCATCGATCACCACATTCTTTTGGAGAGATTGGAAACCCAAATTGGTCTACATGGACAAGTTCTGGCCTGGTTTAGATCTTATCTGTCGGAAAGATATCAGTTTGTCTCTGTGAATGGTCTGTCCTCTGACAAATCAACTGTAAATTTCGGTGTTCCTCAAGGTTCCGTTTTAGGACCACTATTGTTTTCACTATATATTTTACCTCTTGGGGATGTTATTCGAAAACATAATGTTAACTTTCACTGCTATGCAGATGACACACAGCTGTACATTTCAATTAAACATGGTGAAGCCCCAAAATTGCCCTTGCTAGAAGAATGTGTTTCAGACATAAGGAAGTGGATGGCTGCAAACTTTCTACTTTTAAACTCGGACAAAACAGAGATGCTTGTTCTAGGTCCCAAGAAACAAAGAGATCTTCTGTTGAATCTGACAATTAATCTTAATGGTTGTACAGTCGTCTCAAATAAAACTGTGAAGGACCTCGGCGTTACTCTGGACCCTGATCTCTCTTTTGAAGAACATATCAAGACCATTTCAAGGACAGCTTTTTTCCATCTACGTAACATTGCAAAAATCAGGAACTTTCTGTCCAAAAATGATGCAGAAAAATTAATCCATGCTTTTGTCACTTCCAGGTTAGACTACTGCAATGCTCTACTTTCCGGCTACACGGATAAAGCACTAAATAAACTTCAGTTAGTGCTAAATACGGCTGCTAGAATCCTGACTAGAACCAAAAAATTTGATCATATTACTCCAGTGCTAGCCTCTCTACACTGGCTTCCTGTCAAAGCAAGGGCTGATTTCAAGGTTTTACTGCTAACCTACAAAGCATTACATGGGCTTGCTCCTATCTATCTCTCTGATTTGGTCCTGCCGTACATACCTACACGTACGCTACGGTCACAAGACGCAGGCCTCCTAATTGTCCCTAGAATTTTTAAGCAAACAGCTGGAGGCAGGGCTTTCTCCTATAGAGCTCCATTTTTATGGAACGGTCTGCCTACCCATGTCAGAGACGCAAACTCGGTCTCAACCTTTAAGTCTCTACTGAAGACTCATCTCTTCAGTGGGTCATATGATTGAGTGTAGTCTGGCCCAGGAGTGGGAGGGTGAACGGAAAGGCTCTGGAGCAACGAACCACCCTTGCTGTCTCTGCCTGGCCGGTTCCCCTCTTTCCACTGGGATTCTCTGCCTCTAACCCTGTTACAGGGGCTGAGTCACTGGCTTTACTGGGGCTCTCTCATGCCGTCCCTGGAGGAGGTGCGTCACCTGAGTGGGTTGAGTCACTGATGTGGTCATCCTGTCTGGGTTGGCGCCCCCCCCCCCCCCCCTTAAGTTGTGCCGTGGCGGAGGTCTTTGTGGGCTATACTCAGCCTTGTCTCAGGATGGTAAGTTGGTGGTTGAAGATATCCCTCTAGTGGTGTGGGGGCTGTGCTTTGGCAAAGTGGGTGGGGTTATATCCTTCCTGTTTGGCCCTGTCCGGGGGTGTCCTCGGAGTGGGCCACAGTGTCTCCTGACCCCTCCTGTCTCAGCCTCCAGTATTTATGCTGCAGTAGTTTATGTGTCGGGGGGCTAGGGTCAGTTTGTTATATCTGGAGTACTTCTCCTGTCCTATTCGGTGTCCTGTGTGAATCTAAGTGTGCGTTCTCTAATTCTCTCCTTCTCTCTTTCTCTCTCTCGGAGGACCTGAGCCCTAGGACCATGCCCCAGGACTACCTGACATGATGACTCCTTGCTGTCCCCAGTCCACCTGGCTGTGCTGCTGCTCCAGTTTCAACTGACCTGAGCCCTAGGACCATGCCCCAGGAATACCTGACATGATGACTCCTTGCTGTCCCCAGTCCACCTGACTGTGCTGCTGCTCCAGTTTCAACTATTCTGCCTTATTATTATTCGACCATGCTGGTCATTTATGAACATTTGAACAACTTGACCATGTTTTGTTATAATCTCCACCCGGCACAGCCAGAAGAGGACTGGCCACCCCACATAGCCTGGTTCCTCTCTAGGTTTCTTCCTAGGTTTTGGCCTTTCTAGGGAGTTTTTCCTAGCCACCGTGCTTCTTCACCTGCATTGCTTGCTGTTTGGGGTTTTAGGCTGGGTTTCTGTACAGCACTTTGAGATATCAGCTGATGTACGAAGGGCTATATAAAATAAATTTGATTGATTGATTGAACCCTACACCCTGCACACCAACCCTACACCCTACACCCCAACTCTACACCCTACGCCCTAACCCTACACCCTAGCCCTAACCCTACACCCTTCACCCTAACCCTACACCCCAACCCTACACCCTACACCCCAACCCTACACCCAACCCTACACCCTGCACCCCAACCCTACTCCCTAACACCCCAACCCTACACCCCAACCCTACACCACATCCCTACACCCTACACCCTACCACCCAACGCTACACCCGACACCCCAAACCTACACCCCAACCCAACGCACTACACCCCAACCCAACGCCCTACACCCCAACCCTACACCCCAACCCCAACCCCACACCCCAACCCTACACCCCAACCCTACACCCCAACCCCACACCCTACACCCCAACCCAACACCCTACACCCTACACCCCAACCCTACACCCTAACACCCCAACCCCACATCCTACACCCCAACCCTACACCACAGACTCAACCCCACACCCTACATCCCAACCCTACACCCCAACCCTACACCCTAACACCCCAACCCCACACCCTGCAACCCAACCCTACTCCCTAACACCCCAACCCTACACCCCAACCCTACACCACAACCCTACACCCTACACCCTACCACCCAACCCTACACCCGACACCCCAACCCTACACCCCAACCCAACGCACTACACCCCAACCCTACACCCTACACCACAACCCTACACCCTATACCCCAACCCCACACCCCAACCCCAACCCCACATCCCAACCCTACACCCCAACCCTACACCCCAACCCCACACCCTACACCCCAACCCAACACCCTACACCCCAACCCTACACCCTAACACCCCAACCCCACATCCTACACCCCAACCCTACACCACAGACTCAACCCCACACCCTACATCCCAACCCTACACCCTACACCCTACACCCCAACCCTACACCCTACACACCAACCCTACACCCCAACCCTACACCCCAATCCTTCACCCAACACCCCAACCCAACACCCTGCACCCCAACCCTATACCACAACCCTACACCCTGCACCCCAACCCTACACCCTACACCCCAACTCTACACCCTACACCCTAACACTACACCCTAGCCCTAACCCTACACCCTTCACCCTAAACCTACACCCCAACCCTACACCCTACACCCCAACTCTACACCCAACCCTACACCCTGCACCCCATCCCTACTCCCTAACACCCCAACCCTACACCCTACACTACACCCTACACCCCAACCCTACACACCAACACTTCACCCTACCACCCAACCCTACACCCGACACCCCAACCCTACACCACAACCCAACGCACTACACCCCAACCCTACACCCTACACCCCAACCCTACACCCTACACCACAACCCTACACCCTATACCTCAACCCCACACCCCAACCCCAACCCCACACCCCAACCCTACACCCCAACTCTACACCCCAACCCCACACCCTACACCCCAACCCAACACCCTACACCCCAACCCTACACCTTAACACCCCAACCCCACACCCTACACCCCAACCCTACACTGCACACCCCAACCCCACACCCTACACTCAAACCCTACACCCTAACACCCCAACCCTACACCCCAACCCTACACCCCAAACCTACACCCTACACCCCACACCCTACACCCCAACCCTACACCCCAACCCAACCCCCTACACCCCAACCCTACACCCCAACCCTACACCCCAACCCTACACCGCACACCCCAACCCCACACCCTACACCCCAACCCTACACCCCAACCCTACACCCTACACCACAACCCTGCACCCCAACCCTACACCCCAATCCTTCACCCAACACCCCAACCCAACACCCTGCACCCCAACCCTACACCACAACCCTACACACTGCACTCCACAACCCTACACCCTACACCCCAACTCTACACCCTACACCCTAACCCTACACCCTAGCCCTAACCCTACACCCTTCACCCTAACCCTACACCCCAACCCTACACCCAACCCTACACCCTGCACCCCAACCCTAATCCCTAACACCCCAACCCTACACCCCAACCCTACACCACATCCCTACACCCTACACCCTAACCCTACACCCTACACCCTACACCCCAACCCTACACACCAACACTTCACCCTACCACCCAACACTACACCCAACACCCCAACCCTACACCCCAACCCAACGCACTACACCCCAACCCTACACCCTACACCCCAACCCTACACCCTACACCACAACCCTACACCCTATACTCCAACCCCACACCCCAACCCCAACCCCACACCCCAAACCTACACCCCAACCCTACACCCCAACCCCACACCCTACACCCCAACCCAACACCCTACACCCAACCCTACACCCTACCACCCAACCCTACACCCAACACCCCAACTCTACACCCCAACCCAACACACTACACCCCAACCCTACACCTTACACCCCAACCCTACACCCTACACCACAACCCTACACCCTATACCCCAACCCCACACCCCAACCCCAACCCCACACCCCAACCCTACACCCCAACCCTACACCCCAACCCCACACCCTACACCCCAACCCAACACCCTACACCCCAACCCTACACCCTAACACCCCAACCCCACACCCTACACCCCAACCCTACACCACACACTCAACCCCACACCCTACATCCCAACCCTACACCCCAACCCTACACCCTAACACCCCAGCCCCACACCCTACAATGCACACCCCAACCCCACACCCTACACCCCAAGCCTACACCCTACACCCCAACCCTACACCCTACACACCAACCCTACACCCCAACCGTACACCCCAATCCTTCACCCAACACCCCAACCCAACACCCTGCACCCCAACCCTATACCACAACCCTACACCCTGCACCCCAACCCTGCACACTACACCCCAACTCTACACCCTACACCTTAACACTACACCCTAGCCCTAACCCTTCACCCTAAACCTACACCCCAACACTACACCCTACACCCCAACCCTACACCCAACCCTACACCCTGCACCCCATCCCTACTCCCTAACACCCCAACCCTACACCCCAACCATACACCACAACCCTACACCCTACACCCTAACCCTACACCCTACACCCTACACCCCAACCCTACACTCCAACACCCCAACCCTACACCCTAACACCCCAACCCCACACCCTACACCCGAACCCTACACCACACACTCAACCCCACACCCTACATCCCAACCCTACACCCTACACCCCAACCCTACACTCCAACACTTCACCCTACCACCCAACCCTACACCCGACACCCCAACCCTACACCAACACCCAACGCAATTCACCCCAACCCTACACCCTAAACCCCAACCCTACACCCTACACCACAACCTTACACCCTATACCCCAACCCCACACCCCAACCCCAACCCCACACCCCAACCCTACACACCAACCCTACACCCCAACCCCACACCCTACACCCCAACCCAACACCCTACACCCAACCCTACACCCTACACCCCAACCCTACACCCTACACCCCAACCCCACACCCCAACCCCAACCCCACACCCCAACCCTACCACCCAACCCTACACCCGACACCCCAACCCTACACCCCAACCCAACGCACTACACCCCAACTCCACACCCTACACCCCAACCCAACACCCTACACCCCAACCCTACACCCTAACACCCCAACCCCACACCCTACACCCCAACCCTACACCACACACTCAACCCCACACCCTACATCCCAACCCTACACCCCAACCCTACACCCTAACACCCCAGCCCCACACTCTACACTGCACACCCCAACCCCACACCCTACACCCCAACCCTACACCCTAACCGTACACCCTACACCCTACACCCCAACCCTACACCCCAACCCTTCACCTGACACCCCAACCCCAACCCTAACCCTACACCTCAACCCTACACCCTACACCCTACACCCTACACCCCAACCCTACACCCCAACCATACACCACAACCCTACACCCTACACCCTACACCCCAACCGTACACACCAACACTTCACCCTACCACCCAACCCTACACCCAACACCCCAACTCTACACCCCAACCCAACACACTACACCCCAACCCTACACCCTACACCCCAACCCTACACCCTACACCACAACCCTACACCCTATACCCCAACCCCACACCCCAACCCCAACCCCACACCCCAACCCTACACCCCAACCCTACACCCCAACCCCACACCCTACACCCCAACCCAACACCCTACACCCCAACCCTACACCCTAATACCCCAACCCCACACCCTACACCCCAACCCTACACCACACACTCAACCCCACACCCTACATCCCAACCCTACACCCCAACCCTACACCCTAACACCCCAGCCCCACACCCTACACTGCACACCCCAACCCCACACCCTACACCCCAACCCTACACCCCAACCCTACACCCAAACCCTACACCCTAACACCCCAACCCTGCACCCCAACCCTACACCCCAATCCTTCACCCAACACCCCAACCCAACACCCTGCACCCCAACCCTACACCACAACCCTACACCCTGCACCCCACAACCCTACACCCTACACCCCAACTCTACACCCTAGCCCTAACCCTACACCCTTCACCCTAACCCTACGCCCCAACCCTACACCCTACACCCCAACCCTACACCCAACCCTACACCTTCCACCCCAACCCTACTCCCTAACACCCCAACCCTACACCCCAACCCTACACCACATCCCTACACCCTAACCCTACACCCTACACCCTACACCCCAACCCTACACACCAACACTTCACCCTACCACCCAACCCTACACCCGACACCCCAACCCTACACCCCAACCCAACGCACTACACCCCAACCCTACACCCTACACCCCAACCCTACACCCTACACCACAACCCTACACCCTATACCCCAACCACACACACCAATCCCCAACCCCACACCCCAACCCTACACCCCAACCCTACACCCCAACCCCACACCCTACACCCCAACCCAACACCCTACACCCCAACCCTACACCCCAACCCTACACCCTACACCACAACCCTACACCCTATACCTCAACCCCACACCCCAACCCCACACCCCAACCCTACCACCCAACCCTACACCCGACACCCCAACCCTACACCACACACTCAACCCCACACCCTACATCCCAACCCTACACCCCAACCCTACACCCTAACACCCCAATCCCACACCCTACACCCCAACCCTACACTGCACACCCCAACCCCACACCCTACACCCCAACCCTACACCCCAACCCTACACCCAAACCCTACACCCTAACACCCCATCCCTACACCCCAACCCTACACCCCAACCCTAGACCCTACACCCCACACCCTACACCCCACACCCTACACCCCAACCCAACCCCCTACACCCCAACCCTACACCCCAACCCTACACCCCAACCCTACACCCTAACCGTACACCCTACACCCTACACCCTACACCCCAACCCTACACCCCAACCCTTCACCTGACACCCCAACCCCAACCCTAACCCTACACCCCAACCCTACACCCTACACCCTACACCCCAACCCTACACCCCAACCATACACCCTACAACCTACACCCTACACCCAAACCCTAAACACCAACCCTACACCGTACACCTTACACCCCACACCCCAACCCTACACCCCAACCCTACACCCCAACCCCACACCCTACACCCCAACCCAACACCCTACACCCCAACCCTACTCCCTAACACCCCAACCCCACACCCTACACCCCAACCCTACACCCCAACCCCAAACCCTACACCCCAACCCTACACTGCACACCCCAACCCCACACCCTACACCCCAACCCTACACCCCAACGCTACACCCATACCCGACACCCTAACACCCCAACCCTACACCCTACACCCCACACCCTACACCCCACACCCTACACCCCAACCCAACCCCCTACACCCCAACCCTACACCCCAACCCTACACCCCAACCCTACACCGCACACCCCAACCCCACACCCTACACCCCAACCCTACACCCCAACCCTACACCCTACACCCCAACCCTACACCCTACACCTTAACCCTACACCCTACACCCTACACCCTACAGCCCAACGCAACCCTGCACACCCTATACCCTACAGCCCAACGCAACCCTGCACAAACTCCAACCACACACCCAAACCCCTAAACCCTATCCCTACACACCAAACATACATGCCAACCCCAACCGCTAAACTCAACCAGTAAACCCCAACCCTACACCCCAAACCAAGACCGCAACCCCTAACCCCAACCTTACCCCCTTACCAACCACACCCCAATCCCGTCCTCCCTCCTCTCCTTCTCCCATCCTCCATCTCCCCTTCTCTCCTTCTCCCATCCTCCATTTCCCCTCCTCTCCCATCCTCCATCTCCCCTCCTCTCCTTCTCCCATCCTCCATCTTCCCTTCTCTCCTTCTCCCATCCTCCATCTCCCCTCCTCTCCTTCTCCCAGAATCCCTCTCCCCTCCTCTCCTCTTCCTGTCTTCCCTCTCCCCTCCTCTCCTCCTCCTGTCCACCCGCTCCCCTCATCTCCTCCTTCCATCCTCCCTCTCCCCTCCTCCTTCCATCCTCCCTCTCCCCTCCTCTCCTCCTTCCATCCTCCCTCTCCCCTCCTCTCCTTCTCCTGTCCACCCCCTCCCCTTCTCTCCTCCTCCCATCCTCCCTCTCCCCTCCTCTCCTTCTCCTGTCCACCCTCTCCCCTCCTTTCCACCTCCTGTCCACCCTTTCCCCTCCTCTCCTCCTCCTGTCCAACCTCTCCCCTCCTCTCCTCCTCCTGTCCACCCTCTCCCCTCCTCTCCTCCTCCTGTCCACCCTCTCCCCCCCTCTCCTCCTTCCATCCTCCCTCTCCCCTCCTCTCCTTCTCCCATCCTCCCTTTCCCATTCTCTCCTTCTCCCATCCTCCCTCTCCCCTTCTCTCCTTCTGCGGTGAGTCAAGTGAAAAGTGCTTTTAATTAAAAATAATTAAACAAATCCCGAAAGTGGCCCAAAGGGAAACGTGGTGAGAAGTTACAGCAGAAAATTACTTTTATTTAAGTCAGTCATTGGGGTTCATGGGTTGGGCTGTAAAATATGAATAAAATTGTTAAATTATGAGCCATGGAAAAATAACGGAACCTTCCCGCTAGCCATGATTGGCTGAGATAATGGATGGGCTGGACATGCCGAGAGATCAGTTCGGATTAGTCTGCCATGTAGCACACTTCTATATTTAACATGAGATGCTCAGTATGTGTGGATAATCCTTCTACTGTGGCTTTAAAAATGTACTGAAAATGTGTTGCATTGCTGCCCTGATGTAAATAGTGATATCGATGAAGATCAGCAGGGAAAAGATGTGATGGACTTTCAGGAAGATGATCGTGCCTTGCTGACTCTCTCTGACTCTGAAAATGAATCAGACGATGAGGAAATCCCTGATTTATGTCAAAACATTTTAATTGAACCAGACATTGTAGAGTCAGTCGTCTGATGATAGTGATGGGGGAATAAATGGCGATCAACAGAAGTTTACCATGCTTTGAAATCAGTGGAATGCCCAGTGGAAACAGGTAGATGAATGTAGAAAGAGTAGAAAAGAACACCGTAGGCCAGTATATAAAACACCTGTGTCTGGATTACATCTTAAAACTAAGGGAATCCATGACAGCAGGAGAAGCGTCCATCCATGCATACGAGTAAGAGCTTCATAGCTATAGTGGCTTGCGAAAGTATTCACACCCCTTGATTTTTTTCCTATTTTGTTGCATTATGTCACACCTGACCTTAGTAGTCTTTGTTTTCTTTATTATTTTGGTTAGGTCAGGATGTGACAAGGGTGATTATATGTTTTTGTCCTGTCTAGGGCTTTTGTATGTTTATGGGGTTGTTAACAGTCTAGGAGTTTTGTATGTCTATGGTTGCCTAGATTGGTTCTCAGTTAGAGGCCGCTGTTTATTGTTGTCTCTGATTGGGAGCCATATTTAGGCAGCCATATTCCTTGAGTGGGTGATTATCTATGTCTATGGGATGTTGCATGTCTGTGTTGATAGTGGTCACGGTTGTTTTGTTATTTTGTTTGTTTAGTGTACTTTGTGTTATTTCGTCTTACATTAAAATAATCTATACAGATCACGCTGCGTTCCGATCCTTACTACTCCTCCTCGTCAGAGGAAGAGGAAGAAGAGCGTGACACATTACAACCTAGAATTCTCTTGGGGTATGTCTCTCTATAAGCTTGGCACATCTAGCAACTGGGATTTTTGCCCATTCTTCAAGGCAATACTGTTTCAGCTTCTTCAAGTTGGATGGGTTCCGCTGGTGTACAGCAATCTTTAAGTCGTACCACAGACTCTCAATTGGATTGAGGTCTGGGCTTTGACTAGGCCATTTCAAGAGATTTAAATGTTTCCCATTAAACCACTCGAGTGATGCTTTAGCAGTATGCTTAGGGTCATTGTCCTGCTGGAAGGTAAACCTCCATCCCAGTCTCAAATCTCAGGAAGACTGAAACAGGTTTCCCTTAAGAATTTCCCTGTATTTAGTGCCATCCATCATTCCTTCAATTCTGACCAGTTTCTCAGTCCCTGCCAATGGGAAAAACATCCCCACAGAATGATGCTGCCACCACCATGCTTCATGGTGTGGATGACGTTCTCAGGGTGATGAGAGGTGTTGGGTTTGCGCCAGACATAGCGTTTTCCTTGATGGCCAAAAAAGCTACATTTTAGTCTCATCTGACCAGAGTACCTTCTTCCATATGTTTGAGGAGTCTCCCACACACTCTGTGGAGTGTACGGCTTAAAGTGGTCCTATGGACAGATACTCCAATCGCTGCTGTGTAGCTTTGCAGCTCCTTCATGGTTATCTTTGCTCTCTTTGTTGCCTCTCTGATTAATGCCCTCCTTGCCTGGTATGTGAGTTTTGGCTTGGCAGTGTTGTTGTGGTGTCATATTCTTTCCATTTTTTTTAATAATGGATTTAATGGTGCTCCGTGAGCTGTTCAAAGTTTCAGATATTTTTTCTATAACCTAACCCTGATCTGTACCTCTCCACAACTTTGTCCCTGACCTGTTTGGAGAGCTCCTTGGTCTTCATGCTGCCACTTGCTTGGTGGTGCTTCTCAGACTCTGGGGCCTTTCAGAACAGATGTATATATATAGAGAGATCATGTGACAGATTATGTGACACTTAGATTGCACACAGGTGGACTTTATTTAACTAATTATGTGACTTCTGAAGGTAATTGGTTGCACCAGATCTTATTTAGGGGCTTCTTAGCAAAGAGGGTGAAGACATATGACCACACCACTTTTCAGTTGTTTTTTTTTAAACAAGTAATTTTTTTAATTTCACTTCACCAATTTGGACTATTTTGTGTATGTCAATTACATTAAATCTAAATTAAAATCCATTTAAATTACAGGTTGTAAGGCAAAAAAAATAATAGGAAAAACGCCAAGGGGGTGAATACTTAGCTAACATTCCGTGTATGATCTGGGCAGTAATATTATTTATATCTCAGAAACCTATTTGCATTGCTAATTATAGCCTTTTGTTAGCTAGCTAACATTGAACCGATTTGGTTAGCTTTAGCTGCCTGCAGATTCTTGCATGGTAGTATGAGTTTTGATTATGGTTCATTGTTTTGCTGGCTAGCTAGCTATTTTTCTAAATAAAATACTGTATATATAATCACACATACATACATAATATATACAGATAAATATATACGGAGACATTTAAACAGAGGGCATTTGAACCCAGTCTGGCACATGTCTAAACCAAAGACTCTAGGAAACCATTTCACTGTACCGTTTACACCTTCTGTATCCTGCGCATGTGACAAGTAAACATATATTTATTTGATATAGTGTGTTTACCAGAAACGGTAATGTGAAGAACAACATGATCTGCACCAAAGTCAGATTAGGATATAGGACCAGATAAAGTGTATTTTTACTGACACTTTTTGCTCCTACTTTCACCACTCGTAGTCTTGAAATCCTTGGTTGTTTAATACACTACTGTATTCACTCTGTATAGCATCACATGTGAATCCTCAAAGAGATGGGTGGGGCTAAAGCTTAAGAGGGTGTGAACGATGCTGAATGGGCGTAGACCAAGAAGAGCTCTCCACCAAAATGATAAACTTTCAAAGCATTACTTTTGAATTGTTTCTCAACTGTGGTGTATCATGTATCAGAGTCTTTACTTTAATCCAATGTAAAAAACACAATTTCAAATGTTGCCACAATACTGAATCCAGGTGGTGGGTCACATATGACCTTAAAATGCAGTTTTGGTTAGAATAGAGTGGAATAGAATGAGCGACAATAAAACCTACTTCACGAAAAGGTGGATATTATTTTCTATGAAAATGTTGAAAGTAGTTTATTTAATATACAGTACATTTTATTCATATAGCAGATGCTCTCATCCAGAACGAATTACAGTAGTTCAGCTTTCAGTTCCTGGCGGGGATCAAACCCACAACCGTACTCTACCAACTGAGCCCGTGAAGGAAACAACCTCTGGTGGGCCAGATCAAGACCAGGTCAACAACACAAGGTTAGCGTTAAAGTTTGGACACACCTACTCATTCAAGGGTTTTTCTTTAATTTTTGACCATTTTCTACATTGTAGAATAATAGTGAAGACAGCAAAACTGTGAAATAACACATATGGAATCATGTAGTAACCAAAAAAGTGTTAAACAATAAGCTGTGTGCTCGTTGTGGGTCGTTGTTGGAAGGTGAACCTTAGTCTAACGTCCTGAGCTCTCTGGAGCAGGTTTTCATCAAGGATCTTTTTGTACTTTTCGCCTTTCATCTTTGCCTCAATTATGACTAGTCTCCCAGTCCCTGCCTCTGAAAAACACCTCCACAGCATGATGCTGCCACCACCTTGCTTCACAGTAGGGATGGTGCCATGTTTCTTCCCAATGTGACGCTTGGCATTCAGACCGAAGAGTCTTGAATCTTGGTTTCATCACGAGTGAATCTTGTTTCTTGTGGTCTGAGAGTCTTTAAGTGCCTTCGGGAAACTCCAAGTGAGCTGTCATGTGCCTTTTACTGAGTAGTGGCTTCCTTGTGGAGTGGTGCAGAGATGGTTGTCCTTCTGGAAGGTTCTCCCATCTCCGTAGAGGAACTCTAGAGCACTGTCAGAGTCACTATCGGTTTCTTGGTCACATCCCTGACCAAGGTCCTTGTCCCCTGATTGCTCAGTTTGGCCGGGCGGCCAGCTCTAGGAAGAGTCTTGGTGGATCCAAACTTCTTCCATTTAATAATGTTCTTGGGGAATGCTGCAGACATTTTTTGGTACCCTTCCCCAGATCTGTGTCTTGACACAATCCTGTCTCTGAGCTCTATGGACAATTCCTTCCACCTCAAGGCTTGGTTTTTGCTTTGACATTCACTGTCAACTGTGGGACCTCACTACTGTGGCAAGAAAAAGTATGTGAACCCTTTAGAATTACCTGGATTTCTGAACAATTGGTCATAACATTTGATCTGATCTTCATCCAGATCACAACAATAGACAAACACAGTCTACTTAAACTAATAACACACAAACAATTATAATTGTTTATGTCATTATTGAACACACCGTGTAAACAATCACTGTGCAGGTTGGGAAACGTATGTGAACCCTTGGATTTAGTAACAGGTCGACTCTCCTTTGGCAGCAATAACCTCAACCATATAGTTGTGGATCAGACCTGCATAACGGTCAGGAGGAATTTTGGACCATTCCTCTTTACAAAACTGTTTCAGTTCAACAATTTTCTTGGGATGTCTGGTGTGAACCGCTCTCTTGAAGTCATGCCACAGCATCTCAATTGGGTTGAGGTCAGAACTGACTGGGCCACTCCAGAAGGCATGTTTTCTTCTGTTCAAGCCATTCTATTGTTGATTTATTTATTTATTTTAGGTTGTTGTCCTGTCGCATCACCTAACTTCTGTTGAGCTTCAATTGGTGGACTGATAGCCTTACATTCTCCTGCAAAATGTCTTGATAATATTGGGAATTCATTTTTCCATCGATGATAGCAAGCTGTCCAGGCCCTGAGGCAACACAGCAGACCCAAACCATGATGCTCCCTCCACCATACTTTTCAGTTGGGATGAGGTTTTGATGTTGGTGTGCTGTGCCTTTTTTTCTCCACCCATAGTGTTGTGTGTTCCTTCCTTCCTAACAAATCAACTGTAGTTTCATCTGTCCACAGAGTATTTTGCCAGTAGCGATGTGGAACATCCAGGTGCACTTTTGCGAACTTCAGATGTGCAGCAATGGTTTTTTGGGACATAAGTGGCTTCTTCCATGGTGTCCTCCCATGAACACCATTCTTGTTTAGTGTTTTACATATTCTGGACAACAGAGATGTTAACATCTTCCTGAGATTTCTGTAAGTTGACACTCTAGGATTCTTAACCTCATTGAAAATTCTGCTGTGCTCTTGCAGGACGGCCACTCCTAGGGAGAGTAACAACAGTGTTGAAATTTCTCCATTTATAGACAATTTGTCTTACCATGGACTGACTTTTAGAGATACTTTTGTAACCCTTTCCAGCTTTATGCAAGGCAACAATTCTTAATCTTAGGTCTTCTGAGATCTCTTTTGTCCAAGGCATGGTTCACATCAGGCAATGCTTCTTATGAATAGCAAACAAAAAGGTTGTGAGTGTTTGATATAGGGCAAGGCAGCTCTAACCAACATCTCCAATCTCGTCTCATTGATTGGACTCCAGGTTAGCTGACTCCTGGCTTCAATTATCTTTTGGAGAAGTCATTAGCCTAGGGGTTCACATACTTTTTCCAACCTACACTGTGAAAGTTTAAATGATTTATTCAATATAGACAAGAAAAATACAATAATTTGTGTGTTATTAGTTTAAGCACAGTGTGTTTGTCTATTGTTGTGACTTAGATGAAGATCAGATCAAATGTTATGTCAAATTTATGCAGAAATCCAGGAAAGGGTTCACATATTTTTTCTTGCCACTGTAGACAGGTGTGTGCCTTTGCAAATCATGCCCAATCAATTTAATTTACCACAGGTGGACTCCAATCAAGTTGTAGAAACATCTCAAGGATGATCAATGGAAACAGGATGCACCTGAACTCAATTTCGAGTCTCATAGCAAAGGGTCTGAATACTTATGTAAATGTAATATTTCAGTTTTCATTTATTCATATACGTACAGAAATTACAAAAAAAATCGTTTTTTGCTTTGTCATTATGGGGTAGTTTGATGTCATTATGGGGTAGTTTGATGTCATTATGGGGTAGTTTGATGTCATTATGGGGTTGTGTTTGCAGATTGTTGAGGAATTTTCTTGATTTAATCCGTTTTAGAATAAGGCTGTAACGTAACACAATGGGGAAAATGTCAAGTGGTACTTTCCGAAGGCACTGTATATAATATTAAAGGATATTCATTTAAGATATCAGGCCATTAAATTTCAATATTGGTGCACAAGGTCTACTTAGAGTATTAAAGGGACACAAAAGGCAGTGATTTCTTGGAACTTCCCAAGTGTGTTTATCAGTATGTTTCCAGGACTATTTAGAATCACTGTTACAACGTGTCTCGCTGGCTGACGGCTGTCCACATAACTGGACCTGGCAATGAGTCCGGCTGGACAGTGATGTTCAATGAAATGGACCTTGATAGGAGTCAGGTCCATTAGTGGGAGGTGTAGGGTTGATTTGACACACGCACGCACGCCTGCACACGCACCTGGATAGCAGTCTGGGATGGGAGGGTGATTGGGAGGATGGAGGGGCGGAAGAGGGAGGGAGGACGGAGGAAGGGAGAGAGGAGACAGACCAAATCTGCTGTGATGGGAAATCTGTGTATGGTGTCCGCCCGTCGTTCAGACAGCCAGCCAGACCCGGGTCGTGGCACTGCGACGGCGATAGACAAGAGTAAATAGCAGGAAGTGACAGATGATAGGGACATGCTCTACCAGGAAATTGAATACGTCTCGCTTAATGCTCCTGAAATTATACGTCAATCTCACACTGCTTCTGGGTGGACATGTTTATTTTCCTACCCTGTCCCCCTTTACCTTATTACACTGGCAGAGAGGCAGGAGGAGGGCAGGTGACTGGAACAGCCTCAACGCTGCCACCCTGTCAGAGAGGCAGGAGGAGGGCAGGTGACTGGGACAGCCTCAATGCTGCCACCCTGTCAGAGAGGCAGGAGGAGGGCAGGTGACTGGGACAGCCTCAACGCTGCCACCCTGTCAGAGAGGCAGGAGGAGGGCAGGTGACTGGGACAGCCTCAACGCTGCCACCCTGTCAGAGAGGCAGGAGGAAGACAGGTGACTGGGACAGCCTCAACGCTGCCACCCTGTCAGAGAGGCAGGAGGAGGACAGGTGACTGGGACAGCCTCAACGCTGCCACCCTGTCAGAGAGGCAGGAGGAGGGCAGGTGACTGGGACAGCCTCAACGCTGCCACCCTGTCAGAGAGGCAGGAGGAGGGCAGGTGACTGGGACAGCCTCAACACTGCCACCCTGTCAGAGAGGCAGGAGGAGGACAGGTGACTGGGACAGCCTCAACGCTGCCACCCTGTCAGAGAGGCAGGAGGAGGGCAGGTGACTGGGACAGCCTCAACGCTGCCACCCTGTCAGAGAGGCAGGAGGAGGGCAGGTGACTGGGACAGCCTCAACGCTGCCACCCTGTCAGAGAGGCAGGAGGAGGACAGGTGCTGGAGCAGCCTGAACACTGCCACCCTGTCAGAGAGGCAGGAGGAGGGCAGGTGACTGGGACAGCCTCAACGCTGCCACCCTGTCAGAGAGGCAGGAGGAGGGCAGGTGACTGGGACAGCCTCAACGCTGCCATCCTGTCAGAGAGGCAGGAGGAGGGCAGGTGACTGGGACAGCCTCAACGCTGCCACCCTGTCAGAGAGGCAGGAGGAGGACAGGTGCTGGAACAGCCTGAACACTGCCACCCTGTCAGAGAGGCAGGAGGAGGGCAGGTGACTGGGACAGCCTCAACGCTGCCACCCTGTCAGAGAGGCAGGAGGAGGGCAGGTGACTGGGACAGCCTCAACGCTGCCACCCTGTCAGAGAGGCAGGAGGAGGGCAGGTGACTGGGACAGCCTCAACGCTGCCACCCTGTCAGAGAGGAAGGAGGAGGACAGGTGACTGGGACAGCCTCAACGCTGCCACCCTGTCAGAGAGGCAGGAGGAGGGCAGGTGCTGGAACAGCCTGAACGCTGCCACCCTGTCAGAGAGGCAGGAGGAAGACAGGTGCTGGGACAGCCTCAACGCTGCCACCCTATCAGAGAGGCAGGAGGAGGACAGGTGACTGGGGCTGATGAAGTGTCAGCGGCGTTCACAGACCTTCCAGGGGCCAGGTGCTCACAGACCTTCCAGGGGTCAGGTGATCAAAATGAAATTCATAATATACTAACTGCCCTTAGTTAGCATATACATGTAACTATTTAATTCTGCAACACACTCACTCTTCATCATTTGTAAGCTACTTAATCTGCAAGTTAGCTAGCCTGATCATTGATGTTAATGATTTATGTAAATCTGCTAGTTAGCTAGCCTGATCATTGATGTTAATGATTTATGTAAATCTGCTAGTTAGCTAGCCTGATCATTGATGTTAATGATTTATGTAAATCTGCTAGTTAGCTAGCCTGATCATTGATGTTAATGATTTATGTAAATCTGCTAGTTAGCTAGCCTGATCATTGATGTTAATGATTTATGTAAATCTGCTAGTTAGCTAGCCTGATCATTGATGTTATTGACTTATGTAAATCTGCTATTTAGCTAGCCTGATTATTGATGTTTTGAGTTATGTTAATCTGCTAGTTAGCTAGTATGATAATTTGTTTTACTGATTGTGATTTCTCTTTAATGCCCTTAAATAATAACTTCATAATATAGCCTAATATTCATCATCTTTTAACTCATAATATATACCTGGAGGCTAGTGTGGATATTTTAGAAGCCTATGGTGGTTAGCTAGAGGATAGACAACCTGTGTTCAGTGCATCACTTGTAAATTGCGAGGTGCCGGAACAAACAATGAGCATGAGAGGAGGGTGACCTGGAGAGCTCTGAGATACCAGAACATGAGAGGAGGGTGACCTGTGGAGCTCTGAGATACCAGAACATGAGAGGAGGGTGACCTGTGGAGCTCTGAGATACCAGAACATGAGAGGAGGGTGACCTGGAGAGCTCTGAGATACCAGAACATGAGAGGAGGGTGACCTGGAGAGCTCTGAGATACTTTTATAAACATTTTATAAACATGTCATGCAATTCCACTTTTACATGAATGGAGACAACGGCAGAATATTTTTTTAATAGAGCACAAATGATCGAAATGACAGGCTACTTTGACACTGACAATCAGAGAATCTGTGACCAATTTAAACGACCTGGTCTTGAATCCATCAATAGCCGAGGCCTAGATGTGTGGAAACACACACTGTTCAATATGAGGAGGAAATGACAGCCCTTTCTAGTTTCACTGACTCAATGATGTGCTGCTCGCTCAGCAGCCACGACCGTGCTCGCGCTCCAGCCACGACCGTGCTCGCGCTCCAGCCATGGCCGTGCTCGCCGCTCCAGCCACGACCGTGCTCGCGCTCCAGCCACGACCGTGCTCGCGCTCCAGCCACGGCCGTGCTCGCGCTCCAGCCATGGCCGTGCTCGCCGCTCCAGCCACGACCGTGCTCGCGCTCCAGCCGCCACGACCGTGCTCGCGCTCCAGCCGCCACGACCGTGCTCGCGCTCCAGCCATGGCCTATGCACTCCTGCAAAAAATCCTACCGCTCTTTTGTTTTACTTTGTAAAACAAGGTTAGCTCAATAACCTTATTTGGAAGTGGATCAAATATCTTGTTAGCCTATAGAAAACAGATTAGTAGAGTATTCTCTTTTCAGCAGGACACATTTGCTTTCATACCTGTGTTTTCCTGTGATTGTATTTGAAATATTGCGAAAGGCCTGTTGTGTCTGCATGCCGTTCACTAACAGATTGGCTGCACGTTCCCGACTGTAGGCTATGCCTTGTTATTGGGCTACACACAATCCACAGCCAGGCTATTCTGAATCATTACATTTATTTCTGAAGACGGCAGTAGTTCTAGAACTTTGGCAAATTAATTTAAATTCATCAGGGGTTCTGCAGGACCTCCTGCACCCTTCCCACGGCTCTGATTCTACAAGGGAATACAGGATGAAGTGCTACAGCCAATCAGACAGAATATTGATGGTGAGAGCCAAACTTCTCTAATCAAATATTTCATTTTAGAACTCAAGAGCCTTTGTCAAAATCTGTTGGATTGGCCGCATCACAATACCACGTGTGTGACCAAAACAAACAGACTCTCTCTTGTGTGTGTGTGTGTGTGTGAGTGTGTCTGTGTTTGCGTGTGTCTGTGTGCGTGTGTCTGTGTGCGTGTGTGTGTGTCTGTGCATGTATTTTGTGCGTGAGTGTGTGTGTGTCTGTGTGTATGTGTCTGTGTCTGTACGTGTGTTTGTGTGTGTGTCTGTCTGTGTGTGTCTGTATGTGTGGGTCTGTGTGTGTGTGTGTGTGTGTGTGTGTGTGTGTGTGTGTGTGGATTGTGATTGGTTCAAGACAAGCAAATAATAGAGGAAGGAACCATTGTCCACCTGGTCCCTCCGTTCAGATCACTCACAGACTCTCTGTCTATGTCTATTACCATTATGGTGATACGATGTGTAAACCCCCAGAGATTCCATGTGACAACGGTCTGTCTATTGGTGCCCTTGTCCAAAGTCAGACTCAGAGTCAGTCAGGCATATACCCTGTCGATGGAGCCGAAGACAAGTATCTCACCTGGAGACTCTCAGCAGACTCAGATATTCTAACAGGGAGATTAGAATATATATAGAGAGAAAGACACAGAGAAAAGAGAGAGAGACAGAGAGAGAGAGAGAGAGAGAGAGAGACAGACAGAGAGAGAGAGAGAGAGACAGAGAGACAGAGAGACAGTCACCAGGACCACAAATACAAATTCCATTTAGACACTGTTGCCCTAGAGCACACAAAAAACTATACATACCTTGGCCTAAACATCAGCGCCACAGGTAACTTCCACAAAGCTGTGAACGATCTGAGAGACAAGGCAAGAAGGCCATTCTATGCCATCAAAAGGAACATAAATTTCAACATACCAATTAGGATTTGGCTAAAAATACTTGAATCAGTCATAGAGCCCATTGCCCTTCATGGTTGTGAGGTCTGGGGTCTGCTCACCAACCAAGACTACACAAAATGGGACAAACACCAGATTGAGACTCTGCACACAGAACTCTGCTAAAATATCCTCCGTGTACAACGTAGAACACCAAATAATGCATGCAGAGCAGAATTAGGCCGATTCCCACTAATTATCAAAATCCAGAAAAGAGCCGTTAAATTCTATAACCACCTAAAAGGAAGTGATTCCCAAACCTTCCACAACAAAGCCATCACCTACAGAGAGATGAACCTGGAGAAGAGTCCCCTAAGCAAGCTGGTCCTGGGGCTCTGTTCACAAACACACCCTACAGAGCCCCAGGACAGGAGCACAATTAGACCCAATCAAATCATGAGAAAACAAAAAGATAATTACTTGACACATTGGAAAGAATTAACAAAAAAACAGAGCAAACTGGAATGCTATTTGGCCCTACACAGAGAGTACACAGCGGCAGAATACCTGACCACTGTGACTGACCCAAAATTAAGGAAAGCTTTGACTATGTACAGACTCAGTGTGTCACGTATTAACAAGGTGGGTGGAATCAGGCGCAGAGAGCAGGTGCAGTGAGTCGAATGTTTATTCTCCGGAACCAAACACGGTCAACCCAAAATACAGGGTGAAATAATCCAACACAGGATTAAATGTATCGGAGCAAATAACACAATACGTATTCACGAAAACACATGAAACCAAAACAATCCCGCACGAAACAAGGGCGGGACAACCTACTACATATAAGGACGTCAATAAACTAAAATACACACAGGTGAAACTAATAAGACAAAACCAACAGACAAACGAAAAAGGGATCGATGGTGGCTAGTAGGACGGTGACGACGACCGCCGAGCACCGCCCGAACAGGCAGGAGAGCCAACTTCGGCGGAAGTCGTGACACAGGGAGCATAGCCTTGCTATTGAGAAAGGCCGCCGTAGGCAGACATGGCTCTCAAGAGAAGACAGTCTATGTGCTCACTGCCCACAAAATGAGGTGGAAACTGAGCTGCACTTCCTAACCTCCTGCCCAATGTATGACCATATTAGAGAGACATATTTCCCTCAGATTACACAGAATTCGAAAACAAATCCAATTTAGAAAAACTCCCATATCTACTGGGTGAAATTCCACAGTGTGCCATCACAGCAGCAAGATTTGTGACCTGTTGCCACGAGAAAAGGGCAACCAGTGAAGAACACACACCATTGTAAATACAACCCATATTTATACTTATTTATTTTATCTTGTGTCCTTTAACCATTTGTACATTGTTAAAACACTGTATATATATAATATGACATGTGTAATGTCTTTATTGTTTTGAAACTTCTGTATGTGTAATGTTTACTGTTAATTTGTATTGTTTTTCAATTTATATATTCACTTTATATATTATCTACCTCACTTGCTTTGGCAATGTTAACACGTTTCCCATGCCAATAAAGCCCTTGAATTGAATTGAATTGACAGAGAGACAGAGAGACAGAGACACAGAGAGAGACAGAGAGAGACAGAGAGAGACAGAGACAGAGAGAGACAGAGAGAGACAGAGAGAGACAGAGACAGAGACAGAGAGACAGAGAGACAGAGAGACAGAGAGAGGGAGAGAGAGAGAGAGAGAGAGAATAACTCTTGCTCTAGTCATGCTGAGCATGAGCTCCTGTTATAGTTCATATTTCTTTGTTTTTAGAATGAGATAAACACTCTAATCGAAAAAGAATTCCAGACAAGAAGTGATGAACAACAACCCTATTCATTCAGAAAAGAAAAAAACTCTGCGTCAAGTTAAGAAGTTTTGACTCTAGCTAGCTAGCTACACAACAAAGACCTAGCCAGCAGACTAACTAGCTAGCCAGAAGAAACGAGGTAGAACAAACCTAGCAAGGGGAGTTAATACAACTACATCAAACGACCAAACTGAGTGAGTCAACCAAAAAGGAGCACGGACTAACTTTAAACATATCTTCAGTTTTTTTTGTGTGAGGATTTGTCACTCTTTTTGCCGGTTTTTAAACTAAATAAGCGCTAGCTAGCTAGCAACAGCAGCAGACGAACAAACCGGTTGCCATGGCAACGGGGCAGCAGAACAGAGCCCACAAGCACCATGTCCCCCCTCAGCGCAGAATCCATTCTCTACCCTAAAGAGGCCAAAAATGACACAACGAGGAAAGCTTTTAAACAGAAACTACTAAAGGGGAAGCCAGAAACCCTTTTCACAGACCTCTACAAAAACGGTGACGTGAGTAATCTCATCTTTCTCACTGACCAGCCAAATGCCTGGCGCTCAGCAGTCTGCTCTCACTACCCATCCATAAAGAACGAGGGAATCTGTAATGGGTGGAAGCTGAAAGTCAAAGAGACCACCCTCACCCCTACTATCCCCACCCAAAAAGGCACATCCAGCACCTCTCTTCCCACCATAGCGAAGGACACGCCCCAGGAGGAGAGGGACCCCCTCAGTGCAGAGCAGGCTCAGGCCCTCCTCACCACCATGGCTGCCATGAGGGATGAGTTCACCAAACTGGAGGGGAGGTGGTCCTGCTGAGGGAGAGCGTGAGCAAACAGCAACCAGACATCCTTAGAGGAGCTCCTAACCAAGGTGAGGACAGAGCAGGACAGCAGACTTGCAACACAGCTGAAAGAGGTTCAGCAAGAGAGAGACAGACTCAAGAGAGAACTGGCTGATCTAACAAAGGAAGTGAGAGAGCTCCAACAAGACAGGCAGAACAATAATAACGATGTGACCACACTAAGGGAGGAGCTGCAGGAGAGAAAGAGAACAGAGGACAGGCTGCAGGAGCAGCTAGATCACCAGTCTATGATCTGCACTCACACAGCAGAGGAGCCCAGCTCAACCAGCCAGGCTTCCCTAGCCCTGTCCTCACACAACAGAGGAGCCCAGCTCAACCAGCCAGGCTTCCCCAGGCCTGTCCTCAACCAGCCAGGCTTCCCCAGCTCTGTCCTCAATCAGCCAGGCTTCCCCAGCCCTGCCTGCTGCACCCCTCCTCACCAACCCACAGAACAGCCCCCCCCCCCCCCCCCCCCCCCCGCCTAGACACAAAGTGAGAAAGGTGTGGTGTCCAACAACGCAGAGGGCTATGGAGCTGCTTGATAAGGCCCATCTCGGGTCGCCAAGCCACATAATCATACACACCGGAGGCAACGACCTGCGAAATCTTCCCCAACTCAAGAATCGTGGCGTCAACCCTTCTACAGAGGAAGGACTTCCACCCTGCCACAATCCAAAGAATAAACGCCAGCCTCTCCCGGGACTGAGCGCTGTGACCCAGTGTACACCTGGCCCAACATCCCACCCTCGATCTGGACTGTGCCCTGCGACCCAATGTACACCTGGCCCACCATCCCACCCTCAATCTGGACTGAGCCCTGCGACCCAATGTACAGCTGGCCCACCATCCCACCCTCGATCTGGACTGTCTCTATGACCATGTTCACCTGTACCATCGATCTGGACTGTCTCTATGACCATGTTCACATTCACAGGGAGACAGTCCTCAGTCCAGTCTCGATCTGGACTGTCTCTATGACCATGTTCACCTGTACAGGGAGACAGTCCCCACCATCCCACCCTCGATCTGGACTGTGCCCTGCGACCCAATGTACACCTGGCCCACCATCCCACCCTCGATCTGGACTGTCTCTATGACCATGTTCACCTGCACAGGGAGACAGTCCCCACCATCCCACCCTCGATTTGGACTGTCTCTATGATCATGTTCACCTGTACAGGGAGACAGTCCCCATCCTCGATCTGGACTGTCTCTATGACCATGTTCACCTGTACAGGGAGACAGTCCCCACCATGCCACCCTCGATCTGGACTGTGCCCTGCGACCCAATGTACACCTGGCCCACCATCCCACCCTCGATCTGGACTGTCTCTATGACCATGTTCACCTGTACAGGGAGACAGTCCCCACCACCCCACACTCGATCTGGACTGTCTCTATGACCATGTTCACCTGTACAGGGAGACAGTCCCCACCATGCCACCCTCGATCTGGACTGTGCCCTGCGACCCAATGTACACCTGGCCCACCATCCCACCCTCGATCTGGACTGTCTCTATGACCATGTTCACATGTACAGGGAGACAGTCCCCATCCTCGATCTGGACTGTCTCTAAGACCATGTTCACCTGTACAGGGAGACAGTCCCCACCATCCCACCCTCGATCTGGACTGTCTCTATGACAATGTTCACCTGTACAGGGAGACAGTCCCCACCATCGATCTGGACTGTCTCTATGACCATGTTCACATGTACAGGGAGACAGTCCCCATCCTCGATCTGGACTGTCTCTATGACCATGTTCACCTGTACAGGGAGACAGTCCCCACCATCGATCTGGACTGTCTCTATGACCATGTTCACCTGTACAGGGAAACAGTCCCCACCATCCCACCCTCGATCTGGACTGTCTATATGACCATGTTCACCTGTATTGGGAGGCAGTCCCCACCATCCCACCCTCGATCTGGACTGTCTCTATGACCATGTTCACATGTACAGGGAGACAGTCCCCACCATCCCATCCTCAATCTGGACTGTCTCTATGACCATGTTCATCTGTACAGGGAGACAGTCCCCTCCATCCCACCCTCGATCTGGACTGTCTCTATGACCATGTTCACCCGTACAGGGAGACAGTCCCCACCGCCCCACCATCTATCTGGACTGTCTCTATGACCATGTTAACCTGTACAGGGAGACAGTCCCCACCATCGATCTGGACTGTCTCTATGACCATGTTCACCTGTACAGGGAGACAGTCCCCACCACCCCACCATCTATCTGGACTGTCTCTATGACCATGTTAACCTGTACAGGGAGACAGTCCCCATCCTCGATCTGGACTGTCTCTATGACCATGTTCACCTGTACAGGGAGACAGTCCCCACCATCGATCTGGACTGTCTCTATTACCATGTTCACCTGTACAGGGAGACAGTCCCCACCATCCCACCATCGATCTGGACTGTCTCTATGACCATGTTCACCTGTGCAGGGAAACAGTCCCCACCATCCCACCCTCGATCTGGACTGTCTCTATGACCATGTTTACCTGTAGAGGGAGACAGTCCCCACCATCCCACCCTCGATCTGGACTGTATCTATGACCATGTTCACATGTACAGGGAGACAGTCCCCACCATCCCATCCTCAACCTGGACTGTCTCTATGACCATGTTCACCTGTACAGGGAGACAGTCCCCACCATCCCACCCTCGATCTGGACTGTCTCTATGACCATGTTCACCTGTATAGGGAGACAGTCCCCACCATCCCACCATCTATCTGGACTGTCTCTATGACCATGTTAACCTGTACAGGGAGACAGTCCCCACCATCGATCTGGACTGTCTCTATGACCATGTTCACCTGTACAGGGAGACAGTCCCCACCATCCCACCATCGATCTGGACTGTCTCTATGACCATGTTCACCTGTACAGGGAAACAGTCCCCACCATCCCACCCTCGATCTGGACTGTCTCTATGACCATGTTCACCTGTATAGGGAGACAGTCCCCACCATCCCACCCTCGATCATGACTGTCTCTATGACCATGTTCACATGTACAGGGAGACAGTCCCCACCATCCCATCCTCGACCTGGACTGTCTCTATGACCATGTTCACCTGTACAGGGAGACAGTCCCCACCATCCCATCCTCGACCTGGACTGTCTCTATGACCATGTTCATCTGTACAGGGAGACAGTCCCCACCATCGATCTGGACTGTCTCTATGACCATGTTCATCTGTACAGGGAGACAGTCCCCATCCTCGATCTGGACTGTCTCTATGACCATGTTCACCTGTACAGGGAGACAGTCCCCACCATCCCACCCTCGATCTGGACTGTCTCTATGACCATGTTCATCTGTACAGGGAGACAGTCCCCACCATCGATCTGGACTGTCTCTATGACCATGTTCATCTGTACAGGGAGACAGTCCCCACCATCCCACCCTCGATCTGGACCGTCTCTATGACCATGTTCAACTGTAGAGGGAGACAGTCCCCACCACCCCACCCTCGATCTGGACTGTCTCTATGACCATGTTCACCTGTACAGGGAGACAGTCCCCACCATCCCACCCTCGATCTGGACCGTCTCTATGACCATGTTCACCTGTACAGGGAGACAGTCCCCACCATGCCACCCTCGATCTGGACTGTCTCTATGACCATGTTCACCTGTACAGGGAGACAGTCCCCACCATCGATCTGGACTGTCTCTATGACCATGTTCACCTGTACAGGGAGACAGTCCCCACCATCCCACCCTCGATCTGGACTGTCTCTATGACCATGTTCACCTGTACAGGGAGACATTCCCCATCCTCGATCTGGACTGCCTCTATGACCATGTTCACCTGTACAGGGAGACAGTCCCGACCATCCCACCCTCGATCTGGACTGTCTCTAAGACCATGTTCATCTGTACAGGGAGACAGTCCCCACCATCGATCTGGACTGTCTCTATGACCATGTTCATCTGTACAGGGAGACAGTCCCCACCCTCGATCTGGACTGTCTCTATGACCATGTTCACCTGTACAGGGAGACAGTCCCCACCATCCCACCCTCGATCTGGACTGTCTCTATCACCATGTTCACCTGTACAGGGAAACAGTCCCCACCATCCCACCCTCGATCTGGACTGTCTCTAAGACCATGTTCACCTGTACAGGGAGACAGTCCCTACCCTTGATCTGGACTGTCTCTAAGACCATGTTCACCTGTACAGGGAGACAGTCCCCACCATCACACCCTCGATCTGGACTGTCTCTAAGACCATGTTCATCTGTACAGGGAGACAGTCCCCACCATCGATCTGGACTGTCTCTATGACCATGTTCATCTGTACAGGGAGACAGTCCCCACCATCGATCTGGACTGTCTCTATGACCATGTTCATCTGTACAGGGAGACAGTCCCCATCCTCGATCTGGACTGTCTCTATGACCATGTTCACCTGTACAGGGAGACAGTCCCCACCACCCCACCCTCGATCTGGACTGTCTCTATGACCATGTTCACCTGTACAGGGAGACAGTCCCCACCATCCCACCAACGATCTGGACCGTCTCTATGACCATGTTCACCTGTACAGGGAGACAGTCCCCACCATGCCACCCTCGATCTGGACTGTCTCTATGACCATGTTCACCTGTACAGGGAGACAGTCCCCACCATCGATCTGGACTGTCTCTATGACCATGTTCACCTGTACAGGGAGACAGTCCCCACCATCCCACCCTCGATCTGGACTGTCTCTATGACCATGTTCACCTGTACAGGGAGACAGTCCCCACCCTCGATCTGGACTGTCTCTATGACCATGTTCACCTGTACAGGGAGACATTCCCCATCCTCGATCTGGATTGTCTCTATGACCATGTTCACCTGTACAGGGAGACAGTCCCCACCATCCCACCCTCGATCTGGACTGTCTCTAAGACCATGTTCACCTGTACAGGGAGACAGTCCTCAGTCCAGTCTCGATCTGGACTGTCTCTATGACCATGTTCACCTGTACAGGGAGACAGTCCCCACCATCCCACCCTCGATCTGGACTGTGCCCTGCGACCCAATGTACACCTGGCCCACCATCCCACCCTCGATCTGGACTGTCTCTATGACCATGTTCACCTGCACAGGGAGACAGTCCCCACCATCCCACCCTCGATTTGGACTGTCTCTATGATCATGTTCACCTGTACAGGGAGACAGTCCCCATCCTCGATCTGGACTGTCTCTATGACCATGTTCACCTGTACAGGGAGACAGTCCCCACCATGCCACCCTCGATCTGGACTGTGCCCTGCGACCCAATGTACACCTGGCCCACCATCCCACCCTCGATCTGGACTGTCTCTATGACCATGTTCACCTGTACAGGGAGACAGTCCCCACCACCCCACACTCGATCTGGACTGTCTCTATGACCATGTTCACCTGTACAGGGAGACAGTCCACCTCATGCCACCCTCGATCTGGACTGTGCCCTGCGACCCAATGTACACCTGGCCCACCATCCCACCCTCGATCTGGACTGTCTCTATGACCATGTTCACATGTACAGGGAGACAGTCCCCATCCTCGATCTGGACTGTCTCTAAGACCATGTTCACCTGTACAGGGAGACAGTCCCCACCATCCCACCCTCGATCTGGACTGTCTCTATGACAATGTTCACCTGTACAGGGAGACAGTCCCCACCATCGATCTGGACTGTCTCTATGACCATGTTCACATGTACAGGGAGACAGTCCCCATCCTCGATCTGGACTGTCTCTATGACCATGTTCACCTGTACAGGGAGACAGTCCCCACCATTGATCTGGACTGTCTCTATGACCATGATCACCTGTACAGGGAAACAGTCCCCACCATCCCACCCTCGATCTGGACTGTCTATATGACCATGTTCACCTGTATTGGGAGGCAGTCCCCACCATCCCACCCTCGATCTGGACTGTCTCTATGACCATGTTCACATGTACAGGGAGACAGTCCCCACCATCCCATCCTCAATCTGGACTGTCTCTATGACCATGTTCATCTGTACAGGGAGACAGTCCCCTCCATCCCACCCTCGATCTGGACTGTCTCTATGACCATGTTCACCCGTACAGGGAGACAGTCCCCACCGCCCCACCATCTATCTGGACTGTCTCTATGACCATGTTAACCTGTACAGGGAGACAGTCCCCACCATCGATCTGGACTGTCTCTATGACCATGTTCACCTGTACAGGGAGACAGTCCCCACCACCCCACCATCTATCTGGACTGTCTCTATGACCATGTTAACCTGTACAGGGAGACAGTCCCCATCCTCGATCTGGACTGTCTCTATGACCATGTTCACCTGTACAGGGAGACAGTCCCCACCATCGATCTGGACTGTCTCTATTACCATGTTCACCTGTACAGGGAGACAGTCCCCACCATCCCACCATCGATCTGGACTGTCTCTATGACCATGTTCACCTGTGCAGGGAAACAGTCCCCACCATCCCACCCTCGATCTGGACTGTCTCTATGACCATGTTTACCTGTAGAGGGAGACAGTCCCCACCATCCCACCCTCGATCTGGACTGTATCTGTGACCATGTTCACATGTACAGGGAGACAGTCCCCACCATCCCATCCTCAACCTGGACTGTCTCTATGACCATGTTCACCTGTACAGGGAGACAGTCCCCACCATCCCACCCTCGATCTGGACTGTCTCTATGACCATGTTCACCTGTATAGGGAGACAGTCCCCACCATCCCACCATCTATCTGGACTGTCTCTATGACCATGTTAACCTGTACAGGGAGACAGTCCCCACCATCGATCTGGACTGTCTCTATGACCATGTTCACCTGTACAGGGAGACAGTCCCCACCATCCCACCATCGATCTGGACTGTCTCTATGACCATGTTCACCTGTACAGGGAAACAGTCCCCACCATCCCACCCTCGATCTGGACTGTCTCTATGACCATGTTCACCTGTATAGGGAGACAGTCCCCACCATCCCACCCTCGATCTGGACTGTCTCTATGACCATGTTCACATGTACAGGGAGACAGTCCCCACCATCCCATCCTCGACCTGGACTGTCTCTATGACCATGTTCACCTGTACAGGGAGACAGTCCCCACCATCCCATCCTCGACCTGGACTGTCTCTATGACCATGTTCATCTGTACAGGGAGACAGTCCCCACCATCGATCTGGACTGTCTCTATGACCATGTTCATCTGTACAGGGAGACAGTCCCCATCCTCGATCTGGACTGTCTCTATGACCATGTTCACCTGTACAGGGAGACAGTCCCCGCCATCCCACCCTCGATCTGGACTGTCTCTATGACCATGTTCATCTGTACAGGGAGACAGTCCCCACCATCGATCTGGACTGTCTCTATGACCATGTTCATCTGTACAGGGAGACAGTCCCCACCATCCCACCCTCGATCTGGACCGTCTCTATGACCATGTTCAACTGTAGAGGGAGACAGTCCCCACCACCCCACCCTCGATCTGGACTGTCTCTATGACCATGTTCACCTGTACAGGGAGACAGTCCCCACCATCCCACCCTCGATCTGGACCGTCTCTATGACCATGTTCACCTGTACAGGGAGACAGTCCCCACCATGCCACCCTCGATCTGGACTGTCTCTATGACCATGTTCACCTGTACAGGGAGACATTCCCCATCCTCGATCTGGACTGTCTCTATGACCATGTTCACCTGTACAGGGAGACAGTCCCGACCATCCCACCCTCGATCTGGACTGTCTCTAAGACCATGTTCATCTGTACAGGGAGACAGTCCCCACCATCGATCTGGACTGTCTCTATGACCATGTTCATCTGTACAGGGAGACAGTCCCCACCCTCGATCTGGACTGTCTCTATGACCATGTTCACCTGTACAGGGAGACAGTCCCCACCATCGATCTGGACTGTCTCTATGACCATGTTCACCTGTACAGGGAGACAGTCCCCACCATCCCACCCTCGATCTGGACTGTCTCTATGACCATGTTCACCTGTACAGGGAGACATTCCCCATCCTCGATCTGGACTGTCTCTATGACCATGTTCACCTGTACAGGGAGACAGTCCCGACCATCCCACCCTCGATCTGGACTGTCTCTAAGACCATGTTCATCTGTACAGGGAGACAGTCCCCACCATCGATCTGGACTGTCTCTATGACCATGTTCATCTGTACAGGGAGACAGTCCCCACCCTCGATCTGGACTGTCTCTATGACCATGTTCACCTGTACAGGGAGACAGTCCCCACCATCCCACCCTCGATCTGGACTGTCTCTATCACCATGTTCACCTGTACAGGGAAACAGTCCCCACCATCCCACCCTCGATCTGGACTGTCTCTAAGACCATGTTCACCTGTACAGGGAGACAGTCCCTACCCTTGATCTGGACTGTCTCTAAGACCATGTTCACCTGTACAGGGAGACAGTCCCCACCATCACACCCTCGATCTGGACTGTCTCTAAGACCATGTTCATCTGTACAGGGAGACAGTCCCCACCATCGATCTGGACTGTCTCTATGACCATGTTCATCTGTACAGGGAGACAGTCCCCACCATCGATCTGGACTGTCTCTATGACCATGTTCATCTGTACAGGGAGACAGTCCCCATCCTCGATCTGGACTGTCTCTATGACCATGTTCACCTGTACAGGGAGACAGTCCCCACCACCCCACCCTCGATCTGGACTGTCTCTATGACCATGTTCACCTGTACAGGGAGACAGTCCCCACCATCCCACCAACGATCTGGACCGTCTCTATGACCATGTTCACCTGTACAGGGAGACAGTCCCCACCATGCCACCCTCGATCTGGACTGTCTCTATGACCATGTTCACCTGTACAGGGAGACAGTCCCCACCATCGATCTGGACTGTCTCTATGACCATGTTCACCTGTACAGGGAGACAGTCCCCACCATCCCACCCTCGATCTGGACTGTCTCTATGACCATGTTCACCTGTACAGGGAGACAGTCCCCACCCTCGATCTGGACTGTCTCTATGACCATGTTCACCTGTACAGGGAGACATTCCCCATCCTCGATCTGGATTGTCTCTATGACCATGTTCACCTGTACAGGGAGACAGTCCCCACCATCCCACCCTCGATCTGGACTGTCTCTAAGACCATGTTCACCTGTACAGGGAGACAGTCCCCACCATCCCACCCTCGATCTGGACTGTCTCTATGACCATGTTCACCTGTACAGGGAAACAGTCCCCACCATCCCACCCTCGATCTGGACTGTCTCTATGACCATGTTCACCTGTACATGGAGACAGTCCCCACCCTCGATCTGGACTGTCTCTATGACCATGTTCACCTTTACAGGGAGACAGTCCCCACCATGCCACCCTCGATCTGGACTGTGCCCTGCGACCCAATGTACACCTGACCCACCATCCCACCCTCGATCTGCACTGTGCCTTGCAACCCAATGTACACCTGGCCCACCATCATACCCTCGATCTGGACTGTCTCTATGACCATGTTCACCTGTACAGGGAGACAGTCCCCACCATCGATCTGGACTGTCTCTATGACCATGTTCACCTGTATAGGGAGACAGTCCCCACCATCCCACCCTCGATCTGGACTGTCTCTATGACCATGTTCACATGTACAGGGAGACAGTCCCCACCATCCCATCCTCGACCTGGACTGTCTCTATGACCATGTTCACCTGTACAGGGAGACAGTCCCCACCATCCCATCCTCGACCTGGACTGTCTCTATGACCATGTTCATCTGTACAGGGAGACAGTCCCCACCATCGATCTGGACTGTCTCTATGACCATGTTCATCTGTACAGGGAGACAGTCCCCATCCTCGATCTGGACTGTCTCTATGACCATGTTCACCTGTACAGGGAGACAGTCCCCACCATCCCACCCTCGATCTGGACTGTCTCTATGACCATGTTCATCTGTACAGGGAGACAGTCCCCACCATCGATCTGGACTGTCTCTATGACCATGTTCATCTGTACAGGGAGACAGTCCCCACCATCCCACCCTCGATCTGGACCGTCTCTATGACCATGTTCAACTGTAGAGGGAGACAGTCCCCACCACCCCACCCTCGATCTGGACTGTCTCTATGACCATGTTCACCTGTACAGGGAGACAGTCCCCACCATCCCACCCTCGATCTGGACCGTCTCTATGACCATGTTCACCTGTACAGGGAGACAGTCCCCACCATGCCACCCTCGATCTGGACTGTCTCTATGACCATGTTCACCTGTACAGGGAGACAGTCCCCACCATCGATCTGGACTGTCTCTATGACCATGTTCACCTGTACAGGGAGACAGTCCCCACCATCCCACCCTCGATCTGGACTGTCTCTATGACCATGTTCACCTGTACAGGGAGACATTCCCGATCCTCGATCTGGACTGTCTCTATGACCATGTTCACCTGTACAGGGAGACAGTCCCGACCATCCCACCCTCGATCTGGACTGTCTCTAAGACCCCATCACAACACAGCTCTACTTGATCCCATCACAACACAGCTCTACTTGACCCCATCACAACACAGCACTGGCCACTACTCCAGGGTCGGCCAGAACACTGTCCTTCTGAGAAGTGCAGCACATGATGCAGTCCACACCATGTATCATTCAGATCATCAGCCTATATATGCTGAGGTAACACACACACACACACACACACGTACAAGGATTTGCAGATTGCATTGCATTGTACTTATTTTTTGTGCAATATTATTCTGTTCTTATTAATTGTACACTACCGGTCTAAAGGTTTAGAACACAAACTGTTTTCTACATTTCAACAAAACTATGAAATAACAAATGTGGAATCATGTAGTAACCAAAAACGTGTTAAATAAATCAAAATATATATTAGGATAATAGGATAGGATAATAGCCATCCTTTGCCTTGATGACAGCTTTGCACACTCTTGGCATTCTCTCAACCAGCTTCACCTGGAATACTTTCCCAAAAGTCTTGAAGGAGTTCCCACATATGCTGAGCACTTGTTGGCTGCTTGTCCTTCACTCTGCGGTCCGACTCGTCCCAAACCATCTCAAATGGGTTGATGTCGGCGATTTTGGAAGCCTGGTCATCTGATTCAGCACCATCACTCTCCTTCTTGGTAAAATAGCCGTTACACAGCCCGGAGGTGTGTTGGGTCATTGTCCTGTTGAAATACAAATGATAGTCCCACTAAGACCAAACAAGATGGGATGGCGTATCACTGCAGAATGCTGTAGTAACCATGCTGGTTAAGTGTGCCTTGAATTCTAATTAAATCACAGACAGTGTCAGCAGCAAAGTACCCCCACACCATAACACCTCCTCCTCCATGCTTCACAGTGGGAAATACACATGCGGAGATCATCCGTTCACCCACACCATTTCTCACAAAGACACGGTTGTTGGAACAAAAAATCTCCAATTTGGACTCCAGACCAAAGGACACATTTATTGGTGTCCTTTAGTAGTGGTTTCTTTGCAGCAATTTGACCATGAAGGCTTGATTAACAGTCTCCTCTGATCAGTTGATGTTGAGATGTGTCTGTTACTTGAACTCTGTGAAGCATTTATTTGGGATGCAATTTCTGAGGCTGGTAACTCTAATGAACTTAACCTCTGCAGGAGAGGTAACTCTGGGTCCTCCGTTATTGTGGCGATGCTCATGATATCCAATTTCGTCATAGCGCTTGATAGTTTTTGCGACTGCACTTGAAGAAACTTTCATAGTTCTTGAAATTCGCCATAATGATTGACCTTTATGTCTTCAAGTATTGATTAATTATTGTTTCTCTTTGCTTATTTGAGCTGTTCTTGCCATAATATGTGGGACTTGGTCTTTTACCAAATAGGGCTATCTTCTGTATCTTCAAATAAATAGGGCTGTCTTCTAAAACAGCCTTGGGCTTTGATCCAGAACAGCCCACCAGAACCGGCCCCCGTATACACACGACCAGCCCCTAATACAACCAGCTAGCTGCATCACAACCAGTGATCACTATAGCAGTACTACTTTAACAAGGCTGCAGAACACACACAAACAAACACTGCTGTAAAACTTCTACAGAACTCACACATGCAAACACTGTTATAAAACTTCTACAGAACTCACACACGCAAACACTGTTATAAAACTTCTACAGAACGCACTAACACACACGCTGCACATTGTTGTAAAACTTCTACAGAACACACACTGAATTTGTCATGATTGAACTACATCACATCACCTGAAGCCTGGTGTAAAACAGAGATAATATCCACAAGTCTCACTGAGACATAGAACTGTCTAACTGCTGCTCAGGGTCAGCTGGCTGGCTTTAAGTCATGGGAGTACACCTTCTAAAAAACAAATGGTTGAACATCTCTCCAAACATAGAGAGCAGCCACAACCCATCTACATCAACTGAAGCCGGGAGTAAAAAGGAGATGCTATAATATCCACAATATTCACTGTAACGGGGTCTGCTTCTCAGGGTCGGCTGACTGGCTTCACTCTGTCAAAGTACTGGACAGCAATAGTACAGACAGGAAAAAGAGCATTAGAAATTTAGGAATAAAATAATGGTAAGTAAGCAAGTCATAGGAAATATGTTGAAACTACCTTATTGGGAAGAACCTCTATGGATCACCATGTCAGTATCCAGGGCCATTAGGATGTCCTTCTCAGTAACCATGTCATTATCCAGGGTCATTAGCATGGCCTTCTCAGTAACCACGAGGATGTCCTTCTCAGGGTCATTAGGATGTCCTTCTCAGTAACCACGAGGATGTCCTCCTCAGGATCATTATGATGTCCTTCTCAGTAACCATTAGGATGTCCTTCTCAGTAACCATTAGGATGTCCTTCTCAGTAACCATTAGGATGTCCTTCTCAGTAACCATTAGGATGTCCTCCTCAGGACCATTAGGATGTCCTTCTCAGTAACCATTAGGATGTCCTTCTCAGTAACCATTAGGATGTCCTTCTCAGTAACCATGAGGATGTCCTTCTCAGTAACCATTAGGATGTCCTTCTCAGTAACCATTAGGATGTCCTTCTCAGTAACCATTAGGATGTCCTTCTCAGTAACCATTAGGATGTCCTCCTCAGGACCATGAGGATGTCCTTCTCAGTAACCATTAGGATGTCCTTCTCAGTAACCATTAGGATGTCCTTCTCAGTAACCATTAGGATGTCCTTCTCAGTAACCATTAGGATGTCCTTCTCAGTAACCATGAGGATGTCCTTCTCAGTAACCATGAGGATGTCCTTCTCAGTAACCATTAGGATGTCCTCCTCAGGACCATTAGGATGTCCTTCTCAGTAACCATTAGGATGTCCTTCTCAGTAACCATTAGGATGTCCTTCTCAGTAACCATTAGGATGTCCTCCTCAGGACCATTAGGATGTCCTTCTCAGTAACCATTAGGATGTCCTTCTCAGTAACCATTAGGATGTCCTTCTCAGTAACCATTAGGATGTCCTTCTCATCTTCATTTCCATCAGGACGATCCTCCACTGTCCTGGTCATGTATTCCTCTAAGCCTGAACATTACAGTCTTTTTCACTGTACAGCGAGGCTCCTCAGCTCACGCTGCAAGTTGTTAACAGTTGCTCGGCTATCAAATCGAAGCAAACATTTGCTGAGCTCTTGAAGGGCTGTCTGTGGAAGACCATTGGATGTCAATTGGGAGAAGTTTCTATGGTCCAGAACGGCTAGGTCAGCATATAGAGAGAGCCATGAGACAGAAATCACCTGTGGATATTATCTGTGACTGTATCCTCTGTCAAAGCCGTCTCTCCAGACATGATTATCTTCATTCTTGCCCTTTTCTGTGGCAGAGTGGCTTCCACCTCGTCCAGCTGCTCTGTGTCCACATCCTGTTCTTTGATCTTCTTGTTTGCAAACTGAACAAATGTGTCGGACAAGTCTCTTGACATGCCTTTCAGGGTTTCCTGTGTAGCCACAACCATTCGGTGGGCAGGCAGGATGTCCATCACACTTGTCTGCAGGTATTTGGACAGTGGTGATGTGTTCTCAAATATCCGAAGAGCTGTCAGTATCGCCTTGTACCGGAGATGAGCCTGAGTAAATCCTCTTGCCTTCACCCAAACAGTTGTCTTCATGTTGGCCTGTCCTTGTATGGCTGATAGTATGAGGAGTACATCAACAGTTGTCTTCATGTTGGCCTGTCCTTGTATGGCTGATAGTGTGAGGAGTACATCAACATGGAGTCCCTGGTCTGGTTTTCCAAAGGATCCAAAGACCTTCTTCAAAGCACTATCCTTAAGCCCAGCAGCGTGTTTCTCCTATTGGAGATACAGTTGAAGTCAGAAGTTTACATACAGTTAGTTTGGAGTTATTAAAACTTGTTTTTCAACCACTCCACAAATTGTAAACAAACTATAGTTTTGGCAAGTCGGTTAGGACATCTACTTTGTGCATGACACAAGGAACGTTTCCAAAATTTCTTTACAGACAGATTATTTCACTTATAATGCACTGTATCACAATGCCAGTGGGTCAGAAGTTTACATACGCTAAGTTGACTGTGCCTCTAAACAGCTTGGAAAATTCCAGAAACTTATGTCATGGCTTTAGAAGCTTCTGATAGGCTAATTGATATAATTTGAGTCAATTGGAGGTGTACCTGTGGATGTATTTCAAGGCCTACCTTCAAACTCAGTGCCTCTGCTTGACATCATGGGAAAATCAAAAGAAATCAGCTTAAACCTCAGAAAATATATTGTAGACCTCCACAAGTCTGGTTCATCCTTGGGAGCAATTTCCAAACGCCTGAATGTACTACGTTCATCTGTACAAACAATCGTACTCAAGTAAAAATACCATGGGACCACGCAGCCGTCATACCGCTCAGGAAGGAGACACGTTCTGTCTCCTAGAGATGAATGTACTTTGGTGCGAAACGTGCAAATCAATCCCAGAACAACAGCAAAGGACCTTGTGAAGATGCTGGAGGGAACAGGTACAAAAGTATCTATATCCACAGTAAAACGAGTCCTATATCAACATAACCTGAAAGGACGCTCAGCAAGGAAGAAGCCACTGCTCCAAACCCGCCATAAGAAAGCCAGAATACAGTTTGCAACTGTACATGGTGACAAAGATCGTAGTTTTTGGAGAAATGTCCTCTGGTCTGATGAAACAAAAATAGAACTGTTTGAACATAATGACCCTTATGTTTGGCACTGGTCTGGAGAAGCTATGTCCATTTTCACTTGACGTGGTCTCTCTTGGGTAATGCTCAGAATTGTGTGAATGATGGTGTTGACAGTATTTTTTGAGAGGAGTGTGATTAGAGAACCTCTGCCTCCTGCCCCAGACTAATATAGGTTCTTGCTTTTCTCAATGCATTTGGTGAGATGTTCTTTCAAGCAAACATCATACTTTCCAAGAAATGACTGTGATCGATACTGGTGTCCTCTAATGTATATGGAGCCTCAGACTGAATCCTCCTGCAACTGAGCCCCATCTTGCCAACGACATTCACTCTGTCTACGACACGTTCCAGCACCTCCCTTCTCCTGTGTACCTGCTCTCTGTGGGCAGACACCTGACAGCCACTGAGCAGACTTTGAATGTCTGTTCCACTGAAACTGCTCTGGGCCTGTCATCAACCTCAATGCTCTGTTCTACTGAAACTGGACTGGGTCTGTCATCAACCTCAATGCTCTGTTCCACTGAAACTGCGCTGGGCCTGTCATCAACCTCAATGCTCTGTTCCACTGAAATTGGACTGGGCCTGTCATCAACCTCAATGCTCTGTTCCACTGAAACTGCTCTGGGCCTGTCATCAACCTCAATGCTCTGTTCCACTGAAACTGGACTGGGCCTGTCATCAACCTCAATGCTCTGTTCCACTGAAACTGGACTGGGTCTGTCATCAACCTCAATGCTCTGTTCTACTGAAACTGGACTGGGCCTGTCATCAACCTCAATGCTCTGTTCCACTGAAACTGGACTGGGCCTGTCATCAACCTCAATGCTCTGTTCCACTGAAACTGAACTGGGCCTGTCATCAACCTCAATGCTCTGTTCCACTGAAACTGGACTGGGCCTGTCATCAACCTCAATGCTCTGTTCCACTGAAACTGGACTGGGCCTGTCATCAACCTCAATGCTCTGTTCCACTGAAACTGGACTGGGCCTGTCATCAACCTGGATATGAATCAAATAATATAGAAATGAACTAATTAAAGGCCCAATTTTGAAAAACTACAAAAACACAGCAGCAGCCCCACTATTTCATATCAAGTGAATGAATGACGACACAACACATTTTTTTGTGTGGCTTTACTCGCCGTTCGTACCATGTTGGCATGGCGATGAGTTCCAATGCATTGTCTAGTAAGAGGCGAAGTGGTAGGAACAGTGGCGGTGACGATCACAGCTAGCAAATCACTGTAGACATATTTTCCCGCACAAAATATGAATTTGAGAGGGAAAGGACTTGATTGGTTTTACAATATGTATACAATATGCAACTAATGGCTGTATAGACATGAAATACAATTAGCTAATTCACATTTGTATATGTCTAATGTAATTTAACGTTTTAGAACGACAAGGCAAAAGCAATCAGAATCAAATGAAAATGCTTATTTTTGCAAAGTAAAATTTTACGACAGTAATTCACTGACACTCAAGTGGTTGCCATTTCCCACAAAATCCCCGCAGGACGGTGAAATCTAGGCTTTCAGAGCATCGAATTTGAGTTATTTCCACTATCCGGTTTGAACACCCAGTTACTGTACGTCTTTACCTCAATTCTTTATTTCTGGTACATTTACACAGCAGTAGCTGACCAACAGTAGCTGACCAACAGTAGCTGACCAACAGTAGCTGACCAACAGTAGCTGACCAACAGTAGCTGACCAACAGTAGCTGACCAATAGTAGCTGACCAACAGTAGCTGACCAACAGTAGCTGACCAACAGTAGCTGACCAATAGTAGCTGACCAATAGTAGCTGACCAACAGTAGCTGACCAACAGTAGCTGACCAACAGTAGCTGACCAACAGTAGCTGACCAACAGTAGCTGACCAATAGTAGCTGACCAATAGTAGCTGACCAACAGTAGCTGACCAACAGTAGCTGACCAACAGTAGCTGACCAATAGTAGCTGACCAATAGTAGCTGACCAATAGTAGCTGACCAACAGTAGCTGACCAACAGTAGCTGACCAATAGTAGCTGACCAATAGTAGCTGACCAATAGTAGCTGACCAACAGTAGCTGACCAAAAGTAGCTGACCAACAGTAGCTGACCAACAGTAGCTGACCAACAGTAGCTGACCAATAGTAGCTGACCAACAGTAGCTGACCAACAGTAGCTGACCAATAGTAGCTGACCAACAGTAGCTGACCAACAGTAGCTGACCAACAGTAGCTGACCAATAGTAGCTGACCAACAGTAGCTGACCAATAGTAGCTGACCAATAGTAGCTGACCAACAGTAGCTGACCAATAGTAGCTGACCAATAGTAGCTGACCAACAGTAGCTGACCAACAGTAGAAAACCAACAGTAGCTGACCAACAGTAGCTGACCAATAGTAGCTGACCAATAGTAGCTGACCAACAGTAGCTGACCAATAGTAGCTGACCAATAGTAGCTGACCAATAGTAGCTGACCAATAGTATTCTCATTTCACTCATAACATCTGATCTAACATGTTGTATTTATAACACATTTAGGCGCATATCTACAGCCTCGGCTGCAATGTCTTTGGCTTTGCTGTCCTCTCTGTCTACTCTTTTACCCCGGGGTTGTGGCATCTTCCTCTTGCCGGTCTTCAACGTTAGCGTCGGTGGCACTGGTACTACTACTACATAATAATAAGTTGGTTAGTTTTTTACATTTACTTGCATTTGAGTGTAGGCTTTTGACTCCTTTGTCTCTTAACTTTTCAGCCCTACCCTTGCTTTTCCATTTTCTATTGTAGCTAGTTTTAGTGCTGTCACTGTCAGTGTCAGTGTGAGCGAGTCAAAGGGGGCGGGGCTAAGGGTTGCATAGACGTTCGTTAGGAATAGACCAACGGGCCTGGGGGAAAGAGGGGGTTGACCCGTGTCGCTCAGCCTTCTGCCAACTTTTTTATTAGTAGTAGAAAATATATAAAGCAGGCGGCCCACCGACCCAGAGATTGTCCCGGCCCACTGGGAATTCTCCTGGTGCTCCCGGTGACCAGTCCACTACTGCTCCCCCTATCTTATCACAATACAACTGATTGGCTCTATACACACCTGTTAGTCATTACACACACCTGGTCCCTATCATTACACACGCCTGGTCCCCATCATTACACACACCTGGTCCCCATCATTACACACACCTGTTAGTAATTACACACACCTGGACCCCATCATTACACACACCTGGACCCCATCATTACACACACCTGGACCCCATCATTACACACACCTGGTCCCCATCATTACACACACCTGGACCCCATCATTACACACACCTGGACCCCATCATTACACACACCTGGACCTCATCATTACACACACCTGGTCCCCATCATTACACACACCTGGTCCCTATCATTACACACACCTGGACCCCATCATTACACACACCTGGACCCCATCATTACACACACCTGGACCCCATCATTACACACACCTGGTCCCCATCATTACACACACCTGGACCTCATCATTACACACACCTGGTCCCTATCATTACACACACCTGGACCTCATCATTACACACACCTGGTCCCTATCATTACACACACCTGGACCCCATCATTACACACACCTGGACCCCATCATTACACACACCTGGACCCCATCATTACACACACCTGGACCCCATCATTTTACACACACCTGGTCCCCATCATTACACACACCTGGACCTCATCATTACACACACCTGGACCCCATCATTACACACACCTGGACCCCATCATTACACAAACATGGACCCCATCATTTTACACACACCTGGACCCCATCATTACACACACCTGGCATTACACACACCTGGACCCCATCATTACACACACCTGCACCCCATCATTACACACACCTGGACCCCATTATTACACACACCTCGACCCCATCATTACACACACCTGGCATTACACACACTTGCACCCCATCATTACACAACCCTGGACCCCATCATTACACACACCTGGATCCCATCACTACACCCACCTGAACCCCATCATTACACACACCTGGTCCCCATCATTACACACACCTGGACCCCATCATTACACACACCTGGACCCCATCATTACACACACCTGGACCTTTTCATTACACACACCTGGTCCCTATCATTACACACACCTGGACCCCATCATTACACACACCTGGACCTCATCATTACACACACCTGGACCCCATCATTACACACACCTGGTCCCTATCATTACACACACCTGGACCCCATCATTACACACACCTGGACCCCATCATTACACACACCTGGACCCCATCATTACACACACCTGGACCCCATCATTACACACACCTGGCATTACACACACCTGGACCCCATCATTACACACACTTGCACCCCATCATTACACACACATGGACCCCATCATTACACACACCTGGACCTCATCTTTTCATACACCTGCACCCCATCATTACACACACCTGGACCTCATCATTACACACACCTGGACCCCATCATTTCACACACCTGACCCCATCATTACACACACCTGGACCCCATCATTACACACACCTGGACCCCATCATTACACACACCTGAATCCCATCATTACACACACCTGGACCCCATTATTACACACGCCTGGACCCCATCATTACACACACCTGGTCCCTATCATTACACACACCTGGACCCCATCATTACACACACCTGGACCCCATCATTACACACACCTGGACCCCATCATTACACACACCTGGTCCCCATCATTACACACACCTGGACCTCATCATTACACACACCTGGTCCCTATCATTACACACACCTGGACCTCATCATTACACACACCTGGTCCCTATCATTACACACACCTGGACCCCATCATTACACACACCTGGACCCCATCATTACACACACCTGGACCCCATCATTACACACACCTGGACCCCATCATTTTACACACACCTGGTCCCCATCATTACACACACCTGGACCTCATCATTACACACACCTGGACCCCATCATTACACACACCTGGACCCCATCATTACACAAACATGGACCCCATCATTTTACACACACCTGGACCCCATCATTACACACACCTGGCATTACACACACCTGGACCCCATCATTACACACACCTGCACCCCATCATTACACACACCTGGACCCCATTATTACACACACCTCGACCCCATCATTACACACACCTGGCATTACACACACTTGCACCCCATCATTACACAACCCTGGACCCCATCATTACACACACCTGGATCCCATCACTACACCCACCTGAACCCCATCATTACACACACCTGGTCCCCATCATTACACACACCTGGACCCCATCATTACACACACCTGGACCCCATCATTACACACACCTGGACCTCATCATTACACACACCTGGTCCCTATCATTACACACACCTGGACCCCATCATTACACACACCTGGACCTCATCATTACACACACCTGGACCCCATCATTACACACACCTGGTCCCTATCATTACACACACCTGGACCCCATCATTACACACACCTGGACCCCATCATTACACACACCTGGACCCCATCATTACACACACCTGGCATTACACACACCTGGACCCCATCATTACACACACCTGGACCCCATCATTACACACACCTGGCATTACACACACCTGGACCCCATCATTACACACACTTGCACCCCATCATTACACACACATGGACCCCATCATTACACACACCTGGACCTCATCTTTTCATACACCTGCACCCCATCATTACACACACCTGGACCTCATCATTACACACACCTGGACCCCATCATTTCACACACCTGACCCCATCATTACACACACCTGGACCCCATCATTACACACACCTGGACCCCATCATTACACACACCTGAATCCCATCATTACACACACCTGGACCCCATTATTACACACGCCTGGACCCCATCATTACACACACCTGGACCCCATCATTACACACACCTGGACCCCATCATTACACACACCTGGACCTCATCATTACACACACCTGGACCCCATCATTACACACACCTGGTCCTCATCATTACACACACCTGGACCCATCATTACACACACCTGGACCCCATCATTACACACACCTGGACCCCATCATTACACACACCTGGACCCCATCATTACACACACCTGGACCCCATCATTACACACACCTGGACCCCATCATTACACACACCTGGACCTCATCATTACACACACCTGGACCCCATCATTACACACACCTGGTCCTCATCATTACACACACCTGGACCCATCATTACACACACCTGGACCCCATCATTACACACACCTGGACCCCATCATTACACACACCTGGACCCCATCATTACACACACCTGGTCCCCATCATTACACACACCTGGTCCCCATCATTAAAAACACCTGGACCTCATCACCTTGATCACCTTCCCTTTATTTAGTCCTCAGTCAACAGACTGTATTGGTTTGTTTTCATGTTCAGTAGGCATCTCCTGTTTTGTTCATTTGCCTTGCTTCATTGTTATTAAACTCTCCTTCTGCACCTGCTACCTTCTACACCTGCTCCCTGACTCCCAGAGTATACCTGCCACCCATTCTCACTGCGGAGTAAGTGTCTGCACTGTGTGTCCACGCTATGTGCAGTCAACTAGTATGAAGTAAATAGTATTCTTATTATTTAGGAGTAGTGTCAAGGGCTGATTCTGCCTTTATGAGATAGAGGAGACACTTTTAAAGTTTACATGGATCATTTGTCCTGGTCAGCGTGATAGGCAGACCTCTTATTTGTTTTATTGAGCCAGAGGAAAGGATTAGGTTATCTCTCAGGGTCAATAACAAGAGGAAAGGAATAGGTTATCTCTCTCAGGGTCAATAACAAGAGGAAAGGATTAGGTTATCTCTCTCAGGGTCAATAACAAGAGGAAAGGAATAGGTTCTCTCTCTCAGGGTCAATAACAAGAGGAAAGGATTAGGTTATCTCTCTCAGGGTCAATAACAAGAGGAAAGGAATAGGTTCTCTCTCTCAGGGTCAATAACAAGAGGAAAGGATTAGGTTCTCTCTCAGGGTCAATAACAAGAGGAAAGGATTAGGTTATCTCTCTCAGGGTCAATAACAAGAGGAAATGAATAGGTTATCTCTCTCAGGGTCAATAACAAGAGGAAAGGATTAGATTATCTCTCTCAGGGTCAATAACAAGAGGAAAGGAATAGGTTCTCTCTCTCTCAGGGTCAATAACACGAGGAAATGATTAGGTTCTCTCTCTCTCAGGGTCAATAACAAAAGGAAAGGATTAGGTTCTCTCTCTCTCAGGGTCAATAACAAGAGGAAAGCAACATAAAATGCACTTGCCATCTCTGTGTTAAAATTACTTTGATCCCTTCCTGTCTTTTTTTGCCACATACAATTGAAGAATTGAATTGAAAATTCTTGAATTGAAATTCTTCCCACCGACTCAGGCGTTTATAGCTCGTCGGTTGGGGAGCGGTAAAACATTATTGTCCAGACCAGAGTAATCATTATGTTGTCTTGTTCACTTGTCAGTCTGTTACTCAAACAAATAGATCATGGCTATTCGCCTGCCAATTAATGGGTTGTCATTTAGGCTGCATAGACAATTGTCATTAAAGTGTTATTCATTTAGACAGATGGCCTGAGTCGTGCTGTGATTGTCTTGTCGATTAGACTTTAACAACACATAGACTTAAGGTGTCTTTGATGTGGTGGGGTATAATAGTTCACCGTTCACCTCATTGCAGTAGCCTAATCATCTGTCGAGAGGCTGTCCTTTAGTCTGTACAGTTCGTTCATCTCCACCGTTCTTTGTGTCCAGGTTATCCAGGAATCAGTTTGGTGTCCTTTAGTAGTGGTTCCTTTGTAACAATTAAACCATGAAGGCCTGATTCATTCAGTCTCCTCTGAATAGTTGACGTTGAGACGTGTCAGTTACTACATAACAGGTCATGACTTTCGGTGCTGAAACAGGGGATGAAGATTCATTGGTTAAGTTTTAAATCCTGTTGGAGTTAATTCCATTCCTGTAGGAGCAGTGTGAAATGTTTTGGAGCCGGAGTTGGATGTGGGAACAGACCGGGAGATGTAGTTAGTGGAGCGTAGGCTGTAGGAGGACTGGGAGATGTAGTAAGTGGAGCGTAGGCTGTAGGAGGACTGGGAGATGTAGTTAGTGGAGCGTAGGCTATAGGGGGACTGGGAGATGTAGTTAGTGGAGCATAGGCTGTAGGAGGACAGGGAGATGTAGTTAGTGGAGCGTAGGCTGTAGGAGGACTGGGAGATGTAGTTAGTGGAGCGTAGGCTGTAGGAGGACTGGGACATGTAGTTAGTGGAGCGTAGGCTGTATGAGGACTGGGAGATGAATTAAGTGGAGCGTAGGCTGTAGGAGGACAGGGAGCTGTAGTTAGTGGAGCGTAGGCTGTAGGAGGACTGGGAGATGTAGTAAGTGGAGCGTAGGCTGTAGGAGGACTGGGAGATGTAGTTAGTGGAGCGTAGGCTGTAGGAGGACTGGGAGATGTAGTAAGTGGAGCGTAGGCTGTAGGAGGACTGGGAGATGTAGTTAGTGGAGCGTAGGCTATAGGGGGACTGGGAGATGTAGTTAGTGGAGCGTAGGCTGTAGGAGGACAGGGAGATGTAGTTAGTGGAGCGTAGGCTGTAGGAGGACTGGGAGATGTAGTTAGTGGAGCGTAGGCTGTAGGAGGACTGGGACATGTAGTTAGTGGAGCGTAGGCTGTATGAGGACTGGGAGATGAATTAAGTGGAGCGTAGGCTGTAGGAGGACAGGGAGCTGTAGTTAGTGGAGCGTAGGCTGTATGAGGACTGGGAGATGTAGTTAGTGGAGCTTAGGCTGTAGGAGGACTGGGAGATGAATTAAGTGGAGCGTAGGCTGTAGGAGGACTGGGAGATGAATTAAGTGGAGCGTAGGCTGTAGGAGGACTGGGAGATGTAGTTAGTGGAGCGTAGGCTGTAGGAGGACTGGGAGATGTAGTTAGTGGAGCGTAGGCTGTACGAGGACTGGGAGATGTAGTAAGTGGAGCGTAGGCTGTAGGAGGACTGGGAGATGTAGTTAGTGGAGCGTAGGCTGTAGGAGGACTGGGAGATGTAGTTAGTGGAGCGTAGGCTGTAGGAGGACTGGGAGATGTAGTTATTGGAGCGTAGGCTGTAGGAGGACTGGGAGATGTAGTTAGTGGAGCGTAGGCTGTAGGAGGACTGGGAGATGTAGTTAGTGGAGCGTAGGCTGTAGGAGGACAGTGAGCTGTAGTTAGTAGTTAGTAGGCTGTAGGAGGACTGGGAGATGTAGTTAGTGGAGCGTAGACTGTAGGAGGACTGGGAGATGTAGTTAGTGGAGCGTAGGCTGTAGCAGGACTGGGAGATGTAGTTAATGGAGCGTAGGCTGTAGGAGGACTGGGAGATGTAGTTAGTGGAGCGTAGGCTGTAGGAGGACTGGGAGATGTAGTTAGTGGAGCGTAGGCTGTAGGAGGACTGGGAGATGTAGTTAGTGGAGCGTAGGCTGTAGGAGGACTGGGAGATGTAGTTAGTGGAGCGTGGGCTGTAGGAGGACAGGGAGCTGTAGTTAGTGGAGCGTAGGCTGTAGGAGGACAGGGAGCTGTAGTTAGTGGAGCGTAGGCTGTAGGAGGACTGGGAGATGTAGTTAGTGGAGCGTAGGCTGTAGGAGGACTGGGAGATGTAGTTAGTGGAGCGTAGGCTGTAGGAGGACTGGGAGATGTAGTTAGTGGAGCGTAGGCTGTAGGAGGACTGGGAGATGTAGTTAGTGGAGCGTAGGCTGTAGGAGGACTGGGAGATGTAGTTAGTGGAGCGTAGGCTGTAGGAGGACTGGGTGAAGGAGAGTAGTTTAGAGAGGTAGAGTGGAGCTTTTATAATAACTTGTGTGACAGGGGGGAGTTGTCTAGAGTCTCGAGAGTCCATTTATAGGCACCAATAAATACTCTTTTAAACATTTTTTTACTCAGGGCACAATTTCAATTGTTTGTACAAAATCTATCTCACAAGTCAATCTACTGGGAATAGAGTTGTTTTGAATATTCATTAAAATCATCCCCTTCAACTTCTCCAAAACCGTCATGCATTGATATCTTCACTTACCAAAGATTCACACTGCAGTTTTACACAAAAGGTAATAATGTTTCATCGTATGAAATATTCATAATGCCCAAATTCTGCTGCTCACTATGCAGGCTTTCATTTAGACGATGTGTGCTGGTACATGATGTGCTGGTTTCAGACAAAACTGTGTATTGGAATATTAAATAGCACTTTTTAATCAAGATGGTAATGATAAGAGTTCATGAAAAAATTTGCTTAGAATGTTCAGGTCTATGTTTCACAGAAAATTGGATATTAAAATTGGATTATAAAAACAGATGTAGGTTCACTTCAAGATATCCCAGAATTATACTTCTAAATTAGAATAATCTGGCTCCTTGAAACCAGATATCCCTGAATTAGGTCTATACTTCTATATTATAATAATTGTGGTATAGACACTCTTAATGATCGGCTATGAAAAGCCAACTGACATTTACTCCCGAGGTGCTGACTTGCTGCACCCTCGACAATTACTGTGATTATTATTATTTGACCATGCTGGTCATTTATGAACATCTGAACATCTTGGCCATGTTCTGTTAAAATCTCCACCCGGCACAGCCAGAAGAGTACTGGCCACCCCTCATAGCCTGGTTCCTCTCTAGGTTTCTTCCTAGGTTTTGGCCTTTCTAGGGAGTTTTTCCTAGCCAACGTGCTTCAACACCTGCATTGCTTGCTGTTTGGGGGTTTTGGCTGGGTTTCTGTACAGTACATTGAGATATCAGCTGATGTAAGAAGGACTTTATAAATACATTTGATTTGATTTGATTAATGGTTTAGTCTGTCTCCTTGAAACCAACCCTACAACCATAGGTTATTTTCTACTTCAGATTTATTTTCAATCATACATTCACTAATTTGTTGACTGAAAATCCAATGTTGTCATGGAAACTGGAACACATTTAATAATTTCAATGCAGAAAATACAACACCTCCAGAAAGATTGCTATATTACTATATTTATATTTAACATTACATAAGGCTCAGCATGGAGGTTGAATCCATGTGCAGTGGTGTTGATATGTTTGTCTCCTTCAGTAATGCTGCTATATCTTGGCAGATATCTCAAGGCGATAACATCACAGAGGGGAGAATCCTTCAGATCCAGAAACGCTGATTGCTATCAATGTGTAATCACCCAGAGGAGATAAAGTCCATTCTGAGGGAGCACAATTAGAAGTTCTTAGAGAGAGCGAGAGCAAGACAGAGAGAAAGCCTCCCCCCACCTCTTTGTTGCCATTAATTTTTACTGCAGTGGGCTAAATCAGGGTCTCGGTAGTCTTAAACAAATGGTCTTTCAGTTCTAAGTATGAACCTCACACACACGGCTATGGGCTTAGAAAACAGAAGAGACCTGTACCATGTGTCAAGGGGACTAGGCTCATTCACACGCTGGTAGTCTTGGCCTGTGGATCTTCTCTTGGCCACACAGGGTGGGGCGTTATAGGCCTGCAATATCCTACGGTAGACCTCCCTATCTTACCTATCCTAAATTGAGTTAGCAGTGGAGCCCTGAGCTGCACTTTATCAACCACTCTTGGTCTCTCTTTGTTTGCCACAGAGGTTAGCTCATTCTTGGTCTATCTCTGCTAGCCACAGAGGTTAGCTCATTCTTGGTCTATCTCTGCTAGCCACAGAGGTCAGCTCATTCTTGGTTTCTCTCTGCTAGCCACAGAGGTTAGCTTACTCTTGGTCTATCTCTGATAGCCACAGAGGTTAGCTCATTCTTGGTTTCTCTCTGCTAGCCACAGAGGTTAGCTCATTCTTGGTCTCTCTTTGCTTGCCACAGAGGTTAGCTCATTCTTGGTTTCTCTCTGATAGCCACAGAAGTTAGCTCATTCTTGGTCTATCTCTGCTAGCCACAGAGGTTAGCTCATTCTTGGTTTCGCTCTGCTAGCCACAGAGGTTAGCTCATTCTTGGTCTATCTCTGCTAGCCACAGAGGTTAGCTCATTCTTGGTTTCTCTCTGCTAGCCACAGAGGTTAGCTCATTCTTGGTTTCTCTCTGCTAGCCACAGAGGTTAGCTCATTCTTGGTTTCTCTCTGCTAGCCACAGAAGTTAGCTCATTCTTGGTTTCTCTCTGCTAGCCACAGAGATTAACTTACTCTTGGTCTATCTCTGCTAGCGACAGAGGTTAGCTCATTCTTGGTCTATCTCTGCTTGCCACAGAGGTTAGCTCATTCTTGGTTTCTCTCTGCTAGCCACAGAGGTTAGCTCATTCTTGGTTTCTCCCTGCTTGCCACAGAGGTTAGCTCATTATTGGTCTATCTCTGCTAGCCACAGAGGTTAGCTCATTCTTGGTTTCTCCCTGCTTGCCACAGAGGTAAGCTCATTCTTGGTTTCTCCCTGCTTGCCACAGAGGTTGGCTCACTCTTGGTCTACCTCTGCTTACCACAGAGGTTAGCTGATTCTTGGTCTCAACTCAACTCAACTCAAATCCTTCTGTTCACCTGATTTAGAATTCCTCACAATCAAATGTAGACCGCATTATCTACCAAGAGAATTATCTTCGATTATAATCACAGCCGTATATATCCCCCCCCCAAGCAGACACATCGATGGCTCTGAACGAACTTTATTTAACTCTCTGCAAACTGGAAACAATTTATCCGGAGGCTGCATTCATTGTAGCTGGGGATTTTAACAAGGCTAATCTGAAAACAAGACTCCCCAAATTTTATCAGCATATCGATTGCGCAACCAGGGGAGGAAAGACCTTGGACCATTGTTACTCTAACTTCCGCGACGCATATAAGGCCCTGCCCCGCCCCCCTTTCGGAAAAGCTGACCACGACTCCATTTTGTTGATCCCTGCCTACAGACAGAAACTAAAACAAGAGGCTCCCACGCTGAGGTCTGTCCAACGCTGGTCCGACCAAGCTGACTCCACACTCCAAGACTGCTTCCATCACGTGGACTGGGAGATCGTATTTCGTATTGCGTCAGATAACAACATTCCCTAACCAGAAACCGTGGATTGATGGCAGCATTCGTGTGAAACTGAAAGCGCAAACCACTGCTTTTAATCAGGGCAAGGTGTCTGGTAACATGACCGAATACAAACAGTGCAGCTATTCCCTCCGCAAGGCTATCAAACAAGCTAAGCGCCAGTACAGAGACAAAGTAGAATCTCAATTCAACGGCTCAGACACAAGAGGCATGTGGCAGGGTCTACAGTCAATCACGGACTACAGGAAGAAACCCAGCCCAGTCACGGACCAGGATGTCTTGCTCCCAGGCAGACTAAATAACTTTTTTTGCCCGCTTTGAGGACAATACAGTGCCACTGACACGGCCTGCAACGAAAACATGCGGTCTCTCCTTCACTGCAGCCGAGGTGAGTAAGACATTTAAACGTGTTAACCCTCGCAAGGCTGCAGGCCCAGATGGCATCCCCAGCCGCGCCCTCAGAGCATGCGCAGACCAGCTGGCCGGTGTGTTTACGGACATATTCAATCAATCCCTATACCAGTCTGCTGTTCCCACATGCTTCAAGAGGGCCACCATTGTTCCTGTTCCCAAGAAAGCTAAGGTAACTGAGCTAAATGACTACCGCCCCGTAGCACTCACATCCGTCATCATGAAGTGCTTTGAGAGACTAGTCAAAGACCATATCACCTCCACCCTACCTGACACCCTAGACCCACTCCAATTTGCTTACCGCCCAAATAGGTCCACAGACGATGCAATCTCAACCACACTGCACACTGCCCTAACCCATCTGGACAAGAGGAATACCTATGTGAGAATGCTGTTCATCGACTACAGTTCGGCATTCAACACCATAGTACCCTCCAAGCTCGTCATCAAGCTTGAGACCCTGGGTCTCGACCCCGCCCTGTGCAACTGGGTACTGGACTTCCTGACGGGCCGCCCCCAGGTGGTGAGGGTAGGCAACAACATCTCCTCCCCGCTGATCCTCAACACTGGGGCCCCACAAGGTTGCGTTCTGAGCCCTCTCCTGTACTCCCTGTTCACCCACGACTGCGTGGCCACGCACGCCTCCAACTCAATCATCAAGTTTGCGGACGACACAACAGTGGTAGGCTTGATTACCAACAACGATGAGACGGCCTACAGGGAGGAGGTGAGGGCCCTCGGAGTGTGGTGTCAGGAAAACAACCTCACACTCAACGTCAACAAAACTAAGGAGATGATTGTGGACTTCAGGAAACAGCAGAGGGAACACCCCCCTATCCACATCGATGGAACAGTAGTGGAGAGGGTAGCAAGTTTTAAGTTCCTCGGCATACACATCACAGACAAACTGAATTGGTCCACTCACACAGACAGCATCGTGAAGAAGGCGCAGCAGCGCCTCTTCAACCTCAGGAGGCTGAAGAAATTCGGCTTGTCACCAAAAGCACTCACAAACTTCTACAGATGCACAATCGAGAGCATCCTGGCGGGCTGTATCACCGCCTGGTATGGCAACTGCACCGCCCTCAACCGTAAGGCTCTCCAGAGGGTAGTGAGGTCTGCACAACGCATCACCGGGGGCAAACTACCTGCCCTCCAGGACACCTACACCACCCGATGTCACAGGAAGGCCATAAAGATCATCAAGGACATCAACCACCCGAGCCACTGCCTGTTCACCCCGCTATCATCCAGAAGGCGAGGTCAGTACAGGTGCATCAAAGCTGGGACCGAGAGACTGAAAAACAGCTTCTATCTCAAGGCCATCAGACTGTTAAACAGCCACCACTAACACTGAGTGGCTGCTGCCAACACACTGACACTGACTCAACTCCAGCCACTTTAATAATGGGAATTGATGGGAAATGATGTAAATATATCACTAGCCACTTTAAACAATGCTACCTTATATAAATGTTACTTACCCTACATTATTCATCTCATATGCATACGTATATACTGTACTCTATATCATCGACGGTATCCTTATGTAATACATGTATCACTAGCCACTTTATACTATACTATGCCACTTTGTTTACATACTCATCTCATTTGTACATACTGTACCCGATACCATCTACTGTATCTTGCCTATGCTGCTCTGTACCATCACTCATTCATATATCCTTATGTACATATTCTTTATCCCCTTACACTGTGTACAAGACAGTAGTTTTGGAATTGTTAGTTAGATTACTTGTTATTACTGCATTGTCGGAACTAGAAGCACAAGCATTTCGCTACACTCGCATTAACATCTGCTAACCATGTGTATGTGACAAATAAAATTTGATTTGATTTGATTTGATTTGAAATTTGATTTGATTTGATTTGATCTCTGCTAGCCACAGATGTTAGCTCACTCTTGGTCCATCTTTCTGCTTGCTACAGAGGTTAGCTCACTCCTTCCTACAGTTTACAATTCACTGGTAGTTTGTAACATGGTATACTACGTGTCAGTGGGGAATATGTTTGTGTACAACACCTAGGAGTATTCCAATATTTATTTATTGTCCTCTCTGCGATATTTTAGTGTGGCCCGGCTCTTACTGCATGTTATCTCACCATTCATGCAGGATCCGTTCAATCACGGAGTTCTACGATTTTAATAAGTGTGCATAATCTAAGACACTCCAGCTAGCGGATGGTCCTCCCCTTCTAGTTGAACAGACAACACCCTCATGAGTCACACTCGCTTAGTCCCGGATACAGGGTTTCAGCTAAAACTAATTTCTTGAAAGCAAGGGTTTGGCACTTTTCTGAGTATGGACGAACCATAGATAGTCAGTACTCCTTTTGCGTGTCTTCGACACAGTTACCCTGGAGCTCCCCTGTGGTTTCCTGCTGGAGCCCACAATATGGTCTGGCACTGGGACACCTAAGGTGAACCCACTGAGATTGTAGTTGTTATAATGCTACTTTTCTGCACATTACTGAACAAATAATTAAAGTAGTTAATGAAAACTTGGAACACTTCTCTTGTGGTTCCACTAGCTAATGAACACCAACAACACTTCTCTTTTTGTTCTACTAGGTAATGAACACCAACAACACTTCTCTTGTGGTTCCACTAGCTAATGAAAATCAACAACACTTCTCTTTTTGTTCTACTAGGTAATGAACACCAACAACACTTCTCTTTTTGTTCTACTAGGTAATGAACACCAACAACACTTCTCTTTTGGTTCCACTAGCTAATGAAAATCAACAACACTTCTCTTTTTGTTCTACTAGGTAATGAACACCAACAACACTTCTCTTTTCGTTCTACTAGGTAATGAACACCAACAACACTTCTCTTTTTGTTCTACTAGGTAATGAACACCAACAACACTTCTCTTTTGGTTCCACTAGCTAATGAAAATCAACAACACTTCTCTTTTGGTTCTACTAGTCAATGAAAACCAACAACACTTCATTTTGGTTCCACAACTGATGGATTACATGTGTTTTTATATAACAACTTCACCTCAGTAGCTTCTAACAATTTTAATTAAGTTCTGTTCTTACCTTACACCCAAAAGTCTTCTAACTTCAAATATGTCAATCAGATTTTGTTGTCTTCCCCAGCAAAAAAACCTTTCCTTTTCTTTATATTGCGTTACATATATATTTTGCCCCAAGACCATGACTCATTTGCCTACAAAAACACAAAATATCCTCCACCATCATCATGACATAAAAGCAAAGTTTCACATTGTCTCCTTTACAGGTAGAACACTGGTTCCTTCGTAGGTGATGATGTTCCCTGGTGTCATCTGCTTCATGGAACATCAGGGAACTCTACCAACTCCATCCCAGGGGTTTTACGAGGGTGTCCACATATAAGATGAACCTCCGGCAGAGGATCACCTCGATACAGTCTACATTCACCAATCATAGGATCACCTGCATACAGTCCACCTTCACCATTCAGGAGAGGATAATCTGCAGACAGTCTACATTCACCATTCCACATATAAAATGAACCTCCGGCAGAGGATCACCTCGATACAGTCTACATTCACCATTCAGTATAGAATAATCTGCATACAGTCTACCTTCACCATTCAGGAGAGGATAATCTGCAGACAGTCTACCTTCACCATTCAGGAGAGGATAATCTGCAGACAGTCTACCTTTACCATTCAGCAGAGGATAATCTGCAGACAGTCTACCTTCACCCCCAAGCAGAGGAACATCTGCAGACAGTCTACCTCCACCCGTCGTCTCCTCTCTGCCTCTGTCTGTTATGCTGCTCCCCAGATATCTGTGGTTGAGGCCGGTTCCTGTCCTTCTTCTTCTAACCTAGAATACGTGGACAACTACAAATACCTAGGTGTCTAGCTAGACTGTAAACTCTCCTTCCAGACTCATATCAAACATCTCCAATTCAAAATCAAATCTAGATTCGTCTTTCTATTTTGCAACAAAGCCTCCTTCACTCACGCCACCAAACTTACCCTAGTAAAACTGACTATCCTACCAATCCTCGACTTTGGCGATGTCATCTACAAAATAGCTTCCAATACTCTACACAGCAAACTGGATATAGTTTATTACAGTGCCATCCGTTTTGTTACCAAAGCGCCTTATACCACCCACCACTGCGACCTGTATGCTGTAGTCGGCTGGCCCTCGCTACATATTCGTCGTCAGACCCACTGGCTCCAGGTCATCTATAAATCTATGCTAGGTAAAGCTCCGCCTTATCTCAGCTCACTGGTCACGATAACAACACCCACCCGTAGCACGCGCTCCAGCAGGTATATCTCACTGGTCATCCCCAAAGCCAACACCTCGTTTGGCCGCCTTTCCTTCCAGTTCTCTGCTACCAGTGACTGGAACAAATTGCAAAAATCGCTGAAGCTGGAGACTTACATTTCCCTCACTAACTTTAAACATCAGCTATCAGAGCAGCTAACCGATCGCTGCAGCTGTACATAGTCCATCTGTAAATAGCCCACCCAATCTACCAATATCATCCCCATATTGTTTTTATTTACTTTGCTGTTCTTTTGCACACCAGTATCATTACTTTATACATCATCATCTGCTCATCCATCACTCCAGTGTTAATCTGCTAAATTGTAATTATTCACTCCTATTTATTGCCTTACCTCCTCATCCCATTTGCACACAATGTATATAGACTTTCTTTTTTTTCTTCTATTGTGTTATTGACTGTACTCTTGTTAATTCCATCTGTAACTCTGTGTTGTTGTTTCTGTCGCACTGCTTTGCTTTATCTTGGCCAGGTCTCTGTTGTAGATGAGAACTTGTTCTCAACTAGCCTACCTGGTTAAATAAAGTGTGATAAGGTGCATCTCGGTGAGAGGTGTAGGAGCAGGGATTTCTGAGAAGCGTGTTTAATATAGATACATGTATACAGAGTCCACCAACGGGAACTCGTGTCAGTACACGGAGGAACAACCACATACTTAAATGCGAAAACAATAAACAGCATAGAATACTGAACGCTAATACTCACAAGCTTAATCCTGCACGAATTACGGCAGGTAACAGGTGCTCTATATACCCACAGAAATCAAAGCAATGAAAACCAGGTGTGAAAAGGAACACAGACAAAACAACCAGAAAAAGAAAAAGGTAGCGGCTAGTAAACCAGCGACGCCGAGCGCCGAGCGCCGAGCGCCGAGTGCCGAGCGCCGAGCGCTGAACAGCCTGAACAGGGAGAGGAGTTACCTTGGGTAGAAGTCGTGACATAAAGGTTAAAAAAAATCCTTTGTGTCTCAGTGTTATCAGAGTTCTGTCTGGAGAGGAGTCATCAGGCCATTCTGACTAGGCTAATAAACTCAACGAAAGAAACGTCCTCTCACTGTCAACTGCGTTTATTTTCATCAAAATTAACATCTGTAAATATTTGTATGAACATAACAAGATTCAACAACTGAGACATAAACTGAACAAGTTCCACAGACATGTGACTAACAGAAATTGAATAATGTTTCCCTGAACAAAGGGGGGGTCAAAATCAAAAGTCAGTCAGTATCTGGTGTGGCCACCAGTTGCATTAAGTACTGCAGTACATCTCCTCCTCATGGACTGCACCAGATTTGCCAGTTCTTGCTGTGAGATGTTACCCCTCTTCCACCACGCCACCTGCAAGTTCCTGGGCATGTCTGGAGGTAATGGCTCTAGCCCTCACCCTCCGATCCAACAGGTCCCAGACGTGCTGAATGGGATTGAGATCTGGGCTCTTCGCTGGGTATGGCAGAACACTGACATTCCTGTCTTGTAGGAAATCACGCACAGAACGAGCAGTATGGCTGATGGCATTGTAATGCTGGAGGGTCATGTCAGGATGAGCCTGCATGAAGAGTACCACATGAGGGAGAATGATGTCTTCCCTGTAACGCATGGCGTTGAGATTGCCTGCAATGACAACAAGCTCAATCCGATGATGCTGTGACACCACCGCAGACCATGACGGACTCTCCACCTCCAAATCGATCCTGCTCCAAAGTACAGGCTTCGGTGTAACGCTCATTCCTAAAATCAAATCAAATCAAATCAAATTTTATTTGTCACATACACATGGTTAGCAGATGTTAATGCGAGTGTAGCGAAATGCTTGTGCTTCTAGTTCCGACAATGCAGTAATAACAAGTAATCTAACTAACAATTCCAAAACTACTGTCTTGTACACAGTGTAAGGGGATAAAGAATATGTACATAAGGATATATGAATGAGTGATGGTACAGAGCAGCATAGGCAAGATACAGTAGATGGTATCGAGTACAGTATGTACAAATGAGATGAGTATGTAAACAAAGTGGCATAGTTTAAAGTGGCTAGTGATACATGTATTACATAAGGATACATTCGATGATATAGAGTACAGTATATACGTATGCATATGAGATGAATAATGTAGGGTAAGTAACATTATATAAGGTAGCATTGTTTAAAGTGGCTAGTGATATATTTACATCATTTCCCATCAATTCCCATTATTAAAGTGGCTGGAGTTGAGTCAGTGTCAGTGTGTTGGCAGCAGCCACTCAGTGTTAGTGGTGGCTGTTTAACAGTCTGATGGCCTTGAGATAGAAGCTGTTTTTCAGTCTCTCGGTCCCAGCTTTGATGCACCTGTACTGACCTCGCCTTCTGGATGATAGCGGGGTGAACAGGCAGTGGCTCGGGTGGTTGATGTCCTTGATGATCTTTATGGCCTTCCTGTGACATCGGGTGGTGTAGGTGTCCTGGAGGGCAGGTAGTTTTCCCCCGGTGATGCGTTGTGCAGACCTCACTACCCTCTGGAGAGCCTTACGGTTGAGGGCGGTGCAGTTGCCATACCAGGCGGTGATACAGCCCGCCAGGATGTTCTCGATTGTGCATCTGTAGAAGTTTGTGAGTGCTTTTGGTGACAAGCCGAATTTCTTCAGCCTCCTGAGGTTGAAGAGGCGCTGCTGCGCCTTCTTCACGATGCTGTCTGTGTGAGTGGACCAATTCAGTTTGTCTGTGATGTGTATGCCGAGGAACTTAAAACTTTCTACCCTCTCCACTACTGTTCCATCGATGTAGATAGGGGGGTGTTCCCTCTGCTGTTTCCTGAAGTCCACAATCATCTCCTTAGTTTTGTTGACGTTGAGTGTGAGGTTATTTTCCTGACACCACACTCCGAGGGCCCTCACCTCCTCCCTGTAGGCCGTCTCGTCGTTGTTGGTAATCAAGCCTACCACTGTTGTGTCGTCCGCAAACTTGATGATTGAGTTGGAGGCGTGCGTGGCCACGCAGTCACGGGTGAACAGGGAGTACAGGAGAGGGCTCAGAACGCACCCTTGTGGGGCCCCAGTGTTGAGGATCAGCGGGGAGGAGATGTTGTTGCTTACCCTCACCACCTGGGGGCGGCCCGTCAGGAAGTCCAGTACCCAGTTGCACAGGGCGGGGTCGAGACCCAGGGTCTCGAGCTTGATGACGAGCTTGGAGGGTACTATGGTGTTGAATGCCGAGCTGTAGTCGATGAACAGCATTCTCACATAGGTATTCCTCTTGTCCAGATGGGTTAGGGCAGTGTGCAGTGTGGTTGAGATTGCATCATCTGTGGACCTATTTGGGCGGTAAGCAAATTGGAGTGGGTCTAGGGTGTCAGGTAGGGTGGAGGTGATATGGTCCTTGACTAGTCTCTCAAAGCACTTCATGATGACGGATGTGAGTGCTACGGGGCGGTAGTCGTTTAGCTCAGTTACCTTAGCTTTCTTGGGAACAGGAACAATGGTGGCCCTCTTGAAGCATGTGGGAACAGCAGACTGGTATAGGGATTGATTGAATATGTCCGTAAACACACCGGCCAGGTGGTCTGCGCATGCTCTGAGGGCACGGCTGGGGATGCCGTCTGGGCCTGCAGCCTTGCGAGGGTTAACACATTTAAATGTCTTACTCACCTCGGCTGCAGTGAAGGAGAGACCGCATGTTTTCGTTGCAGGCCGTGTCAGTGGCACTGTATTGTCCTCAAAGCAGGCAAAAAAGTTATTTAGTCTGCCTGGGAGCAAGACATCCTGGTCCGTGACTGGGCTGGATTTCTTCCTGTAGTCCGTGATTGACTGTAGACCCTGCCACATGCCTCTTGTGTCTGAGCCGTTGAATTGAGATTCTACTTTGTCTCTGTACTGGCGCTTAGCTTGTTTGATAGCCTTGCGGAGGGAATAGCTGCACTGTTTGTATTCGGTCATGTTACCAGACACCTTGCCCTGATTAAAAGCAGTGGTTCGCGCTTTCAGTTTCACACGAATGCTGCCATCAATCCACGGTTTCTGGTTAGGGAATGTTTTAATCGTTGCTATGGGAACAACATCTTCAACGCACGTTCTAATGAACTCGCACACCGAATCAGCGTATTCGTCAATGTTGTTATCTGACGCAATACGAAACATCTCCCAGTCCACGTGATGGAAGCAGTCTTGGAGTGTGGAGTCAGCTTGGTCGGACCAGCGTTGGACAGACCTCAGCGTGGGAGCCTCTTGTTTTAGTTTCTGTCTGTAGGCAGGGATCAACAAAATGGAGTCGTGGTCAGCTTTTCCGAAAGAGGGGCGGGGCAGGGCCTTATATGCGTCGCGGAAGTTAGAGTAACAATGATCCAAGGTCTTTCCACCCCTGGTTGCGCAATCGATATGCTGATAAAATTTAGGGAGTCTTGTTTTCAGATTAGCCTTGTTAAAATCCCCAGCTACAATGAATGCAGCCTCCGGATAAATCGTTTCCAGTTTGCAGAGAGTTAAATAAAGTTCGTTCAGAGCCATCGATGTGTCTGCTTGGGGGGGGTATATACGGCTGTGATTATAATCGAAGATAATTCTCTTGGTAGATAATGCGGTCTACATTTGATTGTGAGGAATTCTAAATCAGGTGAACAGAAGGATTTGAGTTCCTGTATGTTTCTTTCATCACACCATGTCACGTTGGCCATGAGGCATACGCCCCCGCCCCTCTTCTTACCAGAAAGATGTTTGTTTCTGTCAGCGCGATGCGTGGAGAAACCCGTTGGCTGCACCGCTTCGGATAGAGTCTCTCCGGTGAGCCATGTTTCAGTGAAGCAAAGGACGTTACAGTCTCTGATGTCCCTCTGGAATGCTACCCTTGCTCGGATTTCATCAACCTTGTTGTCAAGAGACTGGACATTGGCAAGAAGAATGCTAGGGAGTGGTGCACGGTGTGCCCGTCTCCGGAGTCTGACCAGAAGACCGCCTCGTTTCCCTCTCTTTCGGAGTCGTTTTTTTCGGTCGCTGCATAGTATCCACTCCGTTGTCCTGTTTGTGAGGCAGAACACAGGATCCGCGTCGCGAAAAACATATTCTTGGTCGTACTGATGGTGAGTTGACGCTGATCTTATATTCAGTAGTTCTTCTCGACTGTATGTAATGAAACCTAAGATGACCTGGGGTACTAATGTAAGAAATAACACGTAAAAAAACAAAAAACTGCATAGTTTCCTAGGAACGCGAAGCGAGGCGGCCATCTCTGTCGGCGCCGGAAGTTAGTGCTTCAACGATAAACGCGAATCAAACCATCACCCCTGGTGAGACAAAACTGCAACTCTGCAACAAAACTTCAACTCAACTTTTTGCCAGTCCTGTCTGGTCCAACGACGGTGGGTTTGTGCCAATAGGCGACGTTGTTACCGATGATATCTGGTGAGGACCTGCTTTACAACAGGCCTACAAGCCCTCAGTCCAGCCCCTCTCAGCCTATTGCGGACAGTCTGAGCACTGATGGAGGGAATTGTGTTCCTGGTGTAACTCGGGTAGTTGTTGCTGCCATCCTGTACCTGTCCTGCAGGTGTAATTTTCGTATGTACCGATCCTGTGCAGGTGTTGTTACACGTGGTCTGCCACTGCGAGGACGATCAGCTGTCCGTCCTGTTTCCCTGTAGCGCTGTACGGACATTGCAATTTAGATGATTAGGGACCCTGGGCATCTTTCTTTTGGTGTTTTTCAGAGACAGTAGAAAGGCCTCTTTAGTGTCTTATGTTTTCATAACTGTCACTTTAGTTGCCTACCATCTGTAAGCTGTTAGTATCTTAACGATCGTTCCACAGGTGCATGTTCATTAATTGTTTATGGTTCATAGAACCATGGGAAATAGTGTTTAAACCCTTTACAATGAAGATCTGTGAAGTTATTTGGATTTTTTTTGCTGAGTTTACATGAAACATGTCAGATATGAAGTTGAAATCTATTAGATGTTGAGATTGTATCCCAGTACTACACTTTATATACATCACAGAAAACTGAAATAAAGCAGAACAATTTGACACAGAAACACCAAATTTTCTGCTAATTTTAAGAAATGTACATTTAATTATGAAATTATGATAAATATGAATACCATTCCATCTCTGAGGAGGGCGATGTTGTTATTTGACTGGAGGAAAGGACTACATGGATGCTTTGTGTGAGTACAAAAATTAGAATGTATTTTAAGACAACAGCCGTCAACAGCCTATATTGCAGCCCTTGCTTTCACTAGTAGCTAACCTAGCTTTACAGCGAAACTACAATGCTACTAATTAAATGAATGTGAAAGAAGATTTACAATGCTTCCTGGGGGAGAGGACTTTATGAACATGTCAGTGATGAAGAATGTAGGCGTGGCCCCCTATTCCCTGTGTGATCTACCGTTGATGAGGTCCCTTAAGACTCTGGAATAGGGTGCCATTTGGGACACAGTCCCGTGTCTGCCTGGCTCTGGAGTGAAACATCTACAGTGGGGCAAAAAGTCAGCCACCAATTGTGCAAGTTCTCCCACTTAAAAAGATGAGAGAGGCCTGTACTCTAAAAAAAATCCAGATATTTACATTGTAGGATTTTTAATGAATTTATTTGCAAATTATTATGAAATTATTAAATGAAAAGAGGAAGAAAATAAATAGTGGGGTTGAAAGAGCCAAATGGAAGACAACAAGAGCCAACACTTAAATGGAAGACAACAAGAGCAAACACTTAAATGGAAGACTGCTTCCAGAGCGGTTTCCTCTAGACTTCCCACAGCTCCATCAACAGTGCAGAACACGATTGCACCGGCATTCAAAAAAAGAGGCATTAAAGAAGAGATGTATTTATTTTTTTACTTCATGAAGACATTTTCAGTGATTGGAAAAATTGACTTAATGAGGGGACAAGTTAAGCACTACTAATTGCGTTTATAATGATTTATTTTAGTATAAACCAACATTTTTTTCATATTTTAGTTATTTAGCAGATGCTCATATCCAGATTGACTTACAGTAGATTGACTTACAGTATGTTGACTTACAGTAGATTGACTTACAGTAGATTGACTTACAGTAGATTGACTTAGAGTAGATGGATTTACAGTAGATGGACTTACAGTAGGTTGACTTACGGTAGATCGATTTACAGTAGATTGACTTACAGTAGATTGACTTACAGTAGATTGATTTACAGTAGATTGACTTACAGTAGATTGAGTTACAGTAGATTGATTTACAGTAGATTGACTTACAGTAGATTGAGTTACAGTAGATTGATTTACAGTAGATTGACTTACAGTAGGTTGACTCACAGTATATTGATTTACAGTAGATTGACTTACAGTAGGTTGACTCACAGTATATTGATTTACAGTAGATTGACTTACAGTAGATTGATTTACAGTAGATTGACTTACAGTAGATTGAGTTACAGTAGATTGATTTACAGTAGATTGACTTACAGTAGGTTGACTCACAGTATATTGATTTACAGTAGATTGACTTACAGTAGGTTGACTCACAGTATATTGATTTACAGTAGATTGACTTACAGTCGATTGATTTACAGTAGATTGACTTACAGTAGATTTATTTACAGTAGATTGATTTACAGTAGATTGATTTACAGTAGATTGACTTAACGTAGATTGATTTACAGTAGATTGAGTTAGAGTTGGACACTTGGACACTGTGTTAACAACCCTCCAGGCAAGCTTCAATGCCATACAACTCTCCTTCCGTGGCCTCCAATTGCTCTTAAATACAAGTAAAACTAAATGCATGCTCTTCAACCGATCGCTACCTGTACCTACCCGCCTGTCCAACATTACTACTCTGGACGGCTCTGACTTAGAATACGTGGACAACTATAAATACTTAGGTGTCTGGTTAGACTGTAAACTCTCCTTCCAGACCCATATCAAACATCTCCAATCCAAAGTTAAATCTAGAATTGGCTTCCTATTTCGCAACAAAGCATCCTTCACTCATGCTGCCAAACATACCCTTGTAAAACTGACCATCCTACCAATCCTCGACTTTGGCAATGTCATTTACAAAATAGCCTCCAATACCCTACTCAACAAATTGGATGCAGTCTATCACAGTGCAATCCGTTTTGTCACCAAAGCCCCATATACTACCCACCATTGCGACCTGTACGCTCTCGTTGGCTGGCCCTCGCTTCATACTCGTCGCCAAACCCACTGGCTCCATGTCATCTACAAGACCCTGCTAGGTAAAGTCCCCCCTTATCTCAGCTCGCTGGTCACCATTGCATTTCCCACCTGTAGCACACGCTCCAGCAGGTATATCTCTCTAGTCACCCCCAAAACCAATTCTTTCTTTGGCCGCCTCTCCTTCCAGTTCTCTGCTGCCAATGACTGGAACGAACTACAAAAATCTCTGAAACTGGAAACACGTATCTCCCTCACTAGCTTTAAGCACCAACTGTCAGAGCAGCTCACAGATTACTGCACCTGTACATAGCCCACCTATAATTTAGCCCAAACAACTACCTCTTTCCCTACTGTATTTTATTTATTTATTTATTTTGCTCCTTTGCACCCCATTATTTTTATTTCTACTTTGCACATTCTCCCATTGCAAATCTACCATTCCAGTGTTTTACTTGCTATATTGTATTTACTTTGCCACCATGGCCTTTTTGCCTTTACCTCCCTTATCTCACCTCATTTGCTCACATCGTATATAGACTTGTTTATACTGTATTATTGACTGTATGTTTGTTTTACTGTGTCGTTGTATGTGTCGAACTGCTTTGCTTTATCTTGGCCAGGTCGCAATTGTAAATGAGAACTTGTTCTCAACTTGCCTACCTGGTTAAATAAAGGTGATCTGGCCTACCTGGTTAAATAAAGGTGATCTGGCCTACCTGGTTAAATAAAGGTGATCTGGTCTACCTGGTTAAATAAAGGTGATCTGGTCTACCTGGTTAAATAAAGGTGATCTGGTCTACCTGGTTAAATAAAGGTGATCTGGCCTACCTGGTTAAATAAAGGTGATCTGGCCTACCTGGTTAAATAAAGGTGATCTGGCCTACCTGGTTAAATAAAGGTGATCTGGCCTACCTGGTTAAATAAAGGTGATCTGGCCTACCTGGTTAAATAAAGGTGATCTGGTCTACCTGGTTAAATAAAGGTGATCTGGCCTACCTGGTTAAATAAAGGTGATCTGGCCTACCTGGTTAAATAAAGGTGATCTGGCCTACCTGGTTAAATAAAGGTGATCTGGCCTACCTGGTTAAATAAAGGTGATCTGGCCTACCTGGTTAAATAAAGGTGATCTGGTCTACCTGGTTAAATAAAGGTGAGCTGGTCTACCTGGTTAAATAAAGGTGATCTGGCCTACCTGGTTAAATAAAGGTGATCTGGCCTACCTGGTTAAATAAAGGTGATCTGGCCTACCTGGTTAAATAAAGGTGATCTGGCCTACCTGGTTAAATAAAGGTGATCTGGTCTACCTGGTTAAATAAAGGTGATCTGGCCTACCTGGTTAAATAAAGGTGATCTGGCCTACCTGGTTAAATAAAGGTGATCTGGTCTACCTGGTTAAATAAAGGTGATCTGGCCTACCTGGTTAAATAAAGGTGATCTGGCCTACCTGGTTAAATAAAGGTGATCTGGCCTACCTGGTTAAATAAAGGTGATCTGGTCTACCTGGTTAAATAAAGGTGATCTGGCCTACCTGGTTAAATAAAGGTGATCTGGCCTACCTGGTTAAATAAAGGTGATCTGGCCTACCTGGTTAAATAAAGGTGATCTGGCCTACCTGGTTAAATAAAGGTGATCTGGCCTACCTGGTTAAATAAAGGTGATCTGGTCTTCCTGGTTAAATAAAGGTGATCTGGCCTACCTGGTTAAATAAAGGTGATCTGGCCTACCTGGTTAAATAAAGGTGATCTGGCCTACCTGGTTAAATAAAGGTGATCTGGCCTACCTGGTTAAATAAAGGTGATCTGGCCTACCTGGTTAAATAAAGGTGATCTGGTCTACCTGGTTAAATAAAGGTGATCTGGCCTACCTGGTTAAATAAAGGTGATCTGGCCTACCTGGTTAAATAAAGGTGATCTGGCCTACCTGGTTAAATAAAGGTGATCTGGTCTACCTGGTTAAATAAAGGTGATCTGGCCTACCTGGTTAAATAAAGGTGATCTGGCCTACCTGGTTAAATAAAGGTGATCTGGCCTACCTGGTTAAATAAAGGTGATCTGGCCTACCTGGTTAAATAAAGGTGATCTGGCCTACCTGGTTAAATAAAGGTGATCTGGTCTACCTGGTTAAATAAAGGTGATCTGGCCTACCTGGTTAAATAAAGGTGATCTGGCCTACCTGGTTAAATAAAGGTGATCTGGTCTACCTGGTTAAATAAAGGTGATCTGGTCTACCTGGTTAAATAAAGGTGATCTTGTCTACCTGGTTAAATAAAGGTTATCTGGTCTACCTGGTTAAATAAAGGTGATCTGGTCTACCTGGTTAAATAAAGGTGATCTGGTCTACCTGGTTAAATAAAGGTGATCTGGCCTACCTGGTTAAATAAAGGTGATCTGGTCTACCTGGTTAAATAAAGGTGATCTGGTCTACCTGGTTAAATAAAGGTGATCTGGTCTACCTGGTTAAATAAAGGTGATCTGGTCTACCTGGTTAAATAAAGGTGATCTGGTCTACCTGGTTAAATAAAGGTGATCTGGCCTACCTGGTTAAATAAAGGTGATCTGGTCTACCTGGTTAAATAAAGGTGATCTGGTCTACCTGGTTAAATAAAGGTGATCTGGTCTACCTGGTTCAATAAAGGTGATCTGGTCTACCTGGTTCAATAAAGGTGATCTGGCCTACCTGGTTAAATAAAGGTGATCTGGTCTACCTGGTTAAATAAAGGTGATCTGGTCTACCTGGTTAAATAAAGGTGATCTGGTCTACCTGGTTAAATAGAGGTGATCTGGTCTACCTGGTTAAATAAAGGTGATCTGGTCTACCTGGTTAAATAAAGGTGATCTGGTCTACCTGGTTAAATAAAGGTGATCTGGTCTACCTGGTTAAATAGAGGTGATCTGGTCTACCTGGTTAAATAAAGGTGATCTGGTCTACCTGGTTAAATAAAGGTGATCTGGTCTACCTGGTTAAATAAAGGTGATCTGGTCTACCTGGTTAAATAAAGGTGATCTGGTCTACCTGGTTAAATAAAGGTGATCTGGTCTACCTGGTTAAATAAAGGTGATCTGGCCTACCTGGTTAAATAAAGGTGATCTGGTCTACCTGGTTAAATAAAGGTGAAATAAAATAAATAAAAATACCGTAGATTGAGTTACAGTAGATTTATTTACAGTAGATTGATTTACAGTAGATTGACTTACCATAGATTGATTTACAGTAGATTGATTTACAGTAGATTATCTTACCGTAGATTGATTTACAGTAGATTTATTTACAGTAGATTGACTTACCATAGATTGATTTACAGTAGATTGATTTACAGTAGATTATCTTACCGTAGATTGATTTACAGTAGATTGAGTTACAGTAGATTGATTTACAGTAGATTGATTTACAGTAGATTGACTTACCATAGATTGATTTACAGTAGATTGATTTACAGTAGATTGAGGTATGTAATAATATGCCTTTCTCTGTGTGTGTGTGTGTGTGTGTGTGTGTGTAATGTCCTCTGGGCTATGGCTATTACAGTATCTCATTGGTTCACCCACTAGTTGATGTTTTCATAGTCTATTTACAGCCAACACACCCACTCAATTACACATTATTTCATTGGATCTTAATATAGTAAATAGCAGTGGTAAGTCCTAAACATAGATTAGACAGGTCAAGGTCACACACAGCCCACCATTACCCAGCAACACTCTAGTGAGGGACCTACCTACACATAGAATAAACAGAGCAAGGCAAATCATGGCAAATATCTCATTGGTGTATTTTTGGTAGATAATCAACACATGCACTAGAAAAGCATCAATCGTCAATGTGTTGAGCCCCGATTGTCTGAAAACAAACATGATCTATTTGTCTCCCGCTGCTGATGAAGGAATAAAAACACACTCGATCACGAGCCCCAAAAGTTCAAGACGTAATGCAGTGTTTTCCAAACTAACACAGTAATTGCTGTCTTTCATGTTAAGTCCAGGTCCTACAGAACAGAGTGAGTTGTTAAGAGAGCAGGACTGAGGAGAGTGTACCAGAGTACATCCCAAATGGCACCCCATTCCCTATATAGTGCACTACCCCTATGGACCCTGGTCTAAAGTAGTGCACTACTGCTATGGGCCCTGGTCTAAAGTAGTGCACTACTGCTATGGGCCCTGGTCTAAAGCAGTGCACTACCCCTATCGGCCCTGGTCTAAAGTAGTGCACTACTGCTATGGGCCCTGGTCTAAAGTAGTGCACTACCCTATAGATCCTGGTCTAAAGTAGTGTCCTACGCTATGGACCCTGGTCTAAAGTAGTGCACTACCCTATAGACCCTGGTCTAAAGTAGTGTCCTACGCTATGGACCCTGGTCAGAAGTAGTGCACTACCCTATAGACCCTAGTCTAAAGTAGTGTCCTACGCTATGGACCCTGGTCAGAAGTAGTGTACTACCCTATAGACCCTGGTCAGAAGTAGTGTCCTACGCTATGGACCCTGGTCAGAAGTAGTGCACTACCCTATAGACCCTAGTCTAAAGTAGTGTACTACGCTATAGACCCTGTTCAGAAGAAGTGTACTACGCTATGGACCCTGGTCAGAAGTAGTGTACTGTATAAGGAATAGGGAATATAATGTTATCTGAGACTCAACCCCAGAGTGGAATTCTTAGGTCTTGTAGCTCTTGACAGTTCCAATCCAGGATTTTTATCACACTGTCCCCAGAGCCTTCTTCTAGCTGCTCCACAATTGATGGTCTCACTGGTCTCACTGCCCGGCCTGCACCGCGCCAGCCTGGTGGGTGAGCTGGAAAGGGCACTTCATCTAATGCTTCACCAGAGAACACAGAAGCATGGCTAGACTGGTCAACTCTTAAGGAGTGGTGCAGTCCCACTCCTCACATATTATTCATGTGTACTGGATGGGAAAGGACCAAAAGGAACGAGAGGAGGACAACATTCTGAAATAGCAGTGGTCTGGATTCAAACCCATGATGCAATAGTACGTGTTCCAGAGGCAGCGGTTTAGACCACTAGGCCTCATAATCCACTAGAACACATAATCCACTAGGCCACAGAAACATCTAGGCCACAGAATCCACTAGAACACAGAATCCACTAAGCCACAGAATCCACTAGAACACAGAATCCACTAAGCCACAGAATCCACTAGAACACAGAATCCAATAGGCCACAGAATCCACTAGAACACAGAATCCACTAAGCCACAGAATCCACTAGGCCACAGAATCCACTAGAACACAGAATCCACTAAGCCACAGAATCCACTAGGCCACAGAATCCACTAGAACACAGAATCCAATAGGCCACAGAATCCACTAGGCCACAGAATCCACTAGACCACAGAATCTACTGGGCCACAGAATCCACTAGAACACAGAATCCACTAAGCCACAGAATCCACTAGAACACATAATCCACTAGAACACAGAATCCACTAGAACACAGAATCCACTAGGCCACAGAATCCACTAGAACACAGCATCCACTAAGCCACAGAATCCACTAGGCCACAGAATCCACTAGGCAACTAGGCCACAGAATCCACTAGGACACAGAATCCACTAGGCCACAGAATCCACTAGACCACAGAATCCTCTAGGCCACCGAATACACTAGACCACAGAATCCACTAGGCCACAGAATCCACTAGGCCACAGAATCCACAGAATCCACTAGGCCACAGAATCCACAGAATCCACTAGACCACAGAATCCACTAGGCCACAGAATCCACTAGGGCACAGAATCCACTAAGCCACTAGGCCACAGAATCCACTAGACCACAGAATCCACTAGGCCACAGAATCCACTAGGCCACAGAATCCACTAGAACACAGAATCCACTAGACCACAGAATCCACTAGGCCACAGAATCCACAGAATCCACTAGACCACAGAATCCACAGAATCCACTAGACCACAGAATCCACTAGACCACAGAATCCACAGAATCCACTAGACCACAGAATCCACTAGGCCACAGAATCCACATACTGTACTTGCATTATTAGCAAGAAGTATTCAAATCAAATTAAATTGTATTAGTCACATGCTCTGAATACAACAGGTATATTCACCTTACAGTGAAATGATTACTTACGAACCCCCAACCGACAGCGCAGTTTAAAGAAATACGGATGAGAATAAGAGTACGGATGAGAATGCAAATACAGATGAGAATAAGTATTGTTGCCTGATCAATACAACTGCCTGGATAACAGTATTCAATTATTTTAGCGTCCGCAATATTTATATCTTGGATGTAGAATCCATACAGACCTGGTCAAAAGTAGTGTACTATATAGGGGGTAGGGAGATATTTGGGAGGCTGGCAAATATCACATTTCCTTTTAGTTTCAATGTGCTGCTACTTGAAATTCTCCCAACATGTTTATCTCATCCCCACCATTCAGCTGCAGTGGAGATTTGGGTGGGAATGTGAAGGTGCCTGGAGTAGACAAGAGTTATTAAGGAGATGCATATCTTATGGTCTGATTAGCAGCCGTGATATGTTACATTAAAACTAGAACAAATCAAGTGGGAGTCTTTCTGGTGTTCCATTGAATATTAATTAAGGCAATTAACGGAGATAAATTGCCATTTAGAATGTAATTGGTAGAGAGATGTCATTGGCAGATTAGACAGAGGCAGGCCAGACTGAGGCAGGCCAGACAGATGCAGGCAGGACAGAGGCAATGAGGACAGAGGCAGGCCAGACAGAGGCAGGCCAGACAGAGGCAGGCAGGAAAGAGGCAGGCCAGACAGATGCAGGCCAGACAGATGCAGGCCAGACAGAAGCAGGCTAGACAGTCCTGTACTTCACGCTACTGCTATAAGATCTGGCTTCTCTTTTAACTCTACTGGACGTCATTAACCCACCATAATTCAACCCCAAACACGGTTTTAAAAGATACCCGTCATTAACCATGCGCTTAACAACTGTTTTAAAATGCAGCGAATGAGACAGTAGTCCAATGACTTTACTAATGAACGTTCTTCTAAAAAAAAATATGAGAAGAGGAGAAAACCCATAACATGCAGAGAAACAGTTCAGACCATAGTTTCTACCCAGTTGTCCCTAGGAGACAGCAGCAGGGGGCCTGGGACTGCCACAACAGAAACAGACCATAGTTTCTACCCAGTTGTCCCTAGGAGACAGCAGCAGGGGGCCTGGGACTGCCACAACAGAAACAGACCATAGTTTCTACCCAGTTGTCCCTAGGAGACAGCAGCAGGGGGCCTGGGACTGCCACAACAGAAACAGACCATAGTTTCTACCCAGTTGTCCCTAGGAGACAGCAGCAGGGGGCCTGGGACTGCCACAACAGAAACAGTTCAGACCATAGTTTCTACCCAGTTGTCCCTAGGAGACAGCAGCAGGGGGCCTGGGACTGCCACAACAGAAACAGACCATAGTTTCTACCCAGTTGTCCCTAGGAGACAGCAGCAGGGGGCCTGGGACTGCCACAACAGAAACAGACCATAGTTTCTACCCAGTTGTCCCTAGGAGACAGCAGCAGGGGGCCTGGGACTGCCACAACAGAAACAGACCATAGTTTCTACCCAGTTGTCCCTAGGAGACAGCAGCAGGGGGCCTGGGACTGCCACAACAGAAACAGACCATAGTTTCTACCCAGTTGTCCCTAGGAGACAGCAGCAGGGGGCCTTGGACTGCCACAACAGAAACAGACCATAGTTTCTACCCAGTTGTCCCTAGGAGACAGCAGCAGGGGGCCTGGGACTGCCACAACAGAAACAGACCATAGTTTCTACCCAGTTGTCCCTAGGAGACAGCAGCAGGGGGCCTGGGACTGCCACAACAGAAACAGACCATAGTTTCTACCCAGTTGTCCCTAGGAGACAGCAGCAGGGGGCCTGGGACTGCCACAACAGAAACAGACCATAGTTTCTACCCAGTTGTCCCTAGGAGACAGCAGCAGGGGGCCTTGGACTGCCACAACAGAAACAGTTCAGACCATAGTTTCTACCCAGTTGTCCCTAGGAGACAGCAGCAGGGGGCCTGGGACTGCCACAACAGAAACAGACCATAGTTTCTACCCAGTTGTCCCTAGGAGACAGCAGCAGGGGGCCTGGGACTGCCACAACAGAAACAGACCATAGTTTCTACCCAGTTGTCCCTAGGAGACAGCAGCAGGGGGCCTGGGACTGCCACAACAGAAACAGACCATAGTTTCTACCCAGTTGTCCCTAGGAGACAGCAGCAGGGGGCCTGGGACTGCCACAACAGAAACAGTTCAGACCATGGTTTCTACCCAGTTGTCCCTAGGAGACAGCAGCAGGGGGCCTGGGACTGCCACAACAGAAACAGACCATAGTTTCTACCCAGTTGTCCCTAGGAGACAGCAGCAGGGGGCCTGGGACTGCCACAACAGAAACAGACCATAGTTTCTACCCAGTTGTCCCTAGGAGACAGCAGCAGGGGGCCTGGGACTGCCACAACAGAAACAGACCATAGTTTCTACCCAGTTGTCCCTAGGAGACAGCAGCAGGGGGCCTGGGACTGCCACAACAGAAACAGACCATAGTTTCTACCCAGTTGTCCCTAGGAGACAGCAGCAGGGGGCCTGGGACTGCCACAACAGAAACAGACCATAGTTTCTACCCAGTTGTCCCTAGGAGACAGCAGCAGGGGGCCTGGGACTGCCACAACAGAAACAGACCATAGTTTCTACCCAGTTGTCCCTAGGAGACAGCAGCAGGGGGCCTGGGACTGCCACAACAGAAACAGACCATAGTTTCTACCCAGTTGTCCCTAGGAGACAGCAGCAGGGGGCCTGGGACTGCCACAACAGAAACAGTTCAGACCATAGTTTCTACCCAGTTGTCCCTAGGAGACAGCAGCAGGAGGCCTGGGACTGCCACAACAGAAACAGACCATAGTTTCTACCCAGTTGTCCCTAGGAGACAGCAGCAGGGGGCCTGGGACTGCCACAACAGAAACAGACCATAGTTTCTACCCAGTTGTCCCTGGGAGACAGCGGCAGGGGGCCTGGGACTGCCACAACAGAAACAGACCATAGTTTCTACCCAGTTGTCCCTAGGAGACAGCAGCAGGGGGCCTGGGACTGCCACAACAGAAACAGTTCAGACCATAGTTTCTACCCGGTTGTCCCTAGGAGACAGCAGCAGGGGGCCTGGGACTGCCACAACAGAAACAGTTCAGACCATAGTTTCTACCCAGTTGTCCCTAGGAGACAGCAGCAGGGGGCCTGGGACTGCCACAACAGAAACAGACCATAGTTTCTACCCAGTTGTCCCTAGGAGACAGCAGCAGGGGGCCTGGGACTGCCACAACAGAAACAGTTCAGACCATAGTTTCTACCCAGTTGTCCCTAGGAGACAGCAGCAGGGGGCCTGGGACTGCCACAACAGAAACAGACCATAGTTTCTACCCAGTTGTCCCTGGGAGACAGCGGCAGGGGGCCTGGGACTGCCACAACAGAAACAGACCATAGTTTCTACCCAGTTGTCCCTAGGAGACAGCAGCAGGGGGCCTGGGACTGCCACAACAGAAACAGTTCAGACCATAGTTTCTACCCAGTTGTCCCTAGGAGACAGCGGCAGGGGGCCTGGGACTGCCACAACAGAAACAGACCATAGTTTCTACCCAGTTGTCCCTAGGAGACAGCGGCAGGGGGCCTGGGACTGCCACAACAGAAACAGACCATAGTTTCTACCCAGTTGTCCCTAGGAGACAGCAGCAGGGGGCCTGGGACTGCCACAACAGAAACAGACCATAGTTTCTACCCAGTTGTCCCTAGGAGACAGCAGCAGGGGGCCTGGGACTGCCACAACAGAAACAGACCATAGTTTCTACCCAGTTGTCCCTAGGAGACAGCAGCAGGGGGCCTGGGACTGCCACAACAGAAACAGACCATAGTTTCTACCCAGTTGTCCCTAGGAGACAGCAGCAGGGGGCCTGGGACTGCCACAACAGAAACAGACCATAGTTTCTACCCAGTTGTCCCTAGGAGACAGCAGCAGGGGGCCTTGGACTGCCACAACAGAAACAGTTCAGACCATGGTTTCTACCCAGTTGTCCCTAGGAGACAGCAGCAGGGGGCCTGGGACTGCCACAACAGAAACAGACCATAGTTTCTACCCAGTTGTCCCTAGGAGACAGCAGCAGGGGGCCTGGGACTGCCACAACAGAAACAGACCATAGTTTCTACCCAGTTGTCCCTAGGAGACAGCAGCAGGGGGCCTGGGACTGCCACAACAGAAACAGTTCAGACCATAGTTTCTACCCAGTTGTCCCTAGGAGACAGCAGCAGGGGGCCTGGGACTGCCACAACAGAAACAGTTCAGACCATAGTTTCTACCCAGTTGTCCCTAGGAGACAGCAGCAGGGGGCCTGGGACTGCCACAACAGAAACAGACCATAGTTTCTACCCAGTTGTCCCTAGGAGACAGCAGCAGGGGGCCTGGGACTGCCACAACAGAAACAGACCATAGTTTCTACCCAGTTGTCCCTAGGAGACAGCAGCAGGGGGCCTGGGACTGCCACAACAGAAACAGACCATAGTTTCTACCCAGTTGTCCCTAGGAGACAGCAGCAGGGGGCCTGGGACTGCCACAACAGAAACAGACCATAGTTTCTACCCAGTTGTCCCTAGGAGACAGCAGCAGGGGGCCTGGGACTGCCACAACAGAAACAGACCATAGTTTCTACCCGGTTGTCCCTAGGAGACAGCAGCAGGGGGCCTGGGACTGCCACAACAGAAACAGTTCAGACCATAGTTTCTACCCAGTTGTCCCTAGGAGACAGCAGCAGGGGGCCTGGGACTGCCACAACAGAAACAGACCATAGTTTCTACCCAGTTGTCCCTAGGAGACAGCAGCAGGGGGCCTGGGACTGCCACAACAGAAACAGTTCAGACCATAGTTTCTACCCAGTTGTCCCTAGGAGACAGCAGCAGGGGGCCTGGGACTGCCACAACAGAAACAGACCATAGTTTCTACCCAGTTGTCCCTAGGAGACAGCAGCAGGGGGCCTTGGACTGCCACAACAGAAACAGTTCAGACCATAGTTTCTACCCAGTTGTCCCTAGGAGACAGCAGCAGGGGGCCTGGGACTGCCACAACAGAAACAGACCATAGTTTCTACCCAGTTGTCCCTAGGAGACAGCAGCAGGGGGCCTGGGACTGCCACAACAGAAACAGACCATAGTTTCTACCCAGTTGTCCCTAGGAGACAGCAGCAGGGGGCCTGGGACTGCCACAACAGAAACAGTTCAGACCATAGTTTCTACCCAGTTGTCCCTAGGAGACAGCAGCAGGGGGCCTGGGACTGCCACAACAGAAACAGACCATAGTTTCTACCCAGTTGTCCCTAGGAGACAGCAGCAGGGGGCCTGGGACTGCCACAACAGAAACAGACCATAGTTTCTACCCAGTTGTCCCTAGGAGACAGCAGCAGGGGGCCTGGGACTGCCACAACAGAAACAGACCATAGTTTCTACCCAGTTGTCCCTAGGAGACAGCAGTAGGGGGCCTGGGACTGCCACAACAGAAACAGACCATAGTTTCTACCCAGTTGTCCCTAGGAGACAGCAGCAGGGGGCCTGGGACTGCCACAACAGAAACAGACCATAGTTTCTACCCAGTTGTCCCTAGGAGACAGCAGCAGGGGGCCTGGGACTGCCACAACAGAAACAGACCATAGTTTCTACCCAGTTGTCCCTAGGAGACAGCAGCAGGGGGCCTGGGACTGCCACAACAGAAACAGACCATAGTTTCTACCCAGTTGTCCCTAGGAGACAGCAGCAGGGGGCCTGGGACTGCCACAACAGAAACAGACCATAGTTTCTACCCAGTTGTCCCTAGGAGACAGCAGCAGGGGGCCTGGGACTGCCACAACAGAAACAGACCATAGTTTCTACCCAGTTGTCCCTAGGAGACAGCAGCAGGGGGCCTGGGACTGCCACAACAGAAACAGACCATAGTTTCTACCCAGTTGTCCCTAGGAGACAGCAGCAGGGGGCCTGGGACTGCCACAACAGAAACAGACCATAGTTTCTACCCAGTTGTCCCTAGGAGACAGCAGCAGGGGGCCTGGGACTGCCACAACAGAAACAGACCATAGTTTCTACCCGGTTGTCCCTAGGAGACAGCAGCAGGGGGCCTGGGACTGCCACAACAGAAACAGTTCAGACCATAGTTTCTACCCAGTTGTCCCTAGGAGACAGCAGCAGGGGGCCTGGGACTGCCACAACAGAAACAGTTCAGACCATAGTTTCTACCCAGTTGTCCCTAGGAGACAGCAGCAGGAGGCCTGGGACTGCCACAACAGAAACAGACCATAGTTTCTACCCAGTTGTCCCTAGGAGACAGCAGCAGGGGGCCTGGGACTGCCACAACAGAAACAGACCATAGTTTCTACCCAGTTGTCCTTAGGAGACAGCAGCAGGGGGCCTTGGACTGCCACAACAGAAACAGACCATAGTTTCTACCCAGTTGTCCCTAGGAGACAGCGGCAGGGGGCCTTGGACTGCCACAACAGAAACAGACCATAGTTTCTACCCAGTTGTCCCTAGGAGACAGCAGCAGGGGGCCTGGGACTGCCACAACAGAAACAGACCATAGTTTCTACCCAGTTGTCCCTAGGAGACAGCAGCAGGGGGCCTTGGACTGCCACAACAGAAACAGACCATAGTTTCTACCCGGTTGTCCCTAGGAGACAGCAGCAGGGGGCCTGGGACTGCCACAACAGAAACAGACCATAGTTTCTACCCAGTTGTCCCTAGGAGACAGCAGCAGGGGGCCTGGGACTGCCACAACAGAAACAGACCATAGTTTCTACCCAGTTGTCCCTAGGAGACAGCAGCAGGGGGCCTGGGACTGCCACAACAGAAACAGTTCAGACCATAGTTTCTACCCAGTTGTCCCTAGGAGACAGCAGCAGGGGGCCTGGGACTGCCACAACAGAAACAGTTCAGACCATAGTTTCTACCCAGTTGTCCCTAGGAGACAGTGGCAGGGGGCCTGGGACTGCCACAACAGAAACAGACCATAGTTTCTACCCAGTTGTCCCTAGGAGACAGCAGCAGGGGGCCTGGGACTGCCACAACAGAAACAGACCATAGTTTCTACCCGGTTGTCCCTAGGAGACAGCAGCAGGGGGCCTGGGACTGCCACAACAGAAACAGACCATAGTTTCTACCCAGTTGTCCCTAGGAGACAGCAGCAGGGGGCCTTGGACTGCCACAACAGAAACAGTTCAGACCATAGTTTCTACCCAGTTGTCCCTAGGAGACAGCAGCAGGGGGCCTGGGACTGCCACAACAGAAACAGTTCAGACCATAGTTTCTACCCAGTTGTCCCTAGGAGACAGCAGCAGGGGGCCTTGGACTGCCACAACAGAAACAGACCATAGTTTCTACCCGGTTGTCCCTAGGAGACAGCAGCAGGGGGCCTGGGACTGCCACAACAGAAACAGACCATAGTTTCTACCCAGTTGTCCCTAGGAGACAGCAGCAGGGGGCCTGGGACTGCCACAACAGAAACAGACCATAGTTTCTACCCAGTTGTCCCTAGGAGACAGCAGCAGGGGGCCTGGGACTGCCACAACAGAAACAGACCATAGTTTCTACCCAGTTGTCCCTAGGAGACAGCAGCAGGGGGCCTGGGACTGCCACAACAGAAACAGTTCAGACCATAGTTTCTACCCAGTTGTCCCTAGGAGACAGCAGCAGGGGGCCTGGGACTGCCACAACAGAAACAGACCATAGTTTCTACCCGGTTGTCCCTAGGAGACAGCAGCAGGGGGCCTTGGACTGCCACAACAGAAACAGACCATAGTTTCTACCCAGTTGTCCCTAGGAGACAGCGGCAGGGGGCCTGGGACTGCCACAACAGAAACAGACCATAGTTTCTACCCAGTTGTCCCTAGGAGACAGCAGCAGGGGGCCTGGGACTGCCACAACAGAAACAGTTCAGACCATAGTTTCTACCCAGTTGTCCCTAGGAGACAGCAGCAGGGGGCCTGGGACTGCCACAACAGAAACAGTTCAGACCATAGTTTCTACCCAGTTGTCCCTAGGAGACAGTGGCAGGGGGCCTGGGACTGCCACAACAGAAACAGACCATAGTTTCTACCCAGTTGTCCCTAGGAGACAGCAGCAGGGGGCCTGGGACTGCCACAACAGAAACAGACCATAGTTTCTACCCGGTTGTCCCTAGGAGACAGCAGCAGGGGGCCTGGGACTGCCACAACAGAAACAGACCATAGTTTCTACCCAGTTGTCCCTAGGAGACAGCAGCAGGGGGCCTTGGACTGCCACAACAGAAACAGTTCAGACCATAGTTTCTACCCAGTTGTCCCTAGGAGACAGCAGCAGGGGGCCTGGGACTGCCACAACAGAAACAGTTCAGACCATAGTTTCTACCCAGTTGTCCCTAGGAGACAGCAGCAGGGGGCCTTGGACTGCCACAACAGAAACAGACCATAGTTTCTACCCGGTTGTCCCTAGGAGACAGCAGCAGGGGGCCTGGGACTGCCACAACAGAAACAGACCATAGTTTCTACCCAGTTGTCCCTAGGAGACAGCAGCAGGGGGCCTGGGACTGCCACAACAGAAACAGACCATAGTTTCTACCCAGTTGTCCCTAGGAGACAGCAGCAGGGGGCCTGGGACTGCCACAACAGAAACAGACCATAGTTTCTACCCAGTTGTCCCTAGGAGACAGCAGCAGGGGGCCTGGGACTGCCACAACAGAAACAGTTCAGACCATAGTTTCTACCCAGTTGTCCCTAGGAGACAGCAGCAGGGGGCCTGGGACTGCCACAACAGAAACAGACCATAGTTTCTACCCGGTTGTCCCTAGGAGACAGCAGCAGGGGGCCTTGGACTGCCACAACAGAAACAGACCATAGTTTCTACCCAGTTGTCCCTAGGAGACAGCGGCAGGGGGCCTGGGACTGCCACAACAGAAACAGACCATAGTTTCTACCCAGTTGTCCCTAGGAGACAGCAGCAGGGGGCCTGGGACTGCCACAACAGAAACAGACCATAGTTTCTACCCAGTTGTCCCTAGGAGACAGCAGCAGGGGGCCTTGGACTGCCACAACAGAAACAGTTCAGACCATAGTTTCTACCCAGTTGTCCCTAGGAGACAGCAGCAGGGGGCCTTGGACTGCCACAACAGAAACAGTTCAGACCATAGTTTCTACCCAGTTGTCCCTAGGAGACAGCAGCAGGGGGCCTGGGACTGCCACAACAGAAACAGACCATAGTTTCTACCCAGTTGTCCCTAGGAGACAGCAGCAGGGGGCCTGGGACTGCCACAACAGAAACAGACCATAGTTTCTACCCAGTTGTCCCTAGGAGACAGCAGCAGGGGGCCTGGGACTGCCACAACAGAAACAGACCATAGTTTCTACCCAGTTGTCCCTAGGAGACAGCAGCAGGGGGCCTGGGACTGCCACAACAGAAACAGACCATAGTTTCTACCCAGTTGTCCCTAGGAGACAGCAGCAGGGGGCCTGGGACTGCCACAACAGAAACAGTTCAGACCATAGTTTCTACCCAGTTGTCCCTAGGAGACAGCAGCAGGGGGCCTGGGACTGCCACAACAGAAACAGTTCAGACCATAGTTTCTACCCAGTTGTCCCTAGGAGACAGTGGCAGGGGGCCTGGGACTGCCACAACAGAAACAGACCATAGTTTCTACCCAGTTGTCCCTAGGAGACAGCAGCAGGGGGCCTGGGACTGCCACAACAGAAACAGTTCAGACCATAGTTTCTACCCAGTTGTCCCTAGGAGACAGCAGCAGGGGGCCTGGGACTGCCACAACAGAAACAGTTCAGACCATAGTTTCTACCCAGTTGTCCCTAGGAGACAGCAGCAGGGGGCCTGGGACTGCCACAACAGAAACAGTTCAGACCATAGTTTCTACCCAGTTGTCCCTAGGAGACAGCAGCAGGGGGCCTTGGACTGCCACAACAGAAACAGACCATAGTTTCTACCCAGTTGTCCCTAGGAGACAGCAGCAGGGGGCCTGGGACTGCCACAACAGAAACAGACCATAGTTTCTACCCAGTTGTCCCTAGGAGACAGCAGCAGGGGGCCTGGGACTGCCACAACAGAAACAGACCATAGTTTCTACCCAGTTGTCCCTAGGAGACAGCAGCAGGGGGCCTTGGACTGCCACAACAGAAACAGTTCAGACCATAGTTTCTACCCAGTTGTCCCTAGGAGACAGCAGCAGGGGGCCTGGGACTGCCACAACAGAAACAGACCATAGTTTCTACTCAGTTGTCCCTAGGAGACAGCAGCAGGGGGCCTGGGACTGCCACAACAGAAACAGACCATAGTTTCTACCCAGTTGTCCCTAGGAGACAGCAGCAGGGGGCCTTGGACTGCCACAACAGAAACAGACCATAGTTTCTACCCAGTTGTCCCTAGGAGACAGCAGCAGGGGGCCTGGGACTGCCACAACAGAAACAGTTCAGACCATAGTTTCTACCCAGTTGTCCCTAGGAGACAGCAGCAGGGGGCCTGGGACTGCCACAACAGAAACAGACCATAGTTTCTACCCAGTTGTCCCTAGGAGACAGCAGCAGGGGGCCTGGGACTGCCACAACAGAAACAGACCATAGTTTCTACCCAGTTGTCCCTAGGAGACAGCAGCAGGGGGCCTGGGACTGCCACAACAGAAACAGACCTTAGTTTCTACCCAGTTGTCCCTAGGAGACAGCAGCAGGGGGCCTTGGACTGCCACAACAGAAACAGACCATAGTTTCTACCCAGTTGTCCCTAGGAGACAGCAGCAGGGGGCCTGGGACTGCCACAACAGAAACAGACCATAGTTTCTACCCAGTTGTCCCTAGGAGACAGCAGCAGGGGGCCTGGGACTGCCACAACAGAAACAGACCATAGTTTCTACCCAGTTGTCCCTAGGAGACAGCAGCAGGGGGCCTGGGACTGCCACAACAGAAACAGACCATAGTTTCTACTCAGTTGTCCCTAGGAGACAGCGGCAGGGGGCCTGGGACTGCCACAACAGAAACAGTTCCTTTGTAGAACTGAAATATTCTTGTTAATTACAACCTTATGTTAATGACATTAACATACGTTAGCTCAACCGTCCCGCGAGGGGCACACCGATCCTGCAGAATTGTAACTAGCCTGAATTCATTCTCCTCCTAGCTGGTTCCTAACTGCCCTGAATTCATTCTCCTCCCAGCTGGCTCCTAACTACCCTGAATTCATTCTCCTCCCAGCTGGCTCCTAACTACCCTGAATTCATTCTCCTCCTAGCTGGTTCCTAACTGCCCTGAATTCATTCTCCTCCCAGCTGGTTCCTAACAGCCCTGAATTCATTCTCCTCCCAGCTGGCTCCTAACTTCCCTGAATTCATTCTCCTCCCAGTTGGCTCCTAACTGGCCTGAATTCATTCTCCTCCCAGCTGGCTCCTAACGGCCCTGAATTCATTCTCCTCCCAGTTGGCTCCTAACTGGCCTGAATTCATTCTCCTCCCAGCTGGCTCCTAACGCCCCTGAATTCATTCTCCTTCCAGTTGGCTCCTAACTGGCCTGAATTCATTCTCCTCCCAGCTGGTTCCTAACAGCCCTGAATTCATTCTCCTCCCAGCTGGCTCCTAACTGGCCTGAATTCATTCTCCTCCCAGCTGGCTCCTAACGGCCCTGGATTCATTCTCCTCCCAGCTGGCTCCTAACTGCCCTGAATTCATTCTCCTCCCAGTTGGCTCCTAACTGGCCTGAATTCATTCCCCTCCCAGCTGGCAACTAACGGCCCTGGATTCATTCTCCTCCCAGCTGGCTCCTAATGGCCCTGAATTCATTCTCATCCCAGCTGGCTCCTAACGGCCCTGAATTCATTCTCCTCCCAGTTGGCTCCTAACTGCCCTGAATTCATTCTCCTCCCAGCTGGCTCCTAACTGCCCTGAATTCATTCTCCTCCCAGTTGGCTCCTAACTGGCCTGAATTCATTCCCCTCCCAGCTGGCTCCTAACGGCCCTGGATTCATTCTCCTCCCAGCTGGCTCCTAATGGCCCTGAATTCATTCTCCTCCCAGCTGGCAACTAACGGCCCTGGATTCATTCTCCTCCCAGCTGGCTCCTAATGGCCCTGAATTCATTCTCCTCCCAGCTGGCTCCTAACGGCCCTGAATTCATTCTCCTCCCAGTTGGCTCCTAACTGCCCTGAATTCATTCTCCTCCCAGCTGGCTCCTAACTGCCCTGAATTCATTCTCCTCCCAGTTCGCTCCTAACTGGCCTGAATTCATTCTCCTCCCAGCTGGCTCCTAACGCCCCTGAATTCATTCTCCTCCCAGTTGGCTCCTAACTGGCCTGAATTCATTCTCCTCCCAGCTGGCTCCTAACGGCCCTGGATTCATTCTCCTCCCAGCTGGCTCCTAACTGCCCTGAATTCATTCTCCTCCCAGTTGGCTCCTAACTGGCCTGAATTCATTCCCCTCCCAGCTGGCAACTAACGGCCCTGGATTCATTCTCCTCCCAGCTGGCTCCTAATGGCCCTGAATTCATTCTCCTCCCAGCTGGCTCCTAACGGCCCTGAATTCATTCTCCTCCCAGTTGGCTCCTAACTGCCCTGAATTCATTCTCCTCCCAGCTGGCTCCTAACTGCCCTGAATTCATTCTCCTCCCAGTTGGCTCCTAACTGGCCTGAATTCATTCCCCTCCCAGCTGGCTCCTAACGGCCCTGGATTCATTCTCCTCCCAGCTGGCTCCTAATGGCCCTGAATTCATTCTCCTCCCAGCTGGCTCCTAACTGCCCTGAATTCATTCTCCTCCCAGTTGGCTCCTAACTGCCCTGAATTCATTCTACTCCCAGCTGGCTCCTAACTGCCCTGAATTCATTCTCCTCCCAGTTTGATCCTAACTGCCCTGAATTCATTCTCCTCCCAGCTGGCTCCTAACGGCCCTGAAATGATTCTCCTCCCAGCTGGTTCCTTACTTCCCTGAAATCATTCTCCTCCCAGCAGTTTCCTTACTTCCCTGAATTAATTCTCCTCCCAGCTGGCTCCTAACGGCCCTGAATTCATTCCTCTCCCAGCCTCCTCCTAACTTCCCTGAATGAAATATCCTCCCAGCTGGCTCCTAACTGGCCTGAATTCATTCTCCTCCCAGCTGGCTCCTAACAGCCCTGAATTAATTCTCCTCCCAGCTGGCTCCTAACTTCCCTGAATGAAATATACTCCCAGCTGGCTCCTAACTGGCCTGAATGCATTCTCCTCCCAGTTGGCTCCTAACTGGCCTGAATTCATTCTCCTCCCAGCTGGCTCCTAACGGCCCTGGATTCATTCTCCTCCCAGCTGGCTCCAAACGGCACTGAATTCATTCTCCTCCCAGCTGGCTCCTAACTGCCCTGAATTCATTCTCCTCCCAGCTGGTTCCTAACTTCCCTGAATTCATTCTCCTCCCAGGTTCCTCCTAACTTCCCTGAATTAATTATCCTCCCAACCGGATTCCTAACGGCCCTGAAATGATTCTCCTCCCAGCTGGTTCCTTACTTCCCTAAAATCATTCTCCTCCCAGCTGTTTCCTTACTTCCCTGAATTAGTTCTCCTCCCAGCTGGCTCCTAACGGCCCTGAATTCATTCCTCTCCCAGCCTCCTCCTAACTTCCCTGAATGAAATATCCTCCCAGCTGGCTCCTAACTGGCCTGAATTCATTCTCCTCCCAGCTGGTTCCTAACTGCCCTTAAATCATTCTCCTCCCAGTTGGCTCCTAACTGGCCTGAATTCATTCTCCTCCCAGCTGGCTCCTAATGGCCCTGAATTCATTCTCCTCCCAGCTGGCTCCTAACTGCCCTGAATTCATTCTCCTCCCAGTTGGCTCCTAACTGGCCTGAATTCATTCTCCTCCCAGCTGGCTCCTAACGGCCATGAATTCATTCTCCTCCCAGTTGGCTCCTAACTGGCCTGAATTCATTCTCCTCCCAGCTGGCTCCTAACGGCCCTGAATTCATTCCTCTCCCAGCCTCCTCCTAACTTCCCTGAATGAAATATCCTCCCAGCTGGCTCCTAACTGGCCTGAATTCATTCTCCTCCCAGCTGGTTCCTAACTGGCCTGAATTCATTCTCCTCCCAGCTGGCTCCTAACTGGCTTGAATTCACTCTCCTCCCAGCTGGCTCCTAACTGGCCTGAATTTATTCCCCTCCCAGCTGGCTCCTAACTGCTGTGAATTCAGGCAAATAGGTACAGTACCAGTCAACAGTTTGGACACACCTACTCATTCAAGGGTTTTTCTTTATTTTTACTATTTTCTACATTGTAGAATAATAGTGAAGACATCAACACTATGAAATAACACATATAGTAGAATCAAGTAGTAACCAAAAAAAAGTGTTCAACAAATCAAAATGTATTTTATATTTGAGATTCTTCAAAGTAGCCACCCTTTGCTTTGATTCTCCTCCCAGCTGGCTCCTAACTGCACTGAATTCATTCTCCTCCCAGTTGGCTCCTAACTGGCCTGAATTCATTCTCCTCCCAGCTGGCTCCTAACGGCCCTGAATTCATTCTCCTCCCAGTTGGCTCCTAACTGGCCTGAATTCATTCTCCTCCCAGCTGGCTCCTAACGGCCCTGAATTCATTCTCCTCCCAGTTGGCTCCTAACTTGCCTGAATTCGTTCTCCTCCCAGCTGGCTCCTAACTTCCCTGAATGAAATATCCTCCCAGCTGGCTCCTAACTGGCCTGAATTCATTCTCCTCCCAGCTGGCTCCTAACTGGCCTGAATTCATTCTCCTCCCAGCTGGCTCCTAACTGGCTTGAATTCACTCTCCTCCCAGCTGGCTCCTAACTGGCCTGAATTTATTCCCCTCCCAGCTGGCTCCTAACTGCTGTGAATTCAGGCAAATAGGTACAGTACCAGTCAACAGTTTGGACACACCTACTCATTCAAGGGTTTTTCTTTATTTTTACTATTTTCTACATTGTAGAATAATAGTGAAGACATCAAAATGATTAAATAACACATATAGTAGAATCAAGTAGTAACCAAAAAAAAGTGTTCAACAAATCAAAATGTATTTTATATTTGAGATTCTTCAAAGTAGCCACCCTTTGCTTTGATGACAGCATTGCACACTCTTGGCATTCTCTCAACCAGCTTCACCTGGAATGCTTTTCCAATAATCTTGAAGGATTTCCCACATATGCTGAGCACTTGTTGGCTGCGTTTCTGTCACGAATCCCGTTTCCTGAGTCTGTTTTTTGCCTATGTTCTGTCCTGGAGAGTTTTTTCCGGCGTCCTGGAACGCACCCTGTCTGGTTGCCGGGCAATGTAGCCAGTTGGGGTTTCTGATTACCCGCACCTGTATCCCATCAGCTATCTGCACACCTGGTCCTGATCATCATCTCTCCTCTTCATAAGCCCGGACCTGACATCCATTCCCTGCCGGATCGTTAGCCATGAACAGTATGTTGTGCCAGAGTGTCAGCCTCAAGTTGGATAGAATTTGTTTTGTTGTTTGTTACGTATTGCTTGCCTTGAACTTACCTCCGTTTGTTCTGTCTTCAGTTACTCACCCGGATCATTTTACCCATTCCCACCTGGTCGTCGGAGGATTCCGCTTCCCCATTGGATCCACCTATTTACTCCCATCAACTCACCACCGCTACCCGCTACGCCACCTGGATATATCTACCCATTCACATTCACTTGTAAATAAATACTCACCTTATTCCTACTCTTCTTGTCCTGGTCTGCTTCTGGGTTCGATATTAAAGAAACGTGACAGTTTCCTTCACTTTGCGGTCCAACTCAAACCATTTAAATTGGGTTGAGGTCATGTGATTGTGAAGGCCAGGTCATCTGACCCAGCACTCCATCGCTCTACTTCTTGGTCAAATAGCCCTTACACAGCCTGGAGGTGTCTTGGGTCATTGTCCTGCTGAAAAACAAAGGATAGTCCCACTAAGCCCAAACTAGATGGGCTGGCTTATCGATGCAGAAAGCTGTAGTAGCCAGGCTGGTTAACTGTGCTTGAATTCTAAATTAATCATAGACAGTGTCACCAGCAAAGCACACCCACATCACACCTCCTCGTCCATGCTTCATGGTGAGAACCACACATATGGAGAGCATCCGCTCACCTTCTCTGCATCTCACAAAGACACTGTGGTTGAAACCAAAAATCTCAAATTTGGATTCATCAGAACAAAGGACAGATTTCCACTGGTCTGATGTCCATTGCTTGTGTTTCTTGGCCCAAGCATGTCCTTTTTTCTTATTGGTGTCGTTTAGTAGTTGTTTCTTTGCAGCATGTTGACCATGAAGGCCTGATTCATGCAGTCTCCTCTGAGCAGTTGATGTTGAGATGTGTCTGTTACTTGAACTCCATGAAGCATTTATTTGGGCTGCTATCTGAGGTACAGTTAACTCTAATGAGCTTATCCTTTGCAGCAGAGGTAACTCTTGGTCTTTCCTGTGGAAAGGAAGAGAGCCACATTCATGAGAGCCAGCTTCATCATAGCGCTTGATGGTTTTTGGGACTGCACTTGAAGAAACTTTAAAAGTTCTTGAAATCTTCCGGATTGACCTTCATGTTGCAAAGTAATGATGGACTGTCATTTCTCTTTGCTTATTTGAGTTGTTCTTTCCATAATATGGACTTGGTCTTTTACCAAATAGGGCGATCTTCTGTATACCACTCCTACCTTGTCACAACACAAGTGACTGGCTCAAATGCATTAAGAAGGAAGGAAATCTATTTCTTTCACAAATGTTGTGAACCTACATACATTTTACAGACCCCGTATGTCTTACATTAGTCATCTTGTTGTTTTTATCCCACCCTTCAGCTCCATTCAACCCATCCCATCTATCTCTCAACACTGTCCATTTTGGATTTCTATTTGCCATATATTTTTCAACTGTGCTGAGATGTTTTTTCACAAACGTTCTGAACCTTTCTATTCTCATAGATTCTACATCTTGTAAATTAAAAAAAAGAAGTTTATTTTGCTAAGAGTACTGTTATATTATTAATCGATTTGACTGTGACTTTTTAAATCACCCGGCTAAGGCTGAGAAATCATGGTCATTGTCTAAAGGTTGTGGCCTAAGACTCAGGACCAGATAATTATTTGTGTGGGGTGCTGTGTGGCTCAGTTGGAAGGTTGCTTAAAAAAGCGAAGGTTGGGGGTTGGATTTTCACAGGGAAAACATGATAAAGTATAAAAATGGATAGGAGTGTCTGCTAAATGACTAAAATGTCAGTTTGTGGATGAGATTAGAGACAGTAAGTGTATAACATAGTAAGTAGTATAACATGATATGAATAAAATAGCTACAGAATTAGAGTGAATGAATTTATCCTGACTCTGCCTGAATGTGGTATCAGGTTCTACAGTGCCTTCGGGAAAGTATTCAGACCCCTTAACTTTTTCCACATTGTTTACATCACAGGCATATTCTAAAATCTGCTTTAGAGGATAAATTCATTGGAGTTACCAGCCTCAGAAAATGCAGACCCAAATAAATGTTTCACAGAGTTCAAGTAACAGACACATTTCAACATCAACAGTTCAGGGGAGACTGCGTGAATCAGGCCTTCATGGTCAAATTGTTGCAAAGAAACCACTACTAAAGGACACCAATAAGAAGAGACTTGCTTGGGCCAAGAAACACGAGCAATGGACATTAGACCGGTGGAAGTCTGTCTTTTGTCTGTGTTAAATCTTAAATTATCAAAATTTCAGATTTTGGCTCCAACCAGCGTGTCTTTGTGAGATGCAGAGTAGCGGAACGGATGATCTCCAAATGTGTGGTTCCCACCGTGAAGCATGGAGGAAGAGGTGTGATGGTGTGGGTGTGCTTTGCTGGTGACACAGTGATTTATATAGAATTCAAGGCACACTTAACCAGCTTGGTTACCACAGCATTCTGCAGTGATACGCCATCCCATCTGGTTTGCACTTAGTGGGACTATCATTTGTTTTTAAACAGGACAATGACCCAAAACACACCTCCAGGCTGTGTAAGGGCTATCTGACCAATGAGAGTGATGGAGTGCTGCATCAGATGACCTGACCTCCATAATCACCCTACCTCAACCCAATTGAGATGGTTTGAGATGAGTTGGACCGCAGAGTGAAGGAAAAGCAGCCAAGAAGTGTTCAGCATATGTGGGAACTCCTTCAAGACTGTTTGAAAAAGGATTCCTCATGCAGCTGGTTGAGAGAATGCCAAGACGGTGCAAAGCTGTCATCAAGGCAAAGAGTGACTACTTTGAAGAATCTCAAATATAAAACGTATTTGGATTTGTTTAAAACTTTTTTGGTTACTACATGATTCCATATGTGTTATTTCATAGTTTTGATACATTCACTATTGTTCTACAATGTATAAGTCTAAAGCTTATACAGTATATATTTTATATACAGTATGTATATTTACATATATGTGGGTTTGGAAATGATGCAGATGATTACATTGATGGAAGCCACAATCTATCGGCAATATTAAAGCTGATGTACCCACAAAAAATATATAACGATGATAAAATAAAATTGATCTGATCCTGAGCCTTAGGCCATCCCATAGCCCATAGCCCAGATCCCCAATCCCATAGCCCATAGCCCAGATCCCCAATCCTATAGCCCATAGCCCAGATCCCCAATCCCATAGCCCATAGCACATAGCCCATAGCCCAGATCCCCAATCCCATAGCCCATAGCCCATAGCCCAGATCCACAATCCCATAGCCCATAGCCCAGATCCACAATCCCATAGCCCATAGCCCATAGCCCAGATCCACAATCCCATAGCCCATAGCCCAGATCCCCAATCCCATAGCCCATAGCCCAGATCCACAATCCCATAGCCCATAGCCCATAGCCCAGATCCACAATCCCATAGCCCATAGCCCAGATCCCGTGTAGCAGCACTTGCTAACCCAAATAAAGCCATTGATTTCCAACGAGCTCTGCAGCAGAGTCACAGTGAATCACACTGAATGGAATGTAGATCTCAATGTGTCTCCTTTCAGAGAGATCAGAGCAGACAACAACAGCGCCGTAGCTACCTAGAGGAAGGCTTTAATGAGCCACTAAATGACGCCCAAGCCACAGAGACAGAGCTAGTCTCTGATACCTACTGATTACGCTTATTGTTTTGTATTCTGGAAACGTTAAGGCTCTGGGGGGGAATGCAGAATGGCTTCACGGTGCTTGATTACATAGAAATCCCTTGTTAAGTGTCTTTTGGCAGGCAACGAAGGGAGACGTCTCAAAACATTCATTTCAAAGCCCCTGGGTAATGGCGAGGCAGTTGTCATGTCATAGTCGGGGCTAGGGCCACAAGGACTCACGGTTCTTTATTTCTGCAAAATAGTTTCTGCATCTGTCTTCAGATTGGTGATAAGGAAGTAGCAATGAGCCCTATAGTCTGAATCAGTGTTTTTAGGAGGAATCTGACAGTAAGAATATGGTAATACAACAAAAGCTTTCCAAAGTGTCCTTGGTTATTTCGTTTTTTGTTTATGCCCCTGGAAAGGCAGACATAAAGTACTTTCACAGAAACATTTAAATTATTTAACAACAAACTTATAGTGCGTAAGCCATTATCATCACTCAGTACCCTCCGAGTACATGGAACAACAACGCAGAACTATGAGAGTTAATCATCACATTTTACTCAGACAGACAGCAGAACAATGAAGCTTAATCATCACATTGTATTCTCACAGACAGCAGAACAATGAAGCTTTAATCATCACATTGTATTCTCACAGACAGCAGAACTATGAGACTTAATCATTACAATTTACTCTCACAGACAGACAGCAGTAGGGGAAGGGTAAAAGACATGTGCATGTAAATTCCACTCTCTCTCATCCAGCTATAATTACATCAGTCGTGAGAATGCTGTCTGTCAGACGTTTGCATTGCGTCTACAGCCCAAATGGCACCCTATTCCCAACATACAGTCTTGGCCAAAAGTTCTGAGAATGACACAAATATACATTTTCACAAAATCTGCTGCCTCAGTTTGTATGATGGCAATTTGCATATATTCCAGAATGTTATGAAGAGTGATCAGATGAATTGCAATGAATTGCAAAGTCTCTTTTTTTGCCATGCAAATGAACTGAATCCCCAAAAAACATTTCCACTGCATTTCATCCCTGCCACAAAAGGACCAGCTGACATCATGTCAGTGGTTCTCTCGTTAACACAGGTATTAGTGTTGACGAGGACAAGGCTGGAGATCAGTCTGTCATGCTGATTGAGTTTCGATAACAGACTGGAAACTTCAAAAGGAGGGTGGTGCTTGGAATCATTGTTCTTCCTCTGTCAATCATGGTTACCTGCAAGGAAACACATACCGTCATCATTGCTTTGCACAAAAAGGGCTTCACAGGCAAGGGTATTGCTACCAGTAAGATTGCACCTAAATCAACCATTTATCGGATCATCAAGAACTTCAAGGAGAGCGGTTCAATTGTTGTGACGAAGGCTTCAGGGCGCCCAAGAAAGTCCAGCAAGCACCAGGACCTTCTCCTAAAGTTGATTCAGCTGCGGGATTGGGGCACCACCAGTACAGAGCTTGCTCAGGAATGGCAGCAGGCAGGTGTGAGTGCATCTGCACGCACAGTGAGGCGAAGACTTTGGAGGATAGCCTGGTTTCAAGAAGGGCAGCAAAGCAGCCACTTCTCTCCAGGAAAAACATCAGGGACAGACTGATATTCTGCAAAAGGTACAGGGATTGGACTGCTGAGGACTGGGGTAAAGTCATTTTCTCTGATGAATCCCCTTTCCGATTGTTTGGGGCATCCGGAAAAAAGCTTGTACGGAGAAGACAAGGTGAGCGCTACCATCAGTCCTATGTCATGCCAACAGTAAAGCATCCTGTGACCATTCATGTGTGGGGTTGCTTCTCAGCCAAGGGAGTGGGCTCACTCACAATTTTGCCTAAGAACACAGCCATGAATAAAGAATGGTACCAACACATCCTCCGAGAACAACTTCTCCCAACCATCCAGGAACAGTTCGGTGACGAACAATGCCTTTTCCAGCATGATGGAGCACCTTGCCATAAGGCAAAAGTGATAACGAAGTGGCTAGGGGAACAACATATCGATATTTTGCGTCCATGGCCAGGAAACTCCCCAGACCTTAATCCCATTGAGAACTTGTGATCAATCCTCAAGAGGCGGGTGGACAAACAAAACCCACAAATTCTGACAAACTCCAAGCATTGATTATGCAAGAATGGGCTGCCATCAGTCAGGATGTGGCCCAGAATTAATTGATTGACAGCATGCCAGGGTGGATTGCAGAGGTCTTGAAAAAGAAGGGTCAACACTGCAAATATTGACTCTTTGCATCAACTTCATGTAATTGTCATGTAATTGGCAATAGAAGCCTTTGACAGTTATGAAATGCTTGTAATTATACTTCAGTATTCCATAGTAACATCTGACAAAAATATCTAAAGACACTGAAGCAGCAAACTTAGTGGAAATTAAAAAATGTGTGTCTTTCTCAAAACCTTTGGCCACGACTATAGTTTTTACTTTTGACTAGAACCCATTGGGCCCTGTTCAAAAGTAGTGAACTACATAAGGGATATGCTTGCCATTTGGGAAGCAGACCAGACTACACTGAAGGCCATCGTGGCTGATTCAGGTTATGCCATGGGCCCTATCCTAAAGATCCTACAATCACGTGAACTGGCTGTGTGAACTAGTCTGACCTGCCTGGCTGGCTGTGTTTACTAATCTGACCTGACTGCCTGGCTATGTGAACTAGTCTGACCTGCCTGGCTGGCTGTGCTAACTAGTCTGACTGACCTGCTTGGCCGGTGAACTAGTCTGTTCTGCCTGGCTGGCTGTGTTAACTAGTCTGGCGTGCCTGCCTGGCTGGCTGTGCTAACTAGTCTGACTGACCTGCTTGGCCGGTGAACTAGTCTGTTCTGTCTGGTTGGCCGTGTGAAGTAGTCTGACGTGCCTGCCTGGCTGGCTGTGTTAACTAGTCTGACGTGCCTGCCTAGCTGTCTGTGTTAACTAGTCTGACATGCCTGCCTAGCTGTCTGTGTTAACTAGTCTGACGTGCCTGCCTAGCTGTCTGTGTTAACTAGTCTGACCTGCCTGACTGGCTGTGTTAACTAGTCTGACCTGCCTGCCTAGCTGGCTGTGTGAACTAGTCTGACGTGCCTGCCTAGCTGTCTGTGTTAAGTAGTCTGACGTGCCTGCCTAGCTGTCTGTGTTAACTAGTCTGACCTGCCTGACTGGCTGTGTTAACTAGTCTGACCTGCCTGCCTAGCTGGCTGTGTTAACTAGTCTGACGTGCCTGCCTGGCTGGCTGTGTTAAGTAGTCTGACCTGCCTGCCTAGCTGGCTGTGTTAACTAGTCTGACCTGCCTGACTGGCTGGGTTAACTAGTCTGACCTGCCTGCCTAGCTGGCTGTGTTAACTAGTCTGATCTGCCTGACTGGCTGTGTTAACTAGTCTGACCTGCCTGCCTAGCTGGCTGTGTTAACTAGTCTGACGTGCCTGCCTAGCTGTCTGTGTTAACTAGTCTGACCTGCCTGACTGGCTGTGTTAACTAGTCTGACGTGCCTGCCTAGCTGGCTGTGTGAACTAGTCTGACGTGCCTGCCTAGCTGTCTGTGTTAACTAGTCTGACGTGCCTGCCTAGCTGTCTGTGTTAACTAGTCTGACCTGCCTGACTGGCTGTGTTAACTAGTCTGACCTGCCTGCCTAGCTGGCTGTGTTAACTAGTCTGACGTGCCTGCCTGGCTGGCTGTGTTAACTAATTTGACGTGCCTGCCTAGCTGTCTGTGTTAACTAGTCTGACCTGCCTGACTGGCTGTGTTAATTAGTCTGACCTGTCTGGTTGGCCGTGTGAAGTAGTCTGACGTGCCTGCCTAGCTGTCTGTGTTAACTAGTCTGACCTGCCTGACTGGCTGTGTTAACTAGTCTGACCTGTCTGACTGGCTGTGTTAACTAGTCTGACGTGCCTGCCTAGCTGGCTGTGTTAACTAGTCTGACGTGCCTGCCTAGCTGGCTGTGTGAACTAGTCTGACGTGCCTGCCTAGCTGTCTGTGTTAACTAGTCTGACGTGCCTGCCTAGCTGTCTGTGTTAACTAGTCTGACCTGTCTGGTTGGCCGTGTGAAGTAGTCTGACGTGCCTGCCTAGCTGGCTGTGTTAACTAGTCTGACGTACCTGCCTAGCTGTCTGTGTTAACTAGTCTGAACTGCCTGCCTAGCTGGCTGTGGTAACTATTTTGACCTGCCTGCCTGCCTAGCTGGCTATGTGAACTTGTCTGACCTGCCTGACTGGCTGTGTTAACTAGTCTGACCTGCCTGCCTAGCTGGCTGTGTTAACTAGTCTGACCTGCCTGACTGGCTGTCTGTGTTAACTAGTTTGACCTGCCTGCCTGCCTAGCTGGCTGTGTGAACTCGTCTGACCTGCCTTTCTGTCTGGCTGTGTGAACTAGTCTAAACTGCCTGGTTGGCTGTGTTAACTAGTCTGACCTGCCTGCCTACCTAGCTGGTTGTGAGAACCATTCAGACCTGCCTGCCTTGGCTTTGTTAACTAGTCTGACCTGCCTGCCTGCCTAGCTGGCTGTGTGAACTAGTCTGACCTGCCTTTCTGTCTGGCTGTGTTAACTAGTCAGACCTGCCTGCCTTGGCTATGTGAACTTGTCTGGATAATTCATAGTCCCTTGGAGACCATCCTGGCTGATGGTTATTGAGCTAGGCCTCATCGACCTCCCTCTGACTGTATCCTAAATGACACACTACATCCTATATGGTGCACTCGTTTTTAACCAGAGCCCTATGGGGGGAATTGGGTCCCATTGAATGATCCATGATTCCACAGAGGGACCGGTGTGTATAGCACTGTGGCGGCACTGGGGTGATGCTGGGGCGGCGGAGACAAACAAAGTTGCCATAGTGAGGTAATGGGGTCACCGCCGACACGGAGGAAAAGACAGACAACAGGCCTGCTGGGTAGTTAGCAGAGGGGCTAACTATGATTAACAGCTTAGCCCTGCTGTAGCCGTTATGTCACTAGCCCCCACTAGGTACTGTAGCTATTCTTTGTAATGGTGTTTAAACAGCAGGGCTCTCCTACCCTATTCCTAGAGGAAAACTGACTGGAAGTCTCTCTGGATAAGAGTTTGCTAAATGACTTCCATTTATATATATATATATGTACAGTATATATAATATATATATATATATATATATATTGCAAAGAAAAGGAATTAAAATTTTGCAAGATATCTTGTATTTCTATTTTAGCATTCCAAGTATGCTAACAGGAATGGAAGTGCTGATCTAATTACAAAGCTCAGGGAAGTGCTGTTTGGCATGCAGGTGTTGAGCTGGCATATTCTACTGCCTGCCACATCTATCTTGGCCAAAACGCCATCCCTCTATTTCCTTTACTTGTACCCGGCTGCCAGAGACAAATAGCTTAGTGAACATTAGAGAGATTTAGGCCGGCTGTCTTGGAGCTTTGAACTGAGTCCCAAATGACACCCTATTCCCTATATGGTCCACTACTGTTGACCAGAGCCCTATTCCCTATATGGTCCACTACCGTTGACCAGAGCGCTATGGGCCCTATGAGCCCTGGGCAACAGTAGTGCACTACATTTTTTAAAAATGAAAAGACATTTAGGGAATAGCGTGCGGTTTGAGACGTTCCCCTAGGCTCTCTCTGACTTCAGATCAGAAGCGTCTCCTCTCTGTAGTATTACATGCCTAGGGCCAGGTAACTGCGATGGAATGGGAATAAACCTCTGTGGACTATAATCCCATTTAAAGTGATGCTCCTGGACTTTTGTATCATTTCAGACAGTAGTTTTGGAAGTGGTGCTCAGAAACAAAAACGGATCCTTGTTTTTTGTGTACTATGTCACCCAATTGTGTATTATGTCATCCAATTGTGTATTACGTCATCCAATTGTGTATTACGTCCTCCAATTTTGTATTACGTCATACAATTGTGTATTACGTCATCCAATTGTGTATTACGTCATCCAATTGTGTATTACGTCATCCAATTGTGCATTACGTCATCCAATTGTGTATTATGTCATCCAATTGTGTATTACGTCATCCAATTGTGTATTACGTCATCCAATTGTGTATTACGTCATCCAATTGTGTATTACGTCATCCACTTGTGTATTATGTCATTCAATTGTGTATTATGTCATCCAATTGTGTATCATGTCATCCAATTGTGAATTATGTCATCCAATTGTGCATTATGTCATCCAATTGTGTATTATGTCATCCAATTGTGTATTATGTCATCCAATTGTGTATTATGTCATCCAATTGTGTACTACAGTGCCTTCAGAAAGTTTTCATACTCCTTGACTGTTTCCACGTTGTTGTGTTACAGCCTACATTCAAAATGGATTCAATCTCATCCATCTACACAAAATACCATTCATGACAAGGTGGAAACATGTTTTTATAAATGTTTGCTAGTGAATTGAACATGAAATACAGAAATATCTCATCTGTGGCTGTGAGTCTTTCAGGGTAAGTCTCTGAGAGTGATTACAGCTGTGAGTCTTTCTGGGTAAGTCTCTAAGAGCGATTACAGCTTTGCATACCTTGATTGTGCAACATTTGCCGATTTATTATTTTCATAATTATTTCAGCTCTGTCAAATTGGTTGTTGATCACTGCTACCATGGCTACCATTTGCAGGTCTTGCCATAGATTTTTAAATAGATTTAAGTCAAAACTGTAACTAGGCAACTCAGGAACATTCACTGTCTTCTTGGTAAGCAACTTCAGTGTAGATTTGAACTCGGTCTTCCTCTAGGATTTTGCCTGTCCTTAGCTCCATTTAGTTTCTTTTTTATCCTTAAGAACTCCCCAGTCCTTAACGATTACAAGCATACCCATAACATGATGCCACCACTATTCTTGAAAATATGGAGAGTGTTACTCAGTAAGGTGTTGTACTGGATTTACACCCAAACATAACCCATTGTATTCAGGACAAAAAGTGTATTGCTTAGTGCCTTGTTACAAGTATTTTGTATTCTGTACAGGCTTCCTTCTTTTCACTATGTCACTTAGATTAGTATTGTGGAGTAACAACAATGTTGTTGATTCATCCTCAGTTTTCTCCTTTCACAGCCATTAAACAGTTTGAACTGTTTAACAGTTTTAAAGTCACCATTGGCCTCATGGGGAAATCCCTGAGTGGTTTCTTTCCTCTCCAGCTACTAAGTTAGGAAGGATGCCTGTATCTTCGTGGTGACAGTTGATGCACGATCCAAAGTGTAATTTATAACTTCCCGATGCTCAAAGGGATAGTCACTATTTGCTTTTCATGTTTATTTTCACCCCATCTACCAATAGGTGTCCTCCTTTGTAAGGCATTGCAAAATCTCTCTTGTTTTTCTGGTTGAATCTGTGTTTTAAATGCACTGCTCAACAGTGTGACCTTACAGATAATTGTATGTGTGGGGTAGAGGTCCGGTGAACAGGTCAAGGTTCCATAGCCGCAGGCAGAACAGTTGAAACTGAAGCAGCAGCACGGCCAGGTGGACGGGGGACAGTAAGGAGTCATCATGCCAGGTAGTCCTGAGGCATGGTCCTAGGGCTCAGGTCCTCTGAGAGAGCGAAAGAAAGAGAGAAAGAGAGAATTAGAGAGAGCATACTTAAATTCACACAGGACACCGGATAAGACAGGAGAAGTACTCCAGATATAACAAACTGACCCTAGCCCCCTGACACAGAAACTACTGCAGCATAAATACTGGAGGCTGAGACAGGAGGGGTCGGTAGACACTGTGGCCCTGTCTGACGATACCCCCAGACAGGGCCAAACAGGCAGGAAATAACCTACCTAATATAAGTATATGACTACTGTCTGAAACCACTGAAAGTATATGACACTGTCTGAAGGCACTGAAAGTATATGACTACTGTCTGAAGCCACTGAAAGTATATGACTACTGTCTGAAGGCACTGCATGTCATCCATTGCGTATGATATGTTACATTATGCAGACAATACTATTTTTTTGCAATTCGCATGTTAAATTACAATTTAAATTCGTACAATATGTTAAGATTTCATCTGTATGAAATGGATTCTATTCAGTCTCACTGGTCTCACTGATTTAAAATCTGCAAATGAAATGCCATTCAATTTATAATGCACTGTTTTTTAACCAAGGCTCTATGGGGAATAGGGTGCCAGTTGGAATGTAACTCAGGAGCAGAGGTGGAATATGCTACAGAGAATGAGAGGAGAACATTTTGAAACACTTAGATACAGTAATGGAAGGATTAAATGCAGTAGAGGAGGGATTACTACAGTAGAGGAGGGATTTGTTACAGTAGAGGAGGGATTACTACAGTAGAGGAGGGATTAGTTACAGTAGAGGAGGGATTAGTTACAGTAGAGGAGGGATTACTACAGTAGAGGAGGGATTACTACAGTAGAGGAGGGATTAGCTACAGTAGAGGAGGGATTAGTTACAGTAGAGGAGGGATTTCTACAGTAGAGGAGGGATTAGTTACAGTAGAGGAGGGATTACTACAGTAGAGGAGGGATTAGTTACAGTAGAGGAGGGATTACTACAGCAGAGGAGGAATTAGTTACAGTAGAGGAGGGATTAGTTACAGTAGAGGAGGGATCACTACAGTAGAGGAGGGATTACTACAGTAGAGGAGAGATTAGTTACAGTAGAGGAGGGATTACTACAGTAGAGGAGGGATTACTACAGTAGAGGAGGGATTAGTTACAGTAGAGGAGGGATTACTACAGTAGAGGAGGGATTAGTTACAGTAGAGGAGGGATTAGTTACAGTAGAGGAGGGATTAGTTACAGTAGAGGAGGGATTAGTTACAGTAGAGGAGGGATTAGTTACAGTAGAGGAGGGATTAGTTACAGTAGAGGAGGGATTAGTTACAGTAGAGGAGGGATTAGTTACAGTAGAGGAGGGATTAGTTACAGTAGAGGAGGGATTACTACAGTAGAGGAGGGATTAGTTACAGTAGAGGAGGGATTACTACAGTAGAGGAGGGATTAGTTACAGTAGAGGAAGGATTACTACAGTAGAGGAGGGATTAGTTACAGTAGAGGAGGGATTACTACAGCAGAGGAGGAATTAGTTACAGTAGAGGAGGGATTAGTTACAGTAGAGGAGGGATCACTACAGTAGAGGAGGGATTACTACAGTAGAGGAGAGATTAGTTACAGTAGAGGAGGGATTACTACAGTAGAGGAGGGATTACTACAGTAGAGGAGGGATTAGTTACAGTAGAGGAGGGATTACTACAGTAGAGGAGGTATTAGTTACAGTAGAGGAGGGATTAGTTACAGTAGAGGAGGGATTAGTTACAGTAGAGGAGGGATTAGTTACAGTAGAGGAGGGATTAGTTACAGTAGAGGAGGGATTAGTTACAGTAGAGGAGGGATTACTACAGTAGAAGAGGGATTAGTTACAGTAGAGGAGGGATTACTACAGTTGAGGAGGGATTAGTTACAGTAGAGGAGGGATTACTACAGTAGAGGAGGAATTAGTTACAGTAGAGGAGGGATTACTACAGTAGAGGAGGGATTAGTTACAGTAGAGGAGGGATTACTACAGTAGAGGAGGGATTAATTACAGTAGAGGAGGGATTACTACAGTAGAGGAGGGATTAGTTACAGTAGAGGAGGAATTACTACAGTAAAGGAGGGATTACTACAGTAGAGGAGGGATTATTACAGTAGAGGAGGGATTAGTTACAGTAGAGGAGGGATTAGTTACAGTAGAGGAGGTATTACTTACAGTAGAGGAGGGATTAGTTACAGTAGAGGAGGGATTACTACAGTAGAGGAGGGATTACTACAGTAGAGGAGGGATTAGTTACAGTAGAGGAGAGATTTCTACAGTAGAGGAGGGATTACTACAGTAGAGGATGGATTAGTTACAGTAGAGGAGGGATTAGTTACAGTAGAGGAGGGATTAGTTAAAGTAGAGGAGGAATTACTACAGTAGAGGAGGGATTACTACAGTAGAGGAGCGATTAGTTACAGTAGAGGAGGGATTACTACAGTAGAGGAGGGATTAGTTACAGTAGAGGAGGGATTACTACAGTAAAGGAGGGATTACTACAGTAGAGGAGGGATTATTACAGTAGAGGAGGGATTAGTTACAGTAGAGGAGGGATTACTACAGTAGAGGAGGGATTAGTTACAGTAGAGGAGGGATTAGTTACAGTAGAGGAGGGATTACTACAGTAGAGGGGGGATTACTACAGTAGAGGAGGAATTACTACAGTAGAGGAGGGATTACTACAGTAGAGAAGGGATTAGTTACAGTAGAGGAGGGATTACTACAGTAGAGGAGGGATTACTACAGTAGAGGAGGAATTACTACAGTAGAGGAGGGATTACTACAGTAGAGGAGCGATTAGTTACAGTAGAGGAGGGATTACTACAGTAGAGGAGGGATTAGTTACAGTAGAGGAGGGATTACTACAGTAGAGGAGGGATTAGTTACAGTAGAGGAGGGATTACTACAGTAGAGGAGGGATTAGTTACAGTAGAGGACAGATTACTACAGTAGAGGAGGGATTACTAGAGTAGAGGAGCGTTTAGTTACAGTAGAGGAGGGATTACTACAGTAGAGGAGGGATTACTTACAGTGGAGGAGGGATTAGCTACAGTGGAGGAGGGATTGGCTACAGTGGAGGAGGGATTATTACAGTGGAGGAGTGATTGGCTACAGTGGAGGAGGGATTGGCTACAGTGGAGGAGGGATTACTACAGTGGAGGAGGGATTACTACAGTGGAGGAGGGATTATTACAGTGGAGGAGTGATTGGCTACAGTGGAGGAGGGATTGGCTACAGTGGAGGAGGGATTACTACAGTGGATGAGGGATTACTACAGTGGAGGAGGGATTACTACAGTGGAGGAGGGATTACTACAGTGGAGGAGGGATTGGCTACAGTGGAGGAGGGATTACTATAGTGGAGGAGGGATTGGCTACAGTGGAGGAGGGATTACTATAGTGGAGGAGGGATTGGCTACAGTGGAGGAGGGATTACTACAGTGGAGGAGGGATTGGCTACAGTGCAGGAGGGATTACTATAGTGGAGGAGGGATTGGCTACAGTGGAGGAGGGATTACTATAGTGGAGGAGGGATTGGCTACAGTGGAGGAGTAATTGGCCCATAATAGAACAAGTCCTTGTCTCACTTCCTCTTTTTCGTTTACCACCTAATGTGGATTTTGAATTATTAGAAATTGTCTGAGAGACGGACGGATTATTAAACAGGCCTTTTGCTAAATGTTTGTCAGTGCAGCGTGATAATATTTTAATTAATCCGTTTCCAACAGAACAAATTCTAAACTTTCATTCATCATTTTGGCCAGTGATTACTAGAGAATGGACAACCACATTCAGATTATGCTTCAGTAGTCATTTGGGGCATGTGAAAACCAATTACATTCTGTAGTAAATGCCTTGCATGAAGTCCACCTTAAACAAAAGATGAAGAATTGTATTGAAGAATTATACAGAGCGTAATCTAAAGGGCTGTATTCCCTGAGGGGTTATGTGATTGGAAAATGTCAACGGTCAGTTTTGTGATGACTCCATCAAGAGGTATTGTAGAAGAAATAAGATTGTAATTTTTCATCTAACATTAGAAAAGGTTACTTTGAACAAAAACTTGGAGTCCAGTTTCAACGGCAAAAGATCAGATAAAGTCCTAGAAAAAGAACCATTAAATTAGGAATTTAAGTCATTAGTATTCTAGTAATAATAATAGATATATTATATTAAAATGTGTCAAATGTTACGGGAACTTTTCCTTTTGCAAACTTCTTGAAAATCAAAACCACAAAAAAATAGTTCTGCTCTGTCTGCTTCCTGGAGCTGTCCAGAGTCGCTCGGCCTGCAAATATGTGCCTCTAAAATTCATTAGACAGAGCCTCATAAAGATAGTAATTATTTGGAGACGTGCTTCTATCCGCTTAGGCAAAGAGACAATTAGGGCGAACAACTGAACATTATCTGGCTCATTAGATGAGACAAAACAAATGTCCCATTTCCATATGGAGACTGTTTGGACTCTTATGCAGGGTGATGGGGAACTGTTCCGTAGTTAGGTAGCAAGAGGAAGGTACGATGGAGAACTGTTACACAGGTAGGTGGTACGATGGAGAACTGTTGCACAGGTAGGTAGTACGATGGAGAACTGTTACACATGTAGGTGGTACGATGGAGAACTGTTACACAGGTAGGTAGTACGATGGAGAACTGTTACACAGGTAGTACGATGGAGAACTGTTACACAGGTAGGTAGTATGATGGAGAACTGTTACACAGGTAGGTAGTACGATGGAGAACTGTTACACAGGTAGGTAGTACGATGGAGAACTGTTACACAGGTAGGTAGTACGATGGAGAACTGTTACACAGGTAGGTAGTATGATGGAGAACTGTTACACAGGTAGGTGGTACGATGGAGAACTGTTACACAGTTGGTACGATGGAGAACTGTTACACAGGTAGTACGATGGATAACTGTTACACAGGTAGGTAGTACGATGGAGAACTGTTACACAGTTGGTACGATGGAGAACTGTTACACAGGTAGTACGATGGAGAATGTTACACAGGTAGGTAGTACGATGGAGAACTGTTACAAAGGTTGTACGATGGATAACTGTTACACAGGTAGGTAGTACGATGGAGAACTGTTACACAGGTAGGTGGTTCGATGGAGAACTGTTACACAAGTAGTACGATGGAGAACTGTTACACAGGTAGGTAGTACGATGGAGAACTGTTACACAGGTAGGTAGTATGATGGAGAACTGTTACACAGGTAGGTGGTACGATGGAGAACTGTTACACAGTTGGTACGATGGAGAACTGTTACACAGGTAGTACGATGGAGAACTGTTACACAGGTAGGTAGTACGATGGAGAACTGTTACACAGTTGGTACGATGGAGAACTGTTACACAGGTAGTACGATGGAGAATGTTACACAGGTAGGTAGTACGATGGAGAACTGTTACAAAGGTTGTACGATGGATAACTGTTACACAGGTAGGTAGTACGATGGAGAACTGTTACACAGGTAGGTGGTTCGATGGAGAACTGTTACACAAGTAGTACGATGGAGAACTGTTACACAGGTAGGTAGTACGATGGAGAATTGTTACACAGGTAGGTGGTACGATGGAGAACTGTTACACAGGTAGGTGGTACGATGGAGAACTGTTACACAGGTAGGTGGTGCTTGGGAAAGAAGGATGGAGGTCTGCGTCCCTGCAACGATTACAGAGGGTTGATGAGGATTACGATTAACTTCTTGACGCTACCTATCCCGTTAGCGGGATAATTGTCATCAACAACCGCTGAATTGCAGAGCGCCACATTCAAACAATATTACTAAAAATATTTATATTCATGAAATCACAAGTGCAATATAGCAAAACACAGCTTAGCATTTTGGAACACATCCTGATCTTCTCCAAGACGCTTCCGGAACACATCCTGATCGTCTCCAAGACGCTTCCGGAACACATCCTGATCGTCTCCAAGACGCTTCCGGAACACATCCTGATCTTCTCCAAGACGCTTCCGGAACACATCCTGATCGTCTCCAAGACGCTTCCGGAACACATCCTGATCGTCTCCAAGACGCTTCCGGAACACATCCTGATCTTCTCCAAGACGCTTCCGGAACACATCCTGATCGTCTCCAAGACGCTTCCGGAACACATCCTGATCTTCTCCAAGACGCTTCCGGAACACATACTGCATGTCCACCAAGTCCTGAGACGCCTCCTTCAGATTAAACTGTACATATAGAGAAGTGTGAGTTCCATGTATACCAAGTTTCTTTCTTTGGCCGCAAACTCTTTACCACCGGTATCCAAATGGACCCCATAAAGGTTTAGCCCGGTCACCGACTGGCCCCGTCCATCCTTACTCAAACAAGTCCAGCAATTTTTACAGTTGTTTTATATGTAACTTTGGTGCGGTGGCAGTGCCCCTCACGGCCCTAACCCGCAAGTCTCCAAAACATTTTTTGCTGGACCCCCGAGGCTGACAGGGCATTCGGGGAGCTCAAGGGGAATTTCATCTCCTCGTCCATCCTGATCCTACATGTCCCTTTGTGATAGAGGTGGATGCCTCGAACACCTGAGCACGGGGCGTCTTTGCACAACGGAATGATGGGGACAAAAAAACTGAAAAGACACTACTCAGATGTGTACTATTTACTCATTTAAATTTCCCATGTTTCTCTGTTGTCCATTTGCTCAAATGTCCAAAACTAAAATTGTTAACAGTGTGCGTTTGTTTACTGAGAGAGTTTTTTTGTACCGTGATCCTGTGGTAAGCGTTTCTCAGTGAAGTATTATGTTTATCCTTATCCATTGATGGCTTGTCTGGTCTCTTCTCTGCACCTCGGTCACACCACACCATGTCAAAAGGGGAACTGTTCGACAGTTAGGTGCGACAATGGGAAACTGTTGCACAGTAAGGTGGTAGGAAGGGGTGCTAGAAGGTCAAGGGGGAAATGCTGGTACTAGCATTACAGGGGGGAGATACTGGTACTAATAGGTCAGGGTTCTAGCAGGACGGGGGTGATGGTGAGGTAATGGTACTAGCAGGACAGGGGTGATGGTGAGGTAATGGTACTAGCAGGACAGGGGTGATGGTGAGGTAATGGTACTAGCAGGACAGGGGTGATGGTGAGGTAATGGTACTAGCAGCTCAGGGGTGATGGTGAAGTACTAGCAGAACAGGGGTGATGGTGAGGTAATGGTACTAGCAAGACAGGGTGAGGTAATGGTACCAGCAGGACAGGGGTGATGGTGAGGTAATAGTACTAGCAGGACGGGGGTGATGGTGAGGTACCAGCAGGGCAGGGGTGATAGTGAGGTAATGGTACTAGCAGGTCAGGGGTGATGGTGAGGTACTAACAGGACAGGGGTGATGATGAGGTACCATCAGGGCAGGGGTGATGGTGAGGTAATGGTACTAGCAGGACAGGGGTGATGGTGAGGTAATGGTACTAGCAGGACAGGGGTGATGATGAGGTAATGGTACTAGCAGGTCAGGTGTGATGGTGAGGTAATGGTACTAACAGGACAGGGGTGATGATGTGGTAATGGTACTAGCAGGTCAGGGGTGATGGTGAGGTAATGGTACTAACAGGACAGGGGTGATGATGAGGTAATGGTACTAGCAGGTCAGGGGTGATGGTGAGGTAATGGTACTAACAGGACAGGGGTGATGATGAGGTAATGGTACTAGCAGGTCAGGGGTGATGGTCAAGTAATAGGAGGTCATGGGTGATAGTGAGTATAATACAGATGATGTGGATGTGTGATGATGTGTGATGGTGAGGTAATAGTACTAGCAGGACGGGGGTGATGGTGAGGTACCAGCAGGGCAGGGGTGATAGTGAGGTAATGGTACTAGCAGGTCAGGGGTGATGGTGAGGTACTAACAGGACAGGGGTGATGATGAGGTACCATCAGGGCAGGGGTGATGGTGAGGTAATGGTACTAGCAGGACAGGGGTGATGGTGAGGTAATGGTACTAGCAGGACAGGGGTGATGATGAGGTAATGGTACTAGCAGGTCAGGTGTGATGGTGAGGTAATGGTACTAACAGGACAGGGGTGATGATGTGGTAATGGTACTAGCAGGTCAGGGGTGATGGTGAGGTAATGGTACTAACAGGACAGGGGTGATGATGAGGTAATGGTACTAGCAGGTCAGGGGTGATGGTGAGGTAATGGTACTAACAGGACAGGGGTGATGATGAGGTAATGGTACTAGCAGGTCAGGGGTGATGGTCAAGTAATAGGAGGTCATGGGTGATAGTGAGTATAATACAGATGATGTGGAACCTCCAGATCTCCATGCTTCCAGGCTTCCAGACCTACAGACCTACAGACCTCCAGGCCTCCAGACCTCCAGACCTCTAGACCTCCAGACCTCCAGACCTCCAGACCTCCAGACCTCCAGACTTCCAGGCCTCCAGGCCTCCAGGCCTCCTTACCTCCAGACCTACAGACCTCCAGACCTCCATGCCTCCAGGCCTCCAGACCTTCAGACCTCCAGACTTCCAGACCTCCAGACCTCCAGGACTCCAGGCCTCCAGACCTCCAGACCTCCAGACCTCCAGACCTCCAGGCCTCCAGACCTCCAGGCCTCCAGACCTCCAGGCCTCCAGACCTCCAGACCTCCAGACCTCCAGTCCTCCAGACCTCCAGGCCTCCAGACCTCCAGGCCTCCAGACCTCCAGACGTCTGTGACAGGGGTTTTGACACCATTTCCGGTCACAACTTGCAGAATGGTTTACATGTTGCTGTGCGTTTTGTTGCCAACCTTACTTTGCTACCTGACAACTTTAAGGTTTTTACTTTTTAATAACCGTTTATCATTTTTGGTTTTTCCCTCAACTTTATTTTTTCCTTCAACTTTTTTACTCCGGACGCTTTATCTGGACATGGTTCTACAGGACCTCCACCAGCCAACCAGTAGTAACATTAACATTATGCTTTATCTGGACGTGGTTCTAAAGGACCTCCACCAGCCAACCAGTAGTAACATTAACATTATGCTTTATCTGGACGTGGTTCGTCAGGACCTCCAACAACTGAAGCTAAGTACATTAACATGATGCTTTATCTGGACGTGGTTCTACAGGACCTCCACCAGCAGACCAGTAGTAACATTAACATGATGCTTTCTCTGGACGTGGTTCATCAGGACCTCCACCAGCCAACCAGTAGTAACATTAACATGATGCTTTATCTGGACGTGGTTCGTCAGGACCTCCACCAGCCAACCAGTAGTAACATTAACATGATGCTTTATCTGGACGTGGTTCTACAGGACCTCCACCAGCCAACCAGTAGTAACATTAACATGATGCTTTATCTGGACATGGTTCTACAGGACCTCCACCAGCCAACCAGTAGTAACATTAACATGATGCTTTATCTGGACGTGGTTCTACAGGACCTCCACCAGCCAACCAGTAGTAACATTAACATGATGCTTTATCTGGATGTGGTTCGTCAGGACCTCCAACAACTGAAGCGACGCTAACTCAGAAAACTTGGACAAATTTAAAACTCTAGTCATTGGCGACTCCATTACTCGCAGTATTATACTTAAAACGAATCATCCAGCGATCATACACTGTTTACCAGGGGGCAGGGCTACCGACGTTAAGGCTAATCTGAAGATGGTGCTGGCTAAAGCTAAAACTGGCGAGTGTAGAGAGTATAGAGATATTGTTTTCCACCTCAGTACCAACGATGTTAGGATGAAACAGTCAGAGATCACCAAGCGCAACATAGCTTCTGCGTGTAAATCAGCTAGAAAGATGTGTCGGCATCTAGTAATTGTCTCTGGCCCCCTCCCAGTTAGGGGGAGTGATGAGCGCTACAGCAGAGTCTCACAACTCACAGCTGGTTGAAAACTGTTTTCTGCCCCTCCCAAAAGATAGAATTTGTAGATAATTGGCCCTCTTTCTGGGACTAACCCACAAACAGGACCAAGCCTGACCTGCTGAGGAGTGACGGACTCCATCCTAGCTGGAGGGGTGCTCTCATCTTATCTACCAGCATAGACAGGGCTCTAACTCCTCTAGCTCCACAATGAAATAGGGTGCAGGTCAGGCAGCAGGCTGTTAGCCAGCCTGCCAGCATAGTGGAGTCTGCCACTAGCACAGCCAGTGTAGTCAGCTCAGCTATCCCCATTGAGACCGTGTCTGTGCCTCGACCTAGGTTGGGCAAAACTAAACATGGCGGTGTTCACCTTAGCAATCTCACTAGGATAAAGACCTCTTCCATTCCTGTCATTATTGAAAGAGATCATGATACCTCACATCTCAAAATAGGGCTACTTAATGTTAGATCCCTTACGTCAAAGGCAATTATAGTCAATTAACTAATCACTGATCATAATCTTGATGCGATTGGCCTGACTGAAACATGGCTTAAGCATGATGAATTTACTGTGTTAAATGAGGCCTCACCTCCTGGCTACACTAGTGACCATATCCACCGTGCATCCCGCAAAGGCGGAGGTGATGTTAACATTTACGATAGCAAATTTCAATTTACAATTTTTTTTTTTTTTAAATGACGTTTTCGTCTTTTGAGCTTCTAGTCATGAAATCTATGCAGCCTACTCAATCACTTTTTATAGCTACTGTTTACAGGCCTCCTGGGCCATATACAGCATTCCTCATTGAGTTCCCTGAATTCCTACCGGACCTTGTAGTCATAGCAGATAATATTCTAATCTTTGGTGACTTTAATATTCACATGGAAAAGTCCACAGACCCACTCCAAAAGGCTAGCCGTGCTAGGAAAAACCTGCATTGCTTGCTGTTTGGGGTTTTAGGCTGGGTTTCTGTACAGCACTTTGCGATATCAGCTGATGTACGAAGGGCTTTATAAATACATTTGATTTGATTTCTAAACTGATCTAATGCTGTATAAATAGTGGACCTGTGAGGCTACAGTACTCTATAGTCCTCTGCAGAGTCAGTCATTTACAGCCCAGGTGTAACGGCTGTTGGAAGGAGGACCAAGGTGCAGCGTGGTACGTCTTCATCTTTATTATTTGAACTGAACACTGATTAACACACACACACAAAAAACAACGAAGAGAACAAACGAAACCGAAACAGTTCTGTCTGGTGCAGAAAGACACAAAAACAGAAAACAACTACCCACAAAACACAGGTGGGAAAAGGGCTGCCTAAGTATGGTTCTCAATCAGAGACAACGACAGACAGCTGCCTCTGATTGAGAACCACACCCGGACACAGAAATAGAAAACATAGAACCCATAACATAGAATGCCCACCCCAAATCACACACTGACCAAACCAAAATAGAGACATAAAAGGATCTCTAAGGTCAGGGAGTGACACCAAGAGATGTGTATGTGTTTGGTCTTCCTTCTCAGTCTCCTTCATGGATCATCACCTGCTGTAATTCACTATGTTGGACAGCAAATGCTATCTTGCTCTTTACTCCAGTTCTGAATATCACAAGTAGGACAATACCAGGTTGAACTGTAGGATCATTTCTGGGCTGTGTCTGAAAGGCACAGCTACGGTCATGTTACAGCATCCTTATGATCGAATTGTCTCTAATTATAATTTGTACAGCATTGTTCTCTATATTCAAATCAATCTATATACAAATGAAGTGGCTCCCTCTCGTCATTGTCCTGGACTACACAACTGTTTGACAGATTTTTTAAATTGTGTTAAAGTGGAAAGGGGACGTGTCCATCATTAAAACATTTTCTTTTACAGAAATGAATTACTTCATTACATGCTCATATTTGTTTTTACATGAATCTATGTCAGTTTCCTGAATTTCTTATGACCCTAACCATTTCCACTTCTTTGATCTAGTCCAGTACTACTGTCATTGTTAACCAGCGCTAGGGTAGTCCCTACTGTACAGTAGTCTGGGTATGAAAGATAAGGTGTGGCCTTGTACTACTGTCATTGTTAACATCTTATCTTCCAGACCTGTGAATCTACAAATCAAATCAAATTTATTTTATATAGCCCTTCGTACATCAGCTGATATCTCAAAGTGCTGTACAGAAACCCAGCCTAAAACCCCAAACAGCAAGCAATGCAGGTGAAGAAGCACGGTGGCTAGGAAAAACTCCCTAGAAAGGCCAAAAACATAGATCTACAGTTCTGTAGATCTACACAATCTACAGTTGTGTTATTTCCTAATGGGTGATGAGGGCAGGAGTGATTCATTATTTTTGCTCTGCCCGTTGCTGCTAACCCTTAACATTCCACCCTCGTATCTTTCATACCCAGACTGTAGTAGGGACTGCCCTAGCACTGGTTAATACCTTTCAAAAACATTCACAACATTTTATTCCTCATTCACAATATTGTATTCCTATTTTTCTGTTAGCCCATGTGAAATATGTTTGATCCTGACAGTTTACTCAAGTCCATGTCCCCAGCTTTCCTCCCTAAACCTGACAAACCAAAACATTCCTAACGTTGACTTCCAGACTGTCACACAGAACATAGAATCAGCATGATGGGTCATGGGAGAGCATCATGGTTTAGACACTAGAACACTGTTTTACCAGGCTGACATCCTCTCTGAATCAGCATCATGGTTTAGACTCTAGAACACTGTTTTACCAGGCTGACAGCCTCTCTGAATCAGCATCATGGTTTAGACTCTAGAACACTGTTTTACCAGGCTGACAGCCTCTCTGAATCAGCATCATGGTTTAGACTCTAGAACACTGTTTTACCAGGCTGACAGCCTCTCTGAATCAGCATCATGGTTTAGACTCTAGAACACTGTTTTACCAAGCTGACAGCCTCTCTGAATCAGCATCATGGTTTAGACTCTAGAACACTGTTTTACCAGGCTGACATCCTCTCCGAATCAGCATCATGGTTTAGACTCTAGAACACTGTGTTACCAGGCTGACATCCTCTCTGAATCAGCATCATGGTTTAGACTCTAGAACACTGTTTTACCAAGCTGACATCCTCTCTGAATCAGCATCATGGTTTAGACTCTAGAACACTGTTTTACCAAGCTGACAGCCTCTCTGAATCAGCATCATGGTTTAGACTCTAGAACACTGTTTTACCAGGCTGACATCCTCTCTGAATCAGCATCATGGTTTTGACTCTAGAACACTGTTTTACCAGGCTGACAGCCTCTCTGAATCAGCATCATGGTTTAGACTCTAGAACACTGTTTTACCAGGCTGACAGCCTCTCTGAATCAGCATCATGGTTTAGACTCTAGAACACTGTTTTACCAAGCTGACAGCCTCTCTGGATCAGCATCATGGTTTAGACTCTAGAACACTGTTTTACCAAGCTGACAGCCTCTCTGGATCAGCATCATGGTTTAGACTCTAGAACACTGTTTTACCAAGCTGACAGCCTCTCTGGATCAGCATCATGGTTTAGACTCTAGAACACTGTTTTACCAAGCTGACAGCCTCTCTGAATCAGCATCATGGTTTTGACTCTGGCTCCTGATTTTGATGCGTTTTTCCCTCCACTTTTCGGAAAAATGTGCATACTGTACGTTGCATTCTCAGAGGCAATACTGAACGTTGCATTCTCAGAGGCAATACTGTACGTTGCATTCTCAGGGGCAATACTGTACGTTGCATTCTCAGAGGCAATACTGTACGTTGCATTCTCAGAGGCAATACTGTACGTTGCATTCTCAGAGGCAATACTGTACGTTGCATTCTCAGAGGCAATACTGTACGTTGCATTCTCAGAGGCAATACTGTACGTTGCATTCTCAGAGGCAATACTGTAAGTTGCATTCTCAGAGGCAATAGTGTACATTGCATTCTCAGAGGCAATACTGTACGTTGCATTCTCAGAGGCAATACTGTACGTTGCATTCTCAGAGGCAATACTGTACGTTGCATTCTCAGAGGCAATACTGTACGTTGTATTCTCAGAGGCAATACTGTACGTTGCATTCTCAGAGGCAATAGTGTACGTTGCATTCTCAGAGGCAATAGTGTACGTTGCATTCTCAGAGGCAATAGTGTACGTTGTTCAAAGTGGCTAGAGAGGATGCAGTGACGAGTGACAAATCATGTAGTCTACTACTGGAAAAATAATATGCTATTGAAAATATTAGGATTGGCTATTTATCCTTTATCCTATGAAAGATGCTTGGCTTGATTTCATTCAGTTCCATTTAATAAGAGAGGAAACATCAGCCTGAAACCTGTCGTCATTCCCTGAACACAAGCTGACCTTCATGATGCTCGCTGTTAACAGGTTTCTGTCGTCATTCCCTGAACACAAGCTGACCTTCATGATGCTTGCTGTTAACAGGTTTCTGTCGTCATTCCCTGAACATAAGCTGACCTTCATGATGCTTGCTGTTAACAGGTTTCTGTCATCATTCCTCATAAGCTGACCTTCATGATGCTTGCTGTTAACAGGTTTCTGTTGTCATTCCTCATAAGCTGACCTTCATGATGCGTGCTGTTAACAGGTTTCTGTCATCATTCCTCATAAGCTGACCTTCATGATGCTCGCTGTTAACAGGTTTCTGTCATCATTCCTCATAAGCTGACCTTCATGATGCTCGCTGTTAACAGGTTTCTGTCATCATTCCTCATAAGCTGACCTTCATGATGCGTGCTGTTAACAGGTTTCTGTCATCATTCCTCATAAGCTGACCTTCATGATGCTCGCTGTTAACAGGTTTCTGCCATCATTCCTCATAAGCTGACCTTCATGATGCGTGCTGTTAACAGGTTTCTGTCATCATTCCTCATAAGCTGACCTTCATGATGCTCGCTGTTAACAGGTTTCTGTCATCATTCCTCATAAGCTGACCTTCATGATGCTCGCTGTTAACAGGTTTCTGTCGTCATTCCTCATAAGCTGACCTTCATGATGCGTGCTGTTAACAGGTTTCTGTCATCATTCCTCATAAGCGGACCTTCATGATGCTCGCTGTTAACAGGTTTCTGTCATCATTCCTCATAAGCTGACCTTCATGATGCTCGCTGTTAACAGGTTTCTGTCATCATTCCTCATAAGCTGACCTTCATGATGCTCGCTGTTAACAGGTTTCTGTCATCATTCCTCATAAGCTGACCTTCATGATGCTTGCTGTTAACAGGTTTCTGTCATCATTCCTCATAAGCTGACCTTCATGATGCTCGCTGTTAACAGGTTTCTGTCATCATTCCTCACATGCAGACCAACACGACGGTCGCTGCCTATCTGATTAAAGAGATGAAGTCCAGACAGGTTAGGTCTACTATAGGACATGTTCTGAATGGACAGGGAGATTGAGTGACCTCACACACCCACCTAAAATGACCGATCAAACAAAGACACCTGCACCACATCTCACTCAGACACGTAAACAAATCAAATAGATAACTTTAAAAAACGTATTAAAAACCTTAGCGAACATCCAGTCTACATTATAGGATAATGCTAAATACATGTAGCCTCTCATATACTGTACATAAAATATAGAGACAGCTGTGATGGGCATGAAGATGAAATAACAACCATTAGAAAATAGAAACACATGCAACCTGCCCACAGCCTAATGATCAGCCTGCCTATAGTCTAATGATCAGCCTACCCACAGCCGAATGATCAGCCTGCCCACAGCCTAATGATCAGCCTGCCTATAGTCTAATGATCAGCCTACCCACAGCCGAATGATCAGCCTGCCCATAGTCTAATGACCAACCCATTGAGCCTAATGATCAACCTGCCCACAGCCTAATGATCAGCCTGCCTATAGTCTAATGATCAGCCTGCCCACAGCCGAATGATCAGCCTGCCCATAGCCTAATGATCAGCCTACCTATAGCCTAATGATCAGCCTACCTATAGCCTAATGATCAGCATACCTATAGTCTAATGATCAGCCTGCCCGCAGCCTAATGATCAGCCTACCTATAGTCTAATGATCAGCCTGCCCACAGCCTAATGATCAGCCTGCTCATAGTCTAATGATCAGCCTACCCACAGCCGAATGATCAGCCTGCCCATAGTCTAATGACCAACCCGTTGAGCCTAATGATCAACCTGCCCACAGCCTAATGATCAGCCTACCTATAGTCTAATGATCAGCCTGCCCACAGCCTAATTATCAGCCTGCTCATAGTCTAATGATCAGCCTACCTACAGCCGAATTATCAGCCTGCCCATAGTCTAATGACCAACCCGTTGAGCCTAATGATCAACCTGCCCACAGCCTACTGATCAGCCTGCCTATAGTCTAATGATCAGCCTGCCCACAGCCGAATGATCAGCCTGCCCATAGTCTAATGACCAACCCAATGAGCCTAATGATCAGCCTACCTATAGTCTAATAATCAGCCTACCTATAGTCTAATGATCAGCCTGCCCACAGCCTAATGATCAGCCTACCTATAGTCTAATGATCAGCCTGCCCATAGTCTAATGACCAAGCCGATGAGCCTAATGGTCAGCCTGCCCACAGCTTAATAATCAGCCTACCTATAGTCTAATGATCAGCCTGCCCATAGTCTAATGATCATCCTGCCCATAGTCTAATGATCAGCCTGCCCACAGCCTAATGATCAGCCTGCTCATAGTCTAATGATCAGCCTACCCACAGCCGAATGATCAGCCTGCCCATAGTCTAATGACCAACCCGTTGAGCCTAATGATCAACCTGCCCACAGCCTAATGATCAGCCTACCTATATTCTAATGATCAGCCTGCCCACAGCCTAATTATCAGCCTGCTCATAGTCTAATGATCAGCCTACCTACAGCCTAATGATCAGCCTGCCCATAGTCTAATGACCTACCCGTTGAGCCTAATGATCAACCTGCCCACAGCCTACTGATCAGCCTGCCTATAGTCTAATGATCAGCCTGCCCACAGCCGAATGATCAGCCTGCCCATAGTCTAATGACCAACCCAATGAGCCTAATGATCAGCCTACCTATAGTCTAATAATCAGCCTACCTATAGTCTAATGATCAGCCTGCCCACAGCCTAATGATCAGCCTACCTATAGTCTAATGATCAGCCTGCCCATAGTCTAATGACCAAGCCGATGAGCCTAATGGTCAGCCTGCCCACAGCTTAATAATCAGCCTACCTATAGTCTAATGATCAGCCTGCCCATAGTCTAATGATCATCCTGCCCATAGTCTAATGATCAGCCTGCCCACAGCTTAATGATCAGCCTACCTATAGTCTAATGATCAGCCTGCCCATAGTCTAATGATCAGCCTGCCCACAGCCTAATGATCAGCCTGCCCATAGCCTAATGACCAAGCTGATGATCAGCCTGTCTATAGCCTAATGGTCAGCCTGCCCATAGACTAATGATCAGCCTGTCCATAACCTAATGATCAGCCTGCCTATAGTCTAATGATCAGTCTGCCCATAGTCTAATGATCACCCTGCCCATAGTCTCATGATCAGCCTGCCCATAGCCTAATGATCAGCCTGTCCATAGCCTAATGATCAGCCTGCCCATAGCCTAATGATCAGCCTGTCCATAGCCTAATGATCAGCCTGCCCATAGCCTAATGATCAGCCTGCCCATAGCCTAATGATCAGCCTGCCCATAGCCTAATGATCACCCTGCCCATAGCCTAATGATCAGCCTGCCCATAGTCTAATGATCACCCTGCCCATAGTCTCATGATCAGCCTGCCCATAGCCTAATGATCAGCCTGTCCATAGCCTAATGATCAGCCTGTCCATAGCCTAATGATCAGCCTGCCCATAGCCTAATGATCAGCCTGCCCATAGCCTAATGATCAGCCTGCCCATAGCCTAATGATCAGCCTGCCCATAGCCTAATGATCAGCCTGCCCATAGCCTAATGATCAGTTCCGTAGCCGCAGGCAGAACAGTTGAAACTAGAGCAGCAGCACGGCCAGGTGGACTGGGGACAACAAGGAGCTGTCATCAAAGCTGTCATCAAGACAAAGGATGGCTACCTTGAAAAATCTCAAAAATAAAATATATTTAGATTTATTTAACACATTTTTTTTGTTGGAATTGTAAGAGTTGTACCCCTGTCTCTTTCTCTGTGATTGTCATTATCGTGGAATCTATAAAGAACAAAACCCGGTCCTCAAAGATTTACATCAAAAGGTGCAAAGTGAAATGAAATATTTTTCTTGATCAAATAATATGAAAAAAACCCACTTTTTGTGCAGTATTAATTGACCATTCTTACAAACAACTTAATCAAAATATACATTATTGTTTTGTACATAGGCTGGAAATCTAGGTTTGTACCTGTAGTCTTTTCTTCCCGATGGAGATACAAACGATGTACGATACAGTAATTGACCAAGTGGTTCGTGATGGTGTGATGTGATGTGGCTCAGTTGGTAGAACAAGGTGCTTGCAATGCTAGGGTTGTGTTTGATTCCCAAGGGGGACTAGTATGAAAACGTATGCACTCACTACGTTGCTCTGGATAAGAGTGTGTGCTAAAATGGAAAAGGAATGAATAGAGTAGTTCATTTTTCACATAGAAATCAGTTGCATTTGCAAAGTATTTCAAAGAAACTAGAAAACATATATCAAGCAAGTATTTTTCAGATTAAGTATTATCAGATGCACTTTTTTTTGTACAGAAAAGTATCAGACTTAAGTTTCAAATGTGGGTAAAAACTAAAATATATTTAGTTCACAGAAGTAGTGCTTTGGGCCTTTACTAGTTCTGTATTAGAGGACCTTTACTAGTCCTGTATTAGAGGACCATTAATAGTCCTGTATTAACAGACCTTTACTAGTCCTGTATTAGAGGACCTTTACTAGTCCTGTATTAACAGACCTTTACTAGTTCTGTATTAGAGGACCTTTACTAGTCCTGTATTAAAGGACCTTTACTAGTCCTGTATTAGAGGACCTTTACTAGTCCTGTATAAACAGACCTTTACTAGTGCTGTATTAACATACATTTACTAGTCATGTATTAACAGACCTTTAATAGTCCTGTATTAGAGGACCTATAGTAGTCCTGTATTACTAGTCCTGTATTAACAGACCTTTACTAGTCCTGTATTACTAGTCCTGTATTAACAGACATTTACTAGTCCTGTATTACTAGTCCTGTATTAGAGGACCTTTACTAGTTCTGTATTAGAGGACCTTTACTAGTCCTGTATTAACAGACCTTTACTAGTCCTGTATTACTAGTCCTGTATTAACAGACTTTTACTAGTCCTGTATTACTAGTCCTGTATTAACAGACCTTTACTAGTTCTGTATTAGAGGACCTTTACAAGTCCTGTATTAGAGGACCTTTACTAGTCCTGTATTAGAGGACCTTTACTAGTCCTATATTAACAGACCTTTACTAGTCCTGTATTAACATACCTTTACTAGTCCTGTATTAACAGACCTTTACTAGTCCTGTATTAACAGACCTTTACTAGTCCTGTATTAGAGGACCTTTACTAGTCCTGTATTACTAGTCCTGTATTAACAGACCTTTACTAGTCCTGTATTAGAGGACCTTTACTAGTCCTGTATTACTAGTCCTGTCTTAACAGACCTTTACTAGTCCTGTATTAGAGGACCTTTACTAGTCCTGTATTAACAGACCTTTACTAGTCCTGTATTAACAGACCTTTACTAGTCCTGTATTAACAGACCTTTACTAGTCCTGTATTAACAGACCTTTACTAGTCCTGTATTAACAGACCTGTACTAGTCCTTTATTAACATACCTTTACTAGTCCTGTATTAGAGGACCTTTAATAGTCCTGTATTAACAGACCTTTACTAGTCCTGTATTAACAGACCTTTACTAGTCTTGTATTAGAGGACCTTTACTAGTCCTGTATTAACAGACCTTTACTAGTCCTATATAAACAGACCTTTACTAGTCCTGTATTAACAGACCTTTACTAGTCCTGTATTAACAGACCTTTACTAGTCCTGTATTAGAGGACCTTTACTAGTCCTGTATTAACATACCTTTACTAGTCCTGTATTAACAGACCTTCACTAGTCCTGTATTAACATATATTTACTAGACTTGTATTAACAGACCTTTACTAGTCCTGTATTACTAGTCCTGTATTACTAGTCCTGTATTACTAGTCCTGTATTAACATACATTTACTAGTCCTGTATTAACAGACCTTTACTAGTCCTTTATTACTAGTCCTGTATTACTAATCCAGTATTAACAGACCTTTACTAGTCCTGTATTAACAGACCTTTACTAGTCCTGTATTACTGGTCCTGTATTAACAGACCTTTACTAGTCCTGTATTACTAGTCCTGTATTAACAGACCTTTACTAGTCCTGTATTAACATACCTTTACTAGTCCTGTATTAGAGGACCTTTACTAGTCCTGTTTTAACAGACCTTTACTAGTCCTGTATTACTAGTCCTGTATTAACATACCTTTAATAGTCCTGTATTAACAGACCTTTACTAGTCCTGTATTACTAGTCCTGTATTAACAGACCTTTCCTAGTCCTGTATTAACAAACCTTTACTAGTCCTGTATTAACAGACCTTTACTAGTCCTGTATTAGAGGACCTTTACTAGTCCTGTATTAACAGACCTTTACTAGTCCTGTATTAACAGACCTTTAATAGTCCTGTATTAACAGACCTTTACTAGTCCTGTATTAGAGGACCTTTACTAGTCCTGTATTAACAGACCTTTACTAGTCCTGTATTAACAGACCTTTACTAGTCCTGTGTTAACAGACATTTACTAGTCCTGTATTAGAGAACCTTTACTAGTCCTGTATTAGAGGACCTTTACTAGTCCTGTATTAGAGGACCTTTACTAGTCCTATATTAACAGACCTATACTAGTCCTATATTAACAGACCTTTAATAGTCCTGTATTAACATACCTTTACTAGTCCTATATTAACAGACCTATACTAGTCCTATATTAACAGACCTTTACTAGTCCTGTATTAACAGACCTTTACTAGTCCTGTATTAGAGGACCTTTACTAGTCCTGTATTAACAGACCTTTACTAGTCCTGTATTAACAGACCTTTACTAGTCCTGTATTAACATACCTTTAATAGTCCTATATTAACAGACCTTTACTAGTCCTGTATTAGAGGACCTTTACTAGTCCTGTATTAACAGACCTTTACTAGTCCTGTATTAACAGACCTTTACTAGTCCTGTATTAACAGACCTTTACTAGTCCTGTATTACTAGTCCTGTATTAAAAGACCTTTACTAGTCCTATATTAACAGACCTTTACTAGTCCTGTATTAGAGGACCTTTACTAGTCCTGTATTAACAGACCTTTACTAGTCCTGTATTAACAGACCTTTCCTAGTCCTGTATTAACAGACCTTTACTAGTCCTGTATTAACATACCTTTACTAGTCCTGTATTAGAGGACCTTTACTATTCCTGTATTAACAGACCTTTACTAGTCCTGTATTAACATACCTTTAATAGTCCTGTATTAACATACCTTTACTAGTCCTGTATTAGAGGACCTTTACTAGTCCTGTATTAACAGACCTTTACTAGTCCTGTATTAACAGACCTTTACTAGTCCTGTATTAACAGACATTTACTAGTCCTGTATTAGAGAACCTTTACTAGTCCTGTATTAGAGGACCTTTACTAGTCCTGTATTAGAGGACCTTTACTAGTCCTATATTAACAGATCTATACTAGTCCTATATTAACAGACCTTTACTAGTCCTGTATTAACATACCTTTACTAGTCCTATATTAACAGACCTTTACTAGTCCTGTATTAACAGACCTTTACTAGTCCTGTATTAGAGGACCTTTACTAGTCCTGTATTAACAGACCTTTACTAGTCCTGTATTAACAGACCTTTACTAGTCCTATATTAACAGACCTTTACTAGTCCTGTATTAGAGGACCTTTACTAGTCCTGTGTTAACAGACCTTTACTAGTCCTGTATTAACAGACCTTTACTAGTCCTGTATTAACAGACCTTTACTAGTCCTGTATTACTAGTCCTGTATTAAAATACCTTTACTAGTCCTATATTAACAGACCTTTACTAGTCCTGTATTAGAGGACCTTTACTAGTCCTGTATTAACATACCTTTACTAGTCCTGTGTTAGAGGACCTTTACTAGTCCTGTATTAACAGACCTTTACTAGTCCTGTATTAATAGACCTTTACTAGTCCTGTATTAGAGGACCTTTACTAGTCCTGTATTAACAGACCTTTACTAGTCCTGTATTAGAGGACCTTTACTAGTCCTGTATTAGAGGACCTTTACTAGTCCTGTATTAACAGACCTTTACTAGTCCTGTATTAACAGACCTTTACTAGTCCTGTATTAAAGGACCTTTGCTAGTCCTGTATTAGAGGACCTTTACTAGTCCTGTATTAGAGGACCTTTTCTAGTCCTGTATTTACAGACCTTTACTAGTCCTGTATTAGAGGACCTTTACTAGTCCTGTATTAACAGACCTTTACTAGTCCTGTATTAGAGGACCTTTACTAATCCTGTATTTACAGACCGTTGCTAGTCCTGTATTAGAGGACCTTTACTTGTCCTGTATTAGAGGACCTTTACTAGTCCTGTATTAGAGGACCTTTACTAGTCCTGTATTTACAGACCTTTACTAGTTCTGTATTAGATGACCTTTACTATTCCTGTATTAACAGACCTTTATTAGTCCTGTATTAGAGAACCTTTACTAGTCCTGTATTAGAGGACCTTTACTAGTCCTGTATTTACAGACCTTTACTAGTCCTGTATTAGAGGACCTTTACTAGTCCTGTATTAATAGACCTTTACTAGTCCTGTATTAGAGGACCTTTACTAGTCCTGTATTACTAGTCCTGTATTAACAGACCTTTACTAGTCCTGTATTAACAGACCTTTACTAGTCCTGTATTAGAGGTCCTTTACTAGTCCTGTATTACTAGTCCTGTATTAACAGACCTTTACTAGTCCTGTATTAGTGGACCTTTACTAGTCCTGTATTAACAGACCTTTACTAGTCCTGTATTACTAGTCCTGTATTAAAATACCTTTACTAGTCCTATATTAACAGACCTTTACTGTCCTGTATTAGAGGACCTTTACTAGTCCTGTATTAACAGATCTTTACTAGTCCTGTATTAACAGACCTTTACTAGTCCTGTATTAGAGGACCTTTACTAGTCCTGTATTAACAGACCTTTACTAGTCCTGTATTAATAGACCTTTACTAGTCCTGTATTAGAGGACCTTTACTAGTCCTGTATTAACAGACCTTTACTAGTCCTGTATTAACAGACCTTTACTAGTCCTGTATTAGAGGACCTTTACTAGTCCTGTATTAGAGGACCTTTACTAGTCCTGTATTAGAGGACCTTTTCTAGTCCTGTATTTACAGACCTTTACTAGTCCTGTATTAGAGGACCTTTACTAGTCCTGTTTTAACAGACCTTTACTAGTCTTGTATTAGAGGACCTTTACTAGTCCTGTATTTACAGACCTTTACTAGTCCTGTATTAGAGGACCTTTACTAGTCCTGTATTAATAGACCTTTACTAGTCCTGTATTAGAGGACCTTTACTAGTCCTGTATTACTAGTCCTGTATTAACAGACCTTTACTAGTCCTGTATTAGAGGTCCTTTACTAGTCCTGTATTACTAGTCCTGTATTAACAGACCTTTACTAGTCCTGTATTAGTGGACCTTTACTAGTCCTGTATTAACAGACCTTTACTAGTCCTGTATTAACAGACCTTTACTAGTCCTGTATTAACAGACCTTTACTAGTCCTGTATTAACAGACCTTTACTAGTCCTGTATTATCAGACCTTTACTAGTCCTGTATTAGAGGACCTTTAGTAGTCCTGTATTAACAGACCTTTACTAGTCCTGTATTAACAGACCTTTACTAGTCTTGTATTAGAGGACCTTTACTAGTCCTGTATTAACAAACATTTACAAGTCCTGTATTGACAGACCTTTACTAGTCCTGTATTAACAGACCTTTACTAGTTCTGTATTAGAGGTCCTTTACTAGTCCTGTATTACTAGTCCTGTATTAACATACCTTTACTAGTCCTGTATTAGAGGACATTTACTAGTCCTGTATTAACAGACCTTTACTAGTCCTGTATTAACAGACCTTTACTAGTCCTGTATTAACAGACCTTTACTAGTCCTGTATTAACAGACTACAGGCCTTTACTAGTCCTGTATTAGAGGACCTTTACTAGTCCTGTATTAACAGACCTTTACTAGTCCTGTATTAACAGACCTTTACTAGTCCTGTATTAGAGGACCTTTACTAGTCCTATATTAGAGGACCTTTACTAGTCCTGTATTTACAGACCTTTACTACTCCTGTATTAGAGGACCTTTACTAGTCCTGTATTTACAGACCTTTACTAGTCCTGTATTAGATTACCTTTACTAGTCCTGTATTAACAGACCTTTACTAGTCCTGTATTAGAGGACCTTTACTAGTCCTGTATTAACAGACCTTTACTAGTCCTGTATTAACAGACCTTTACTAGTCCTGTATTAACAGACCTTTACTAGTCCTGTATTAACATACCATTACTAGTCCTGTATTAGAGAACCTTTACTAGTCCTGTATTAACAGACCTTTACTAGTCCTGTATTAGAGGACCTTTACTAGTCCTGTAATAACAGACCTTTACTAGTCCTGTATTAGAGGACCTTTACTAGTCCTGTATTAGAGGACCTTTACTAGTCCTGTATTTACAGACCTTTACTAGTCCTGTATTAGAGGATCTTTACTAGTCCTGTATTTACAGACCTTTACTAGTCCTGTATTAGATGACCTTTACTAGTCCTGTATTAACAGAACTTTACTAGTCCTGTATTAGAGGACCTTTACTAGTCCTGTATTAACAGACCTTTACTAGTCCTGTATTAACAGACCTTTACTAGTCCTGTATTAACAGACCTTTACAAGTCCTGTATTAGAGGACCTTCACTAGTCCTGTATTAGAGGACCTTTACTAGTCCTGTATTAACAGACCTTTACTAGTCCTGTATTAGAGGACCTTTACTAGTCCTGTATTAGAGGACCTTTACTAGTCCTGTATTAACACACCTTTACTAGTCCTGTATTAGAGGACCTTTACTAGTCCTGTATTAGAGGACCTTTACTAGTCCTGTATTAACACACCTTTACTAGTCCTGTATTAGAGGACCTTTACTAGTCCTGTATTAACAGACCTTTACTAGTCCTGTATTAGAGGACCTTTACTAGTCCTGTATTAACAGACCTTTACTAGTCCTGTATTAACAGACCGTTACTAGTCCTGTATTAGAGGACCTTTACTAGTCCTGTATTAACAGACCTTAACTAGTCCTGTATTTACAGACCTTTACTAGTCCTGTATTAGAGGACCTTTACTAGTCCTGTATTAGAGGACCTTTACTAGTCCTGTATTAGAGGACCTTTACTAGTCCTGAATTTACAGACCTTTACTAGTCCTGTATTAAAATACCTTTACTAGTCCTGTATTTACAGACCTTTACTAGTCCTGTATTGACACACCTTTACTAGTCCTGCATTAGAGGACCTTTACTGGTCCTGTATTAACAGACATTTACTAGTCCTGTATTAGAGGACATTTTCTAGTCCATTATTAGAGGACCTTTACTAGTCCTGTATTAGAGGACCTTTTCTAGTCCTGTATTAACAGACCTTTACTAGTCCTGTATTACTAGTCCTATATTAACAGACCTTTACTAGTCCTGTATTAATAGTCCTATATTAACAGACCTTTACTAGTCCTGTATTAACAGGCCTTTACTAGTCCTGTATTAGAGGACCTTTACTAGTCCTGTATTAACAGACCTTAACTAGTCCTGTATTAACATACCTTTACTAGTCCTGTATTAACAGACCTTTACTAGTCCTGTATTACTAGTCCTGTATTAACAGACCTTTACTAGTTCTGTATTAGAGGACCTTTACTAGTCCTGTATTAGCAGACCTTTACTAGTCCTGTATTAACAGACCTTTACTAGTGCTGTATTACTAGTCCTGTATTAACATATCTTTAATAGTACTGTATTAGAGGACCTTTACTAGTCCTGTATTAACAGACCTTTACTAGTCCTGTATTACTAGTCCTGTATTATTAGACCTTTACTAGTCCTGTATTAACAGACCTTTACTAGTCCTGTATTAACAGACCTTTACTAGTCCTGTATTAGAGGACCTTTACTAGTCCTGTATTAACAGACCTTTACTAGTCCTGTATTAACATACCTTTAATAGTCCTGTATTAACAGACCTTTACTAGTCCTGTATTAGAGGACCTTTACTAGTCCTGTATTAACAGACCTTTACTAGTCCTGTATTAACAGACCTTTACTAGTCCTGTATTAGAGGACCTTTACTAGTCCTGTATTAGAGGACCTTTACTAGTCCTGTATTAGAGGACCTTGACTAGTCCTGCATTAGAGGACCTTTACTAGTCCTGTATTAGAGGACCTTTACTAGTCCTGTATTAGAGGACCTTTACTAGTCCTGTATTAACAGGCCTTTACTAGTCCTGTATTAACAGGCCTTTACTAGTCCTGTATTAGAGGACCTTTTCTAGTCCTGTATTAACAGACCTTTACTAGTCCTGTATTACTAGTCCTATATTAACAGACCTTTACTAGTCCTGTATTAATAGTCCTATATTAACAGACCTTTACTAGTCCTGTATTAACAGGCCTTTACTAGTCCTGTATTAGAGGACCTTTACTAGTCCTGTATTAACAGACCTTAACTAGTCCTGTATTAACATACCTTTACTAGTCCTGTATTAACAGACCTTTACTAGTCCTGTATTACTAGTCCTGTATTAACAGACCTTTACTAGTTCTGTATTAGAGGACCTTTACTAGTCCTGTATTAGCAGACCTTTACTAGTCCTGTATTAACAGACCTTTACTAGTGCTGTATTACTAGTCCTGTATTAACATACCTTTAATAGTACTGTTTTAGAGGACCTTTACTAGTCCTGTATTAACAGACCTTTACTAGTCCTGTATTACTAGTCCTGTATTATTAGACCTTTACTAGTCCTGTATTAACAGACCTTTACTAGTCCTGTATTAACAGACCTTTACTAGTCCTGTATTAGAGGACCTTTACTAGTCCTGTATTAACAGACCTTTACTAGTCATTTATTAACATACCTTTAATAGTCCTGTATTAACAGACCTTTACTAGTCCTGTATTAGAGGACCTTTACTAGTCCTGTATTAACAGACCTTTACTAGTCCTGTATTAACAGACCTTTACTAGTCCTGTATTAGAGGACCTTTACTAGTCCTGTATTAGAGGACCTTTACTAGTCCTGTATTAGAGGACCTTGACTAGTCCTGCATTAGAGGACCTTTACTAGTCCTGTATTAGAGGACCTTTACTAGTCCTGTATTAGAGGACCTTTACTAGTCCTGTATTAACAGGCCTTTACTAGTCCTGTATTAACAGGCCTTTACTAGTCCTGTATTAGAGGACCTTTTCTAGTCCTGTATTAACAGACCTTTACTAGTCCTGTATTACTAGTCCTATATTAACAGACCTTTACTAGTCCTGTATTAATAGTCCTATATTAACAGACCTTTACTAGTCCTGTATTAACACGCCTTTACTAGTCCTGTATTAGAGGACCTTTACTAGTCCTGTATTAACAGACCTTAACTAGTCCTGTATTAACATACCTTTACTAGTCCTGTATTAACAGACCTTTACTAGTCCTGTATTACTAGTCCTGTATTAACAGACCTTTACTAGTTCTGTATTAGAGGACCTTTACTAGTCCTGTATTAGCAGACCTTTACTAGTCCTGTATTAACAGACCTTTACTAGTGCTGTATTACTAGTCCTGTATTAACATACCTTTAATAGTACTGTATTAGAGGACCTTTACTAGTCCTGTATTAACAGACCTTTACTAGTCCTGTATTACTAGTCCTGTATTATTAGACCTTTACTAGTCCTGTATTAACAGACCTTTACTAGTCCTGTATTAACAGACCTTTACTAGTCCTGTATTAGAGGACCTTTACTAGTCCTGTATTAACAGACCTTTACTAGTCCTGTATTAACATACCTTTAATAGTCCTGTATTAACAGACCTTTACTAGTCCTGTATTAGAGGACCTTTACTAGTCCTGTATTAACAGACCTTTACTAGTCCTGTATTAACAGACCTTTACTAGTCCTGTATTAGAGGACCTTTACTAGTCCTGTATTAGAGGACCTTTACTAGTCCTGTATTAGAGGACCTTGACTAGTCCTGCATTAGAGGACCTTTACTAGTCCTGTATTAGAGGACCTTTACTAGTCCTGTATTAGAGGACCTTTACTAGTCCTGTATTAACAGGCCTTTACTAGTCCTGTATTAACAGGCCTTTACTAGTCCTGTATTAGAGGACCTTTACTAGTCCTGAATTAACAGACCTTTACTAGTCCTGTATTAGAGGACCTTTACTAGTCCTGTATTAACATACCTTTACTAGTCCTGTATTAACATACCTTAACTAGTCCTGTATTAACAGACCTTTACTAGTCCTGTATTAACAGACCTTTACTAGTCCTGTATTAACATACCTTTACTAGTCCTGTATTAGAGGACCTTTACTAGTCCTGTATTAACAGACCTTTACTAGTCCTGTATTAGAGGACCTTTACTAGTCCGGTATTAACAGACCTTTACTAGTCCTGTATTACTAGTCCTGTATTAACAGACCTTTAGTAGTCCTGTATTAACATACCTTTACAAGTCCTGTATTAACATACCTTTACTAGTCCTGTATTAGAGGACCTTTACTAGTCCTGTATTAACAGACCTTTACTAGTCCTTTATTAACAGACCTTTAATAGTCCTGTATTAACAGACCTTTACTAGTCCTGTATTAGAGGACCTTTACTAGTCCTGTATTAACAGACCTTTACTAGTCCTGTATTAACAGACCTTTACTAGTCCTGTATTAACAGACATTTACTAGTCCTGTATTAGAGGACCTTTACTAGTCCTGTATTAGAGGACCTTTACTAGTCCTGTATTAACAGACCTTTAATAGTTCTGTATTAACAGACCTTTACTAGTCCTGTATTAGAGGACCTTTACTAGTCCTGTATTAACAGACCTTTACTAGTCCTGTATTAACAGACCTTTACTAGTCCTGTATTAACATACATTTACTAGTCCTGTATTAGAGGACCTTTACTAGTCCTGTATTAGAGGACCTTTAATAGTCCTGTATTAGAGGACCTTTACTAGTCCTGTATTAGAGGACCTTTACTAGTCCTGTATTAACAGGCCTTTACTAGTCCTGTATTAACAGGCCTTTACTAGTCCTGTATTAGAGGACCTTTACTAGTCCTGAATTAACAGACCTTTACTAGTCCTGTATTAGATGACCTTTACTAGTCCTGTATTAACAGACCTTTACTAGTCCTGTATTAACATACCTTAACTAGTCCTGTATTAACAGACCTTTACTAGTCCTGTATTAACAAACCTTTACTAGTCCTGTATTAACATACCTTTAATAGTCCTGTATTAGAGGACCTTTACTAGTCCTGTATTAACAGACCTTTACTAGTCCTGTATTACTAGTCCTGTATTAACAGACCTTTAGTAGTCCTGTATTAACATACCTTTACAAGTCCTGTATTAACATACCTTTACTAGTCCTGTATTAGAGGACCTTTACTAGTCCTGTATTAACATACCTTTACTAGTCCTGTATTAACATACCTTAACTAGTCCTGTATTAACAGACCTTTACTAGTCCTGTATTAACAGACCTTTACTAGTCCTGTATTAACATACCTTTAATAGTCCTGTATTAGAGGACCTTTACTAGTCCGGTATTAACAGACCTTTACTAGTCCTGTATTACTAGTCCTGTATTAACAGACCTTTAGTAGTCCTGTATTAACATACCTTTACAAGTCCTGTATTAACATACCTTTACTAGTCCTGTATTAGAGGACCTTTACTAGTCCTGTATTAACAGACCTTTACTAGTCCTTTATTAACAGACCTTTAATAGTCCTGTATTAACAGACCTTTACTAGTCCTGTATTAGAGGACCTTTACTAGTCCTGTATTAACAGACCTTTACTAGTCCTGTATTAACAGACCTTTACTAGTCCTGTATTAACAGACATTTACTAGTCCTGTATTAGAGGACCTTTACTAGTCCTGTATTAGAGGACCTTTACTAGTCCTGTATTAACAGACCTTTAATAGTTCTGTATTAACAGACCTTTACTAGTCCTGTATTAGAGGACCTTTACTAGTCCTGTATTAACAGACCTTTACTAGTCCTGTATTAACAGACCTTTACTAGTCCTGTATTAACATACATTTACTAGTCCTGTATTAGAGGACCTTTACTAGTCCTGTATTAGAGGACCTTTAATAGTCCTGTATTAGAGGACCTTTACTAGTCCTGTATTAGAGGACCTTTACTAGTCCTGTATTAACAGGCCTTTACTAGTCCTGTATTAACAGGCCTTTACTAGTCCTGTATTAGAGGACCTTTACTAGTCCTGAATTAACAGACCTTTACTAGTCCTGTATTAGATGACCTTTACTAGTCCTGTATTAACAGACCTTTACTAGTCCTGTATTAACATACCTTAACTAGTCCTGTATTAACAGACCTTTACTAGTCCTGTATTAACAAACCTTTACTAGTCCTGTATTAACATACCTTTAATAGTCCTGTATTAGAGGACCTTTACTAGTCCTGTATTAACAGACCTTTACTAGTCCTGTATTACTAGTCCTGTATTAACAGACCTTTAGTAGTCCTGTATTAACATACCTTTACAAGTCCTGTATTAACATACCTTTACTAGTCCTGTATTAGAGGACCTTTACTAGTCCTGTATTAACAGACCTTTACTAGTCCTTTATTAACAGACCTTTAATAGTCCTGTATTAACAGACCTTTACTAGTCCTGTATTAGAGGACCTTTACTAGTCCTGTATTAACAGACCTTTACTAGTCCTGTATTAACATACCTTTACTAGTCCTGTATTAACAGACATTTACTAGTCCTGTATTAGAGGACCTTTACTAGTCCTGTATTAACAGACCTTTACTAGTCCTGTATTAACAGACCTTTACTAGTCCTGTATTAACAGACATTTACTAGTCCTGTATTAGAGGACCTTTACTAGTCCTCTATTAGAGGACCTTTACTAGTCCTGTATTAACAGACCTTTAATAGTTCTGTATTAACAGACCTTTACTAGTCCTGTATTAGAGGACCTTTACTAGTCCTGTATTAACAGACCTTTACTAGACCTGTATTAACAGACCTTTACTAGTTCTGTATTAACATACATTTACTAGTCCTGTATTAGAGGACCTTTACTAGTCCTGTATTAGAGGACCTTTAATAGTCCTGTATTAGAGGACCTTTACTAGTCCTGTATTAGAGGACCTTTACTAGTCCTGTATTAACAGGCCTTTACTAGTCCTGTATTAACAGGCCTTTACTAGTCCTGTATTAGAGGACCTTTACTAGTCCTGAATTAACAGACCTTTACTAGTCCTGTATTAGATGACCTTTACTAGTCCTGTATTAACAGACCTTTACTAGTCCTGTATTAACATACCTTAACTAGTCCTGTATTAACAGACCTTTACTAGTCCTGTATTAACAAACCTTTACTAGTCCTGTATTAACATACCTTTAATAGTCCTGTATTAGAGGACCTTTACTAGTCCTGTATTAACAGACCTTTACTAGTCCTGTATTACTAGTCCTGTATTAACAGACCTTTAGTAGTCCTGTATTAACATACCTTTACAAGTCCTGTATTAACATACCTTTACTAGTCCTGTATTAGAGGACCTTTACTAGTCCTGTATTAACAGACCTTTACTAGTCCTTTATTAACAGACCTTTAATAGTCCTGTATTAACAGACCTTTACTAGTCCTGTATTAGAGGACCTTTACTAGTCCTGTATTAACAGACCTTTACTAGTCCTGTATTAACAGACCTTTACTAGTCCTGTATTAACAGACATTTACTAGTCCTGTATTAGAGGACCTTTACTAGTCCTGTATTAGAGGACCTTTACTAGTCCTGTATTAACAGACCTTTAATAGTTCTGTATTAACAGACCTTTACTAGTCCTGTATTAGAGGACCTTTACTAGTCCTGTATTAACAGACCTTTAATAGTTCTGTATTAACAGACCTTTACTAGTCCTGTATTAGAGGACCTTTACTAGTCCTGTATTAACAGACCTTTACTAGTCCTGTATTAACAGACCTTTACTAGTCCTGTATTAACATACATTTACTAGTCCTGTATTAGAGGACCTTTACTAGTCCTGTATTAGAGGACCTTTAATAGTCCTGTATTAGAGGACCTTTACTAGTCCTGTATTAGAGGACCTTTACTAGTCCTGTATTAACAGGCCTTTACTAGTCCTGTATTAACAGGCCTTTACTAGTCCTGTATTAGAGGACCTTTACTAGTCCTGAATTAACAGACCTTTACTAGTCCTGTATTAGATGACCTTTACTAGTCCTGTATTAACAGACCTTTACTAGTCCTGTATTAACATACCTTAACTAGTCCTGTATTAACAGACCTTTACTAGTCCTGTATTAACAAACCTTTACTAGTCCTGTATTAACATACCTTTAATAGTCCTGTATTAGAGGACCTTTACTAGTCCTGTATTAACAGACCTTTACTAGTCCTGTATTACTAGTCCTGTATTAACAGACCTTTAGTAGTGCTGTATTAACATACCTTTACAAGTCCTGTATTAACATACCTTTACTAGTCCTGTATTAGAGGACCTTTACTAGTCCTGTATTAACAGACCTTTACTAGTCCTTTATTAACAGACCTTTAATAGTCCTGTATTAACAGACCTTTACTAGTCCTGTATTAGAGGACCTTTACTAGTCCTGTATTAACAGACCTTTACTAGTCCTGTATTAACAGACCTTTACTAGTCCTGTATTAACAGACATTTACTAGTCCTGTATTAGAGGACCTTTACTAGTCCTGTATTAGAGGACCTTTACTAGTCCTGTATTAACAGACCTTTAATAGTTCTGTATTAACAGACCTTTACTAGTCCTGTATTAGAGGACCTTTACTAGTCCTGTATTAACAGACCTTTACTAGTCCTGTATTAACAGACCTTTACTAGTCCTGTATTAACAGACATTTACTAGTCCTGTATTAGAGGACCTTTACTAGTCCTGTATTAGAGGACCTTTAATAGTCCTATATTAACAGACCTATACTCGTCCTGTATTAACAGACCTTTACTAGTCCTATATTAACAGACCTATTCTAGTCCTATATTAACAGACCTTTACTAGTCCTGTATTAACAGACCTTTAATAGTCCTGTATTAACAGACCTTTACTAGTCCTGTATTAGAGGACCTTTACTAGTCCTGTATTAACAGACCTTTACTAGTCCTGTATTAACAGACCTTTACTAGTCCTGTATTAACATACATTTACTAGTCCTGTATTAGAGGACCTTTACTAGTCCTGTATTACAGGACCTTTACTAGTCCTGTATTAACAGACCTTTACTAGTCCTGTATTACTAGTCCTGTATTAACAGACCTTTACTAGTCCTGTATTACTAGTCCTGTATTAACAGACCTTTACTAGTCCTTTGTTAACAGACCTTTAATAGTCCTGTATTAACAGACCTTTACTAGTCCTGTATTAGAGGACCTTTACTAGTCCTGTATTAACAGACCTTTACTAGTCCTGTATTAACAGACCTTTACTAGTCCTGTATTAACAGACATTTACTAGTCCTGTATTAGAGGACCTTTACTAGTCCTGTATTAGAGGACCTTTACTAGTCCTGTATTAACAGGCCTTTACTAGTCCTGTATTAACAGGCCTTTACTAGTCCTGTATTAGAGGACCTTTACTAGTCCTGAATTAACAGACCTTTACTAGTCCTGTATTAGAGGACCTTTACTAGTCCTGTATTAACAGACCTTTACTAGTCCTGTATTAACATACCTTAACTAGTCCTGTATTAACAGACCTTTACTAGTCCTGTATTAACAGACCTTTACTAGTCCTGTATTAACATACCTTTAATAGTCCTGTATTAGAGGACCTTTACTAGTCCTGTATTAACAGACCTTTACTAGTCCTGTATTACTAGTCCTGTATTAACAGACCTTTAGTAGTCCTGTATTAACATACCTTTACAAGTCCTGTATTAACAGACCTTTACTAGTCCTGTATTAGAGGACCTTTACTAGTCCTGTATTAACAGACCTTTACTAGTCCTGTATTAGATGACCTTTACTAGTCCTGTATTAACAGACCTTTACTAGTCCTGTATTAGAGGACCTTTACTAGTCCTGTATTAACAGACCTTTACTAGTCCTGTATTAACAGACATTTACTAGTCCTGTATTAGAGGACCTTTACTAGTCCTGTATTAGAGGACCTTTACTAGTCCTGTATTAACAGACCTTTAATAGTCCTGTATTAACAGACCTTTACTAGTCCTGTATTAGAGGACCTTTACTAGTCCTGTATTAACAGACCTTTACTAGTCCTGTATTAACAGACCTTTACTAGTCCTGTATTAACAGACATTTACTAGTCCTGTATTAGAGGACCTTTACTAGTCCTGTATTAGAGGACCTTTAATAGTCCTATATTAACAGACCTATACTAGTCCTGTATTAACAGACCTTTACTAGTCCTATATTAACAGACCTATTCTAGTCCTATATTAACATACCTTTGCTAGTCCTGTATTAACAGACCTTTACTAGTCCTGTATTAGAGGACCTTTACTAGTAATGTATTAACAGACCTTTACTAGTCCTGTATTAACATACCTTTACTAGTCCTGTATTACTAGTCCTGTATTAGAGGACCTTTACTAGTCCTGTATTAGAGGACCTTTACTAGTCCTGTATTAGAGGACATTTACTAGTAATGTATTAACAGACCTTTAATAGTTCTGTATTAACAGACCTTTACTAGTCCTGTATTAGAGGACCTTTACTAGTCCTGTATTAACAGACCTTTACTAGTCCTGTATTAACAGACCTTTACTAGTCCTGTATTAACAGACATTTACTAGTCCTGTATTAGAGGACCTTTACTAGTCCTGTATTAGAGGACCTTTAATAGTCCTATATTAACAGACCTATACTAGTCCTGTATTAACAGACCTTTACTAGTCCTATATTAACAGACCTATTCTAGTCCTATATTAACAGACCTTTACTAGTCCTGTATTAGAGGACCTTTACTAGTCCTGTATTAACAGACCTTTAATAGTCCTGTATTAACAGACCTTTTCTAGTCCTGTATTAGAGGACCTTTACTAGTCCTGTATTAACAGACCTTTACTAGTCCTGTATTAACAGACCTTTACTAGTCCTGTATTAACATACATTTACTAGTCCTGTATTAGAGGACCTTTACTAGTCCTGTATTACAGGACCTTTACTAGTCCTGTATTAACAGACCTTTACTAGTCCTGTATTACTAGTCCTGTATTAACAGACCTTTACTAGTCCTGTATTACTAGTCCTGTATTAACAGACCTTTACTAGTCCTTTGTTAACAGACCTTTAATAGTCCTGTATTAACAGACCTTTACTAGTCCTGTATTAGAGGACCTTTACTAGTCCTGTATTAACAGACCTTTACTAGTCCTGTATTAACAGACCTTTACTAGTCCTGTATTAACAGACATTTACTAGTCCTGTATTAGAGGACCTTTACTAGTCCTGTATTAGAGGACCTTTACTAGTCCTGTATTAACAGGCCTTTACTAGTCCTGTATTAACAGGCCTTTACTAGTCCTGTATTAGAGGACCTTTACTAGTCCTGAATTAACAGACCTTTACTAGTCCTGTATTAGAGGACCTTTACTAGTCCTGTATTAACAGACCTTTACTAGTCCTGTATTAACATACCTTTAATAGTCCTGTATTAGAGGACCTTTACTAGTCCTGTATTAACAGACCTTTACTAGTCCTGTATTACTAGTCCTGTATTAACAGACCTTTAGTAGTCCTGTATTAACATACCTTTACAAGTCCTGTATTAACAGACCTTTACTAGTCCTGTATTAGAGGACCTTTACTAGTCCTGTATTAACAGACCTTTACTAGTCCTGTATTAGATGACCTTTACTAGTCCTGTATTAACAGACCTTTACTAGTCCTGTATTAGAGGACATTTACTAGTCCTGTATTAACAGACCTTTACTAGTCCTGTATTAACAGACATTTACTAGTCCTGTATTAGAGGACCTTTACTAGTCCTGTATTAGAGGACCTTTACTAGTCCTGTATTAACAGACCTTTAATAGTCCTGTATTAACAGACCTTTACTAGTCCTGTATTAGAGGACCTTTACTAGTCCTGTATTAACAGACCTTTACTAGTCCTGTATTAACAGACCTTTACTAGTCCTGTATTAACAGACATTTACTAGTTCTGTATTAGAGGACCTTTACTAGTCCTGTATTAGAGGACCTTTAATAGTCCTATATTAACAGACCTATACTAGTCCTGTATTAACAGACCTTTACTAGTCCTATATTAACAGACCTATTCTAGTCCTATATTAACAGACCTTTACTAGTCCTGTATTAACAGACCTTTACTAGTCCTGTATTAGAGGACCTTTACTAGTAATGTATTAACAGACCTTTACTAGTCCTGTATTAACATACCTTTACTAGTCCTGTATTACTAGTCCTGTATTAGAGGACCTTTACTAGTCCTGTATTAGAGGACCTTTACTAGTCCTGTATTAACAGACCTTTAATAGTCCTGTATTAACAGACCTTTACTAGTCCTGTATTAGAGGACCTTTACTAGTGCTGTATTAACAGACATTTACTAGTCCTGTATTAACAGACCTTTACTAGTCCTGTATTAACAGACATTTACTAGTCCTGTATTAGAGGACCTTTACTAGTCCTGTATTAGAGGACCTTTACTAGTCCTATAATAACAGACCTATACTAGTCCTGTATTAACAGACCTTTACTAGTCCTATATTAACAGACCTATTCTAGTCATATATTAACAGACCTTTACTAGTCCTGTATTAACAGACCTTTACTAGTCCTGTATTAGAGGACCTTTACTAGTCCTGTATTAACAGACCTTTACTAGTCCTGTATTAACAGACCTTTACTAGTCCTGTATTACTAGTCCTATATTAACAGACCTTTATTAGTCCTGTATTAATAGGCCTTTACTACTCCTGTATTAGAGGACCTTTACTAGTCCTGTATTAACAGACCTTAACTAGTCCTGTATTAACAGACCTTTACTAGTCCTGTATTAACATACCTTTACTAGTCCTGTATTAGAGGACCTTTACTAGTCCTGTATTAACAGACCTTTACTAGTCCTGTATTAACAGACATTTACTAGTCCTGTATTAACATACCTTTACAAGTCCTGTATTAACATACCTTTACTAGTCCTGTATTAGAGGACCTTTACTAGTCCTGTATTAACAGACCTTTACTAGTCCTTTATTAACAGACCTTTAATAGTCCTGTATTAACATACCTTTACTAGTCCTGTATTAGAGGACCTTTACTAGTCCTGTATTAACAGACCTTTACTAGTCCTGTATTACTAGTCCTGTATTAACAGACCTTTACTAGTCCTGTATTAACAGACCTTTACTAGTCCTGTATTAACAGACATTTACTAGTCCTGTATTAGAGGACCTTTACTAGTCCTGTATTAGAGGACCTTTACTAGTCCTGTATTACAGGACCTTTACTAGTCCTGTATTAACAGACCTTTACTAGTCCTGTATTACTAGTCCTGTATTAACAGACCTTTACTAGTCCTGTATTACTAGTCCTGTATTAACAGACCTTTACTAGTCCTTTGTTAACAGACCTTTAATAGTCCTGTATTAACAGACCTTTACTAGTCCTGTATTAGAGGACCTTTACTAGTCCTGTATTAACAGACCTTTACTAGTCCTGTATTAACAGACCTTTACTAGTCCTGTATTAACAGACATTTACTAGTCCTGTATTAGAGGACCTTTACTAGTCCTGTATTAGAGGACCTTTACTAGTCCTGTATTAACAGGCCTTTACTAGTCCTGTATTAACAGGCCTTTACTAGTCCTGTATTAGAGGACCTTTACTAGTCCTGAATTAACAGACCTTTACTAGTCCTGTATTAGAGGACCTTTACTAGTCCTGTATTAACAGACCTTTACTAGTCCTGTATTAACATACCTTAACTAGTCCTGTATTAACAGACCTTTACTAGTCCTGTATTAACAGACCTTTACTAGTCCTGTATTAACATACCTTTAATAGTCCTGTATTAGAGGACCTTTACTAGTCCTGTATTAACAGACCTTTACTAGTCCTGTATTACTAGTCCTGTATTAACAGACCTTTAGTAGTCCTGTATTAACATACCTTTACAAGTCCTGTATTAACAGACCTTTACTAGTCCTGTATTAGAGGACCTTTACTAGTCCTGTATTAACAGACCTTTACTAGTCCTGTATTAGATGACCTTTACTAGTCCTGTATTAACAGACCTTTACTAGTCCTGTATTAGAGGACCTTTACTAGTCCTGTATTAACAGACCTTTACTAGTCCTGTATTAACAGACATTTACTAGTCCTGTATTAGAGGACCTTTACTAGTCCTGTATTAGAGGACCTTTACTAGTCCTGTATTAACAGACCTTTACTAGTCCTGTATTAACAGACATTTACTAGTCCTGTATTAACATACCTTTACAAGTCCTGTATTAACATACCTTTACTAGTCCTGTATTAGAGGACCTTTACTAGTCCTGTATTAACAGACCTTTACTAGTCCTTTATTAACAGACCTTTAATAGTCCTGTATTAACAGACCTTTACTAGTCCTGTATTAGAGGACCTTTACTAGTCCTGTATTAACAGACCTTTACTAGTCCTGTATTACTAGTCCTGTATTAACAGACCTTTACTAGTCCTGTATTAACAGACCTTTACTAGTCCTGTATTAACAGACATTTACTAGTCCTGTATTAGAGGACCTTTACTAGTCCTGTATTAGAGGACCTTTACTAGTCCTGTATTACAGGACCTTTACTAGTCCTGTATTAACAGACCTTTACTAGTCCTGTATTACTAGTCCTGTATTAACAGACCTTTACTAGTCCTGTATTACTAGTCCTGTATTAACAGACCTTTACTAGTCCTTTGTTAACAGACCTTTAATAGTCCTGTATTAACAGACCTTTACTAGTCCTGTATTAGAGGACCTTTACTAGTCCTGTATTAACAGACCTTTACTAGTCCTGTATTAACAGACCTTTACTAGTCCTGTATTAACAGACATTTACTAGTCCTGTATTAGAGGACCTTTACTAGTCCTGTATTAGAGGACCTTTACTAGTCCTGTATTAACAGGCCTTTACTAGTCCTGTATTAACAGGCCTTTACTAGTCCTGTATTAGAGGACCTTTACTAGTCCTGAATTAACAGACCTTTACTAGTCCTGTATTAGAGGACCTTTACTAGTCCTGTATTAACAGACCTTTACTAGTCCTGTATTAACATACCTTAACTAGTCCTGTATTAACAGACCTTTACTAGTCCTGTATTAACAGACCTTTACTAGTCCTGTATTAACATACCTTTAATAGTCCTGTATTAGAGGACCTTTACTAGTCCTGTATTAACAGACCTTTACTAGTCCTGTATTACTAGTCCTGTATTAACAGACCTTTAGTAGTCCTGTATTAACATACCTTTACAAGTCCTGTATTAACAGACCTTTACTAGTCCTGTATTAGAGGACCTTTACTAGTCCTGTATTAACAGACCTTTACTAGTCCTGTATTAGATGACCTTTACTAGTCCTGTATTAACAGACCTTTACTAGTCCTGTATTAGAGGACCTTTACTAGTCCTGTATTAACAGACCTTTACTAGTCCTGTATTAACAGACATTTACTAGTCCTGTATTAGAGGACCTTTACTAGTCCTGTATTAGAGGACCTTTACTAGTCCTGTATTAACAGACCTTTAATAGTCCTGTATTAACAGACCTTTACTAGTCCTGTATTAGAGGACCTTTACTAGTCCTGTATTAACAGACCTTTACTAGTCCTGTATTAACAGACCTTTACTAGTCCTGTATTAACAGACATTTACTAGTCCTGTATTAGAGGACCTTTACTAGTCCTGTATTAGAGGACCTTTAATAGTCCTATATTAACAGACCTATACTAGTCCTGTATTAACAGACCTTTACTAGTCCTATATTAACAGACCTTTTCTAGTCCTATATTAACATACCTTTACTAGTCCTGTATTAACAGACCTTTACTAGTCCTGTATTAGAGGACCTTTACTAGTAATGTATTAACAGACCTTTACTAGTCCTGTATTAACATACCTTTACTAGTCCTGTATTACTAGTCCTGTATTAGAGGACCTTTACTAGTCCTGTATTAGAGGACCTTTACTAGTCCTGTATTAGAGGACCTTTACTAGTAATGTATTAACAGACCTTTAATAGTTCTGTATTAACAGACCTTTACTAGTCCTGTATTAGAGGACCTTTACTAGTCCTGTATTAACAGACCTTTACTAGTCCTGTATTAACAGACCTTTACTAGTCCTGTATTAACAGACATTTACTAGTCCTGTATTAGAGGACCTTTACTAGTCCTGTATTAGAGGACCTTTAATAGTCCTATATTAACAGACCTATACTAGTCCTGTATTAACAGACCTTTACTAGTCCTATATTAACAGACCTTTTCTAGTCCTATATTAACATACCTTTACTAGTCCTGTATTAACAGACCTTTACTAGTCCTGTATTAGAGGACCTTTACTAGTAATGTATTAACAGACCTTTACTAGTCCTGTATTAACATACCTTTACTAGTCCTGTATTACTAGTCCTGTATTAGAGGACCTTTACTAGTCCTGTATTAGAGGACCTTTACTAGTCCTGTATTAGAGGACCTTTACTAGTAATGTATTAACAGACCTTTAATAGTTCTGTATTAACAGACCTTTACTAGTCCTGTATTAGAGGACCTTTACTAGTCCTGTATTAACAGACCTTTACTAGTCCTGTATTAACAGACCTTTACTAGTCCTGTATTAACAGACATTTACTAGTCCTGTATTAGAGGACCTTTACTAGTCCTGTATTAGAGGACCTTTAATAGTCCTATATTAACAGACCTATACTAGTCCTGTATTAACAGACCTTTACTAGTCCTATATTAACAGACCTATTCTAGTCCTATATTAACAGACCTTTACTAGTCCTGTATTAGAGGACCTTTACTAGTCCTGTATTAACAGACCTTTAATAGTCCTGTATTAACAGACCTTTACTAGTCCTGTATTAGAGGACCTTTACTAGTCCTGTATTAACAGACCTTTACTAGTCCTGTATTAACAGACCTTTACTAGTCCTGTATTAACATACATTTACTAGTCCTGTATTAGAGGACCTTTACTAGTCCTGTATTACAGGACCTTTACTAGTCCTGTATTAACAGACCTTTACTAGTCCTGTATTACTAGTCCTGTATTAACAGACCTTTACTAGTCCTGTATTACTAGTCCTGTATTAACAGACCTTTACTAGTCCTTTGTTAACAGACCTTTAATAGTCCTGTATTAACAGACCTTTACTAGTCCTGTATTAGAGGACCTTTACTAGTCCTGTATTAACAGACCTTTACTAGTCCTGTATTAACAGACCTTTACTAGTCCTGTATTAACAGACATTTACTAGTCCTGTATTAGAGGACCTTTACTAGTCCTGTATTAGAGGACCTTTACTAGTCCTGTATTAACAGGCCTTTACTAGTCCTGTATTAACAGGCCTTTACTAGTCCTGTATTAGAGGACCTTTACTAGTCCTGAATTAACAGACCTTTACTAGTCCTGTATTAGAGGACCTTTACTAGTCCTGTATTAACAGACCTTTACTAGTCCTGTATTAACATACCTTTAATAGTCCTGTATTAGAGGACCTTTACTAGTCCTGTATTAACAGACCTTTACTAGTCCTGTATTACTAGTCCTGTATTAACAGACCTTTAGTAGTCCTGTATTAACATACCTTTACAAGTCCTGTATTAACAGACCTTTACTAGTCCTGTATTAGAGGACCTTTACTAGTCCTGTATTAACAGACCTTTACTAGTCCTGTATTAGATGACCTTTACTAGTCCTGTATTAACAGACCTTTACTAGTCCTGTATTAGAGGACCTTTACTAGTCCTGTATTAACAGACCTTTACTAGTCCTGTATTAACAGACATTTACTAGTCCTGTATTAGAGGACCTTTACTAGTCCTGTATTAGAGGACCTTTACTAGTCCTGTATTAACAGACCTTTAATAGTCCTGTATTAACAGACCTTTACTAGTCCTGTATTAGAGGACCTTTACTAGTCCTGTATTAACAGACCTTTACTAGTCCTGTATTAACAGACCTTTACTAGTCCTGTATTAACAGACATTTACTAGTTCTGTATTAGAGGACCTTTACTAGTCCTGTATTAGAGGACCTTTAATAGTCCTATATTAACAGACCTATACTAGTCCTGTATTAACAGACCTTTACTAGTCCTATATTAACAGACCTATTCTAGTCCTATATTAACAGACCTTTACTAGTCCTGTATTAACAGACCTTTACTAGTCCTGTATTAGAGGACCTTTACTAGTAATGTATTAACAGACCTTTACTAGTCCTGTATTAACATACCTTTACTAGTCCTGTATTACTAGTCCTGTATTAGAGGACCTTTACTAGTCCTGTATTAGAGGACCTTTACTAGTCCTGTATTAACAGACCTTTAATAGTCCTGTATTAACCGACCTTTACTAGTCCTGTATTAGAGGACGCTTACTAGTGCCTGTATTAACAGACATTTACTAGTCCTGTATTACAGACCTTTACTAGTCCTGTATTAACAGACATTTACTAGTCCTGTATTAAGAGGACCTTACTAGTCCTGTATTAGAGGACCTTACTAGTCCTATAATAACAGACCTATACTAGTCCTGTATTAAAGACCTTTACTAGTCCTATACAGACCTTTACTAGTCCTGTATTAGAGGACCTTTACTAGTGCTGTATTAACAGACACATTTACTAGTCCTGTATTAACAGACCTTTACTAGTCCTGTATTAACAGACATTTACTAGTCCTGTATTAGAGGACCTTTACTAGTCCTGTATTAGAGGACCTTTACTAGTCCTATAATAACAGACCTATACTAGTCCTGTATTAACAGACCTTTACTAGTCCTATATTAACAGACCTATTCTAGTCCTATATTAACAGACCTTTACTAGTCCTGTATTAACAGACCTTTACTAGTCCTGTATTAGAGGACCTTTACTAGTCCTGTATTAACAGACCTTTACTAGTCCTGTATTAACAGACCTTTACTAGTCCTGTATTACTAGTCCTATATTAACAGACCTTTATTAGTCCTGTATTAATAGGCCTTTACTACTCCTGTATTAGAGGACCTTTACTAGTCCTGTATTAACAGACCTTAACTAGTCCTGTATTAACAGACCTTTACTAGTCCTGTATTAACATACCTTTACTAGTCCTGTATTAGAGGACCTTTACTAGTCCTGTATTAACAGACCTTTACTAGTCCTGTATTAACAGACATTTACTAGTCCTGTATTAACATACCTATACAAGTCCTGTATTAACATACCTTTACTAGTCCTGTATTAGAGGACCTTTACTAGTCCTGTATTAACAGACCTTTACTAGTCCTTTATTAACAGACCTTTAATAGTCCTGTATTAACAGACCTTTACTAGTCCTGTATTAGAGGACCTTTACTAGTCCTGTATTAACAGACCTTTACTAGTCCTGTATTAACAGACCTTTACTAGTCCTGTATTAACAGACATTTACTAGTCCTGTATTAGAGGACCTTTACTAGTCCTGTATTAGAGGACCTTTACTAGTCCTGTATTAACATACCTTTAATAGTTCTGTATTAACAGACCTTTACTAGTCCTGTATTAGAGGACCTTTACTAGTCCTGTATTAACAGACCTTTACTAGTCCTATATTAACAGACCTATTCTAGTCCTATATTAACAGACCTTTACTAGTCCTGTATTAACAGACCTTTACTAGTCCTGTATTAGAGGACCTTTACTAGTCCTGTATTAACAGACCTTTACTAGTCCTGTATTAACAGACCTTTACTAGTCCTGTATTAACAGACATTTACTAGTCCTGTATTACTAGTCCTGTATTAACATACCTTTACTAGTCCTGTATTACTAGTTCTGTATTAACAGACCTTTACTAGTCCTGTATTAATGGGCCTTTACTAGTCCTGTATTAGAGGACCTTTACTAGTCCTGTATTAACAGACCTTAACTAGTCCTGTATTAACATACCTTTGCTAGTCCTGTATTAACAGACCTTTACTAGTCCTGTATTACTAGTCCTGTATTAACAGACCTTTACTAGTTCTGTATTAGAGGACCTTTACTAGTCCTGTATTAAAAGACCTTTACTAGTCCTGTATTAACAGATCTTTACTAGTCCTGTATTACTAGTCCTGTATTAACATACCTTTAATAGTCCTGTATTAGAGGACCTTTACTAGTCCTGTATTAACAGACCTTTACTAGTCCTGTATTAACAGACCTTTACTAGTCCTGTATTAACATACCTTAACTAGTCCTGTATTAACAGACCTTTACTAGTCCTGTATTAACAAACCTTTACTAGTCCTGTATTAACATACCTTTAATAGTCCTGTATTAGAGGACCTTTACTAGTCCTGTATTAACAGACCTTTACTAGTCCTGTATTACTAGTCCTGTATTAACAGACCTTTAGTAGTCCTGTATTAACATACCTTTACAAGTCCTGTATTAACATACCTTTACTAGTCCTGTATTAGAGGACCTTTACTAGTCCTGTATTAACAGACCTTTACTAGTCCTTTATTAACAGACCTTTAATAGTCCTGTATTAACAGACCTTTACTAGTCCTGTATTAGAGGACCTTTACTAGTCCTGTATTAACAGACCTTTACTAGTCCTGTATTAACAGACCTTTACTAGTCCTGTATTAACAGACATTTACTAGTCCTGTATTAGAGGACCTTTACTAGTCCTGTATTAGAGGACCTTTACTAGTCCTGTATTAACAGACCTTTAATAGTTCTGTATTAACAGACCTTTACTAGTCCTGTATTAGAGGACCTTTACTAGTCCTGTATTAACAGACCTTTACTAGTCCTGTATTAACAGACCTTTACTAGTCCTGTATTAACAGACATTTACTAGTCCTGTATTAGAGGACCTTTACTAGTCCTGTATTAGAGGACCTTTAATAGTCCTATATTAACAGACCTATACTAGTCCTGTATTAACAGACCTTTACTAGTCCTATATTAACAGACCTATTCTAGTCCTATATTAACAGACCTTTACTAGTCCTGTATTAGAGGACCTTTACTAGTCCTGTATTAACAGACCTTTAATAGTCCTGTATTAACAGACCTTTACTAGTCCTGTATTAGAGGACCTTTACTAGTCCTGTATTAACAGACCTTTACTAGTCCTGTATTAACAGACCTTTACTAGTCCTGTATTAACATACATTTACTAGTCCTGTATTAGAGGACCTTTACTAGTCCTGTATTACAGGACCTTTACTAGTCCTGTATTAACAGACCTTTACTAGTCCTGTATTACTAGTCCTGTATTAACAGACCTTTACTAGTCCTGTATTACTAGTCCTGTATTAACAGACCTTTACTAGTCCTTTGTTAACAGACCTTTAATAGTCCTGTATTAACAGACCTTTACTAGTCCTGTATTAGAGGACCTTTACTAGTCCTGTATTAACAGACCTTTACTAGTCCTGTATTAACAGACCTTTACTAGTCCTGTATTAACAGACATTTACTAGTCCTGTATTAGAGGACCTTTACTAGTCCTGTATTAGAGGACCTTTACTAGTCCTGTATTAACAGGCCTTTACTAGTCCTGTATTAACAGGCCTTTACTAGTCCTGTATTAGAGGACCTTTACTAGTCCTGAATTAACAGACCTTTACTAGTCCTGTATTAGAGGACCTTTACTAGTCCTGTATTAACAGACCTTTACTAGTCCTGTATTAACATACCTTAACTAGTCCTGTATTAACAGACCTTTACTAGTCCTGTATTAACAGACCTTTACTAGTCCTGTATTAACATACCTTTAATAGTCCTGTATTAGAGGACCTTTACTAGTCCTGTATTAACAGACCTTTACTAGTCCTGTATTACTAGTCCTGTATTAACAGACCTTTAGTAGTCCTGTATTAACATACCTTTACAAGTCCTGTATTAACAGACCTTTACTAGTCCTGTATTAGAGGACCTTTACTAGTCCTGTATTAACAGACCTTTACTAGTCCTGTATTAGATGACCTTTACTAGTCCTGTATTAACAGACCTTTACTAGTCCTGTATTAGAGGACCTTTACTAGTCCTGTATTAACAGACCTTTACTAGTCCTGTATTAACAGACATTTACTAGTCCTGTATTAGAGGACCTTTACTAGTCCTGTATTAGAGGACCTTTACTAGTCCTGTATTAACAGACCTTTAATAGTCCTGTATTAACAGACCTTTACTAGTCCTGTATTAGAGGACCTTTACTAGTCCTGTATTAACAGACCTTTACTAGTCCTGTATTAACAGACCTTTACTAGTCCTGTATTAACAGACATTTACTAGTCCTGTATTAGAGGACCTTTACTAGTCCTGTATTAGAGGACCTTTAATAGTCCTATATTAACAGACCTATACTAGTCCTGTATTAACAGACCTTTACTAGTCCTATATTAACATACCTATTCTAGTCCTATATTAACAGACCTTTACTAGTCCTGTATTAACATACCTTTACTAGTCCTGTATTAGAGGACCTTTACTAGTAATGTATTAACAGACCTTTACTAGTCCTGTATTAACATACCTTTACTAGTCCTGTATTACTAGTCCTGTATTAGAGGACCTTTACTAGTCCTGTATTAGAGGACCTTTACTAGTAATGTATTAACAGACCTTTAATAGTTCTGTATTAACAGACCTTTACTAGTCCTGTATTAGAGGACCTTTACTAGTCCTGTATTAACAGACCTTTACTAGTCCTGTATTAACAGACCTTTACTAGTCCTGTATTAACAGACATTTACTAGTCCTGTATTAGAGGACCTTTACTAGTCCTGTATTAGAGGACCTTTAATAGTCCTATATTAACAGACCTATACTAGTCCTGTATTAACAGACCTTTACTAGTCCTATATTAACAGACCTATTCTAGTCCTATATTAACAGACCTTTACTAGTCCTGTATTAGAGGACCTTTACTAGTCCTGTATTAACAGACCTTTAATAGTCCTGTATTAACAGACCTTTACTAGTCCTGTATTAGAGGACCTTTACTAGTCCTGTATTAACAGACCTTTACTAGTCCTGTATTAACAGACCTTTACTAGTCCTGTATTAACATACATTTACTAGTCCTGTATTAGAGGACCTTTACTAGTCCTGTATTACAGGACCTTTACTAGTCCTGTATTAACAGACCTTTACTAGTCCTGTATTACTAGTCCTGTATTAACAGACCTTTACTAGTCCTGTATTACTAGTCCTGTATTAACAGACCATTACTAGTCCTTTGTTAACAGACCTTTAATAGTCCTGTATTAACAGACCTTTACTAGTCCTGTATTAGAGGACCTTTACTAGTCCTGTATTAACAGACCTTTACTAGTCCTGTATTAACAGACCTTTACTAGTCCTGTATTAACAGACATTTACTAGTCCTGTATTAGAGGACCTTTACTAGTCCTGTATTAGAGGACCTTTACTAGTCCTGTATTAACAGGCCTTTACTAGTCCTGTATTAACAGGCCTTTACTAGTCCTGTATTAGAGGACCTTTACTAGTCCTGAATTAACAGACCTTTACTAGTCCTGTATTAGAGGACCTTTACTAGTCCTGTATTAACAGACCTTTACTAGTCCTGTATTAACATACCTTAACTAGTCCTGTATTAACAGACCTTTACTAGTCCTGTATTAACAGACCTTTACTAGTCCTGTATTAACATACCTTTAATAGTCCTGTATTAACAGACCTTTACTAGTCCTGTATTAGAGGACCTTTACTAGTCCTGTATTAACAGACCTTTACTAGTCCTGTATTAACAGACCTTTACTAGTCCTGTATTAACAGACATTTACTAGTCCTGTATTAGAGGACCTTTACTAGTCCTGTATTAGAGGACCTTTAATAGTCCTATATTAACAGACCTATACTAGTCCTGTATTAACAGACCTTTACTAGTCCTATATTAACATACCTATTCTAGTCCTATATTAACAGACCTTTACTAGTCCTGTATTAACAGACCTTTACTAGTCCTGTATTAGAGGACCTTTACTAGTAATGTATTAACAGACCTTTACTAGTCCTGTATTAACATACCTTTACTAGTCCTGTATTACTAGTCCTGTATTAGAGGACCTTTACTAGTCCTGTATTAGAGGACCTTTACTAGTAATGTATTAACAGACCTTTAATAGTTCTGTATTAACAGACCTTTACTAGTCCTGTATTAGAGGACCTTTACTAGTCCTGTATTAACAGACCTTTACTAGTCCTGTATTAACAGACCTTTACTAGTCCTGTATTAACAGACATTTACTAGTCCTGTATTAGAGGACCTTTACTAGTCCTGTATTAGAGGACCTTTAATAGTCCTATATTAACAGACCTATACTAGTCCTGTATTAACAGACCTTTACTAGTCCTATATTAACAGACCTATTCTAGTCCTATATTAACAGACCTTTACTAGTCCTGTATTAGAGGACCTTTACTAGTCCTGTATTAACAGACCTTTAATAGTCCTGTATTAACAGACCTTTACTAGTCCTGTATTAGAGGACCTTTACTAGTCCTGTATTAACAGACCTTTACTAGTCCTGTATTAACAGACCTTTACTAGTCCTGTATTAACATACATTTACTAGTCCTGTATTAGAGGACCTTTACTAGTCCTGTATTACAGGACCTTTACTAGTCCTGTATTAACAGACCTTTACTAGTCCTGTATTACTAGTCCTGTATTAACAGACCTTTACTAGTCCTGTATTACTAGTCCTGTATTAACAGACCATTACTAGTCCTTTGTTAACAGACCTTTAATAGTCCTGTATTAACAGACCTTTACTAGTCCTGTATTAGAGGACCTTTACTAGTCCTGTATTAACAGACCTTTACTAGTCCTGTATTAACAGACCTTTACTAGTCCTGTATTAAAAGACATTTACTAGTCCTGTATTAGAGGACCTTTACTAGTCCTGTATTAGAGGACCTTTACTAGTCCTGTATTAACAGGCCTTTACTAGTCCTGTATTAACAGGCCTTTACTAGTCCTGTATTAGAGGACCTTTACTAGTCCTGAATTAACAGACCTTTACTAGTCCTGTATTAGAGGACCTTTACTAGTCCTGTATTAACAGACCTTTACTAGTCCTGTATTAACATACCTTAACTAGTCCTGTATTAACAGACCTTTACTAGTCCTGTATTAACAGACCTTTACTAGTCCTGTATTAACATACCTTTAATAGTCCTGTATTAGAGGACCTTTACTAGTCCTGTATTAACAGACCTTTACTAGTCCTGTATTACTAGTCCTGTATTAACAGACCTTTAGTAGTCCTGTATTAACATACCTTTACAAGTCCTGTATTAACAGACCTTTACTAGTCCTGTATTAACAGACCTTTACTAGTCCTGTATTAACAGACATTTACTAGTCCTGTATTAGAGGACCTTTACTAGTCCTGTATTAGAGGACCTTTACTAGTCCTGTATTAACAGACCTTTACTAGTCCTGTATTAACAGACCTTTACTAGTCCTGTATTAACAGACATTTACTAGTCCTGTATTAGAGGACCTTTACTAGTCCTGTATTAGAGGACCTTTAATAGTCCTATATTAACAGACCTATACTAGTCCTGTATTAACAGACCTTTACTAGTCCTATATTAACAGACCTATTCTAGTCCTATATTAACAGACCTTTACTAGTCCTGTATTAACAGACCTTTACTAGTCCTGTATTAGAGGACCTTTACTAGTAATGTATTAACAGACCTTTACTAGTCCTGTATTAACATACCTTTACTAGTCCTGTATTACTAGTCCTGTATTAGAGGACCTTTACTAGTCCTGTATTAGAGGACCTTTACTAGTCCTGTATTAACAGACCTTTAATAGTCCTGTATTAACAGACCTTTACTAGTCCTGTATTAGAGGACCTTTACTAGTGCTGTATTAACAGACATTTACTAGTCCTGTATTAACAGACCTTTACTAGTCCTGTATTAACAGACATTTACTAGTCCTGTATTAGAGGACCTTTACTAGTCCTGTATTAGAGGACCTTTACTAGTCCTATAATAACAGACCTATACTAGTCCTGTATTAACAGACCTTTACTAGTCCTATATTAACAGACCTATTCTAGTCCTATATTAACAGACCTTTACTAGTCCTGTATTAACAGACCTTTACTAGTCCTGTATTAGAGGACCTTTACTAGTCCTGTATTAACAGACCTTTACTAGTCCTGTATTAACAGACCTTTACCAGTCCTGTATTACTAGTCCTATATTAACAGACCTTTACTAGTCCTGTATTAATAGGCCTTTACTACTCCTGTATTAGAGGACCTTTACTAGTCCTGTATTAACAGACCTTAACTAGTCCTGTATTAACAGACCTTTACTAGTCCTGTATTAACATACCTTTACTAGTCCTGTATTAGAGGACCTTTACTAGTCCTGTATTAACAGACCTTTACTAGTCCTGTATTAACAGACATTTACTAGTCCTGTATTAACATACCTTTACAAGTCCTGTATTAACATACCTTTACTAGTCCTGTATTAGAGGACCTTTACTAGTCCTGTATTAACAGACCTTTACTAGTCCTTTATTAACAGACCTTTAATAGTCCTGTATTAACAGACCTTTACTAGTCCTGTATTAGAGGACCTTTACTAGTCCTGTATTAACAGACCTTTACTAGTCCTGTATTAACAGACCTTTACTAGTCCTGTATTAACAGACATTTACTAGTCCTGTATTAGAGGACCTTTACTAGTCCTGTATTAGAGGACCTTTACTAGTCCTGTATTAACATACCTTTAATAGTTCTGTATTAACAGACCTTTACTAGTCCTGTATTAGAGGACCTTTACTAGTCCTGTATTAACAGACCTTTACTAGTCCTATATTAACAGACCTATTCTAGTCCTATATTAACAGACCTTTACTAGTCCTGTATTAACAGACCTTTACTAGTCCTGTATTAGAGGACCTTTACTAGTCCTGTATTAACAGACCTTTACTAGTCCTGTATTAACAGACATTTACTAGTCCTGTATTACTAGTCCTGTATTAACATACCTTTACTAGTCCTGTATTACTAGTTCTGTATTAACAGACCTTTACTAGTCCTGTATTAATGGGCCTTTACTAGTCCTGTATTAGAGGACCTTTACTAGTCCTGTATTAACAGACCTTAACTAGTCCTGTATTAACAGACCTTTGCTAGTCCTGTATTAACAGACCTTTACTAGTCCTGTATTACTAGTCCTGTATTAACAGACCTTTACTAGTTCTGTATTAGAGGACCTTTACTAGTCCTGTATTAAAAGACCTTTACTAGTCCTGTATTAACAGACCTTTACTAGTCCTGTATTACTAGTCCTGTATTAACATACCTTTAATAGTCCTGTATTAGAGGACCTTTACTAGTCCTGTATTAACAGACCTTTACTAGTCCTGTATTACTAGTCCTGTATTAACAGACCTTTACTAGTCCTGTATTAACAGACCTTTACTAGTCCTGTATTAACAGACCTTTACTAGTCCTGTATTAGAGGACCATTACTAGTCCTGTATTAACAGACCTTTACTAGTCCTGTATTAACATACCTTTACTAGTCCTGTATTAACAGACCTTTACTAGTCCTGTGTTAGAGGACCTTTACTAGTCCTGTATTAACAGACCTTTACTAGTCCTGTATTAACAGACCTTTACTAGTCCTGTATTAGAGGACCTTTACTAGTCCTGCATTAGAGGACCTTTACTAGTCCTGTATTAGAGGACCTTGACTAGTCCTGTATTAGAGGACCTTTACTAGTCCTGTATTAGAGGACCTTTACTAGTCCTGTATTAGAGGACCTTTACTAGTCCTGTATTAACAGGCCTTTACTAGTCCTGTATTAACAGGCCTTTACTTGTCCTGTATTAGAGGACCTTTACTAGTCCTGTATTAACAGACCTTTACTAGTCCTGCATTAGAGGACCTTTACTAGTCCTGTATTAACAGACCTTTACTAGTCCTGTATTAACATATCTTTAATAGTCCTGTATTAGAGGACCTTTACTAGTCCTGTATTAACAGACCTTTACTAGTCCTGTATTACTAGTCCTGTATTAACAGACCTTTAGTAGTCCTGTATTAACATACCTTTACAAGTCCTGTATTAACAGACCTTTACTAGTCCTGTATTAGAGGACCTTTACTAGTCCTGTATTAACAGACCTTTACTAGTCCTGTATTAATAGACCTTTAATAGTCCTGTATTAACAGACCTTTACTAGTCCTGTATTAGAGGACCTTTACTAGTCCTGTATTAACAGACCTTTACTAGTCCTGTATTAACAGACCTTTACTAGTCCTGTATTAACAGACATTTACTAGTCCTGTATTAGAGGACCTTTACTAGTCCTGTATTAGAGGACCTTTACTAGTCCTGTATTAGAGGACCTTTACTAGTCCTATATTAACAGACCTATACTAGTCCTATATTAACAGACCTTTACTAGTCCTGTATTAACAGACCTTTACTAGTCCTATATTAACAGACCTATTCTAGTCCTATATTAACAGACCTTTACTAGTCCTGTATTAACAGACCTTTACTAGTCCTGTATTACTAGTCCTGTATTAGAGGACCTTTACTAGTCCTGTATTAACAGACCTTTACTAGTCCTGTATTAACAGACCTTTACTACTCCTGTATTACCAGACCTTTACTAGTCCTGTATTAACAGACCTTTACTAGTCCTGTATTAACAGACCTTTACTAGTCCTGTATTACCAGACCTTTACTAGTCTTGTATTAACAGACCTTTAGTTGTCCTGTATTAACAAACCTTTACTAGTCCTGTATTAACAGACCTTTACTAGTCCTGTATTAACAGACCTTTACTAGTCCTGTATTACCAGACCTTTACTAGTCCTGTATTAACAGACCTTTAATAGTCCTGTATTAACAGACCTTTACTAGTCCTGTATTAGAGGACCTTTACTAGTCCTGTATTACCAGACCTTTACTAGTCCTGTATTAACAAACCTTTACTAGTCCTGCATTATGTACAATATTTCTCCATTGGTATGATCGGCCTCACAAAAAGACCTGGTCGTGTTTACTTTGAAGGGACTTTTTAAGAAAGGTTCTTTAGGCTGTGATGACATCGCCTCCTGCCTTCCTGAATCAGTGGAGACAGGCAGGAGGGCAGCCTCTGGATCTGCCTCTCTCTGTATGTTACTCATGACAAGCCCATTGTCAACTCTCTGATAGTTCCAAGAGAGACACTACAGCAGGAATCGTAACAGAAAAAGCCTCCTTGGACATAGATACGAGTCCCAAATGACACCCTATTCCCTACATAGTGCACTAGATAGGACACAGAGGTCCGTTTTTGGTTGTAGTCAGAATGGGGATCTGACTAGGGGATGTGTTGGTTATTCCAGAAACAGATGGTGT